>NC_142048.1:41338953-41648120 GCF_982192425.1 Myodes glareolus
CAGATAGAAGAAGAGCTTTAATAAGGACAGAAAGAGAGAGGGGGGAGGGAGGGAGGGAGGGAGGGAAGGAAGGAGGGAGGGAGAGAAAGAGAGAGACTAGTAGGACATTCAAAGGTGAGTGACGTAGTGTTAGGCAAGATGGCAGTGAGCATTTGACTTACATAGAGGAAAAAAATGGATTCAGAATAGGAAGGTGGGTGGGAATTAGCTTGTGGAAATTTTACATATACTACTTGCAATTTACTTTTTCCTTGTAGGAAATGTGGAGAAATGGGGAGTCATCACAAGTTTTTCAGTGAGAGAGGCAGACATAAATCTATAATCAGGAAGAGCACTCTGGTGGCAATGCTATGAATTAATTAGAGGGGGAAGAGAAGACTTATTAATAGCAGTTCTTCTCTAAAATAACTTGTGCCAAGCCAGTCCACGTCTATTTTATGGACAACATTTTTAACAGAACTAGCAGAGTCAGCAGCACACATTTCCCAAATCAGATGACCGAGCAGACACTCCAAATTCTAGCCATTAGACTTTGCGGCCCAACTTTCTGTGTGTGTTGAAGAGTAAAACATATGAATTGTTGAATTGTATTCATTTCCTCAATAAAATGTATGCTTAAACTGACTGGGTTGCATTCATTTTCTGCCAAACTATATCAGCTTCCTATTCTAATCTAATATTTCTGAAATGCTGAGAATTTGTATGAGCCAAGTACTCTGAATGACCTACACCCTAGAAATGAGTTTAAGACTAATTGGTTAATATTAGGAAATGTCAACACCTAGCCTAAGCCAGTCACCTTTTCTCTTGAGAATAGATATGCCTACATGGTGAAGTCCAAGCCAAGAACAGGATGGATCTGTCTCTTGCAGCGGTTTCATAAATCTCAGAGAAGACCCTTTGACATGAGTTTTCCAATCTGAACCAGCAATCGATCAGCTAAAGTGGTTCATTGGCACATCTCCCTTTGAAAAGGGAGATCTTCAGGAATCATTAGATTCTCCTTGATTGAACACAGCCTCCTCCGACAGGCTGACCCATATGTTATTGAGAGGGAGCAGTTAGTTAAAAGGACAGGACTTTAAAGTCAGATGCTCCTATAGTCAAATCCCTACTGTGCCGCTTACTAGTTGAGTAATATCCATTTAATAAATGTTGGAGAATTATTTTATGCCGACAATGGATTTACATTAGCGTTTCCAAAGCCATGGCTTTAAAGAAACATCTGCCTAGTAAGACAATAATATAAATAATGTACAGTAGAGAAAAAGACCAATAGCATTGAGAACACAGACAAGAAGGTAGCCAAAGAAGGAAACTAAAGAAAAGATGCCCCTGGACCAAAGGCACATAAAGACTGAGGGTGATGAGTCATGCCTGTGATTACAAAATCTCATGATCTAACAATTAGTAAGATGTGGTTTATTCACATACTGTGCAAACAAAGAATTAGTCTAATTATACCATTGTAATTTTTCATATCAAAGAGACTATAGGACACATAGAGTGGTGTTTAACATATGGTGAAAAAATAAATGAAATAAAAGACGTGTTTGAGAGTTGTGAGAGCTAAAGCTAAGGAAACTAGCAAGGGATGCATTTTGCTAAAGTTTGTCCTCTAAGATTTTCCCTATTCACATGGCTTCTAAATGTTTTCCAAATTTACCTAAGTGCTATGTCTTGGCTGTGATTGGTGTGCGTCCTGGCGGCTTGGTCTCCTGTGTGGTGACATTGAGACGGTAGAGTCCTGGCAGAAAGGAGTTAGGTCACTGTGGCACCACCCTCGTGAATAGATTAATGCTCCTCCAAGGAGTGGAGAGGTTATTACAAAAGGAGAAAGCCTAGCTCCTCTTCAGTCTTGTTTCTTGGCTTACTCTGTGAGTCCGGCTGCACTGGCTCACAGTTCTGTGAGGCCACCCATCACGAGGCTCTCACCAGAGCTGAGCAGGTACAGACTCCATGCTCTTGAACCTTCAGAACCATATGCTAAATTAACCTTCCTTCTTTATGAAAGGTTCGGCCTCAGATGTTTGGGGACAACAAATGAACAAAGACATTAAGAATTAGATTCACTTGGATTCTGAATCCCGTGTTAAAATACAGCTTATGGTTCTGGCTCTGTTTTTCTTTATAATATGTTTGTGTCGGGTATACATGTATGTCACGTGTAAGCAGGTACCTGTGGAGGCTGGATAAAGGTGTCAGATCGCCTAGAGTTGCAGTTTCAGCCAATGTGTACTGCCTGGTGTGGGAGCTGGGAACTAAATGGCAGTCGTCTACGGGAGTAGCACGCAAGCTCTTAAACAATGACACATCTCTCTAAAACCTGGAATCTTTTTTTTGAATTTTTCAAAAATTCAGTTAAAATATATTTGTATAACTTCCCTATTTTCTCTCCCTCCTTTCAACTCCTCCCACGCCTCCCTTACTTCCTCTCAAACTCATGACCTCTTTGTCTTTGACTACTATTAACATATAAATACACACATGTATTTATCTGCACCAATATATAAATATAATCCACTGAATCTGTTCAGTGTTCCTTGTATGTATATGATTTCAGGGCTAGCCACTAGATATTGCGTAGCCTGAACCCTGGGAAAGACTGATTCCCCTTCTCTCAGCAATCAGTAATTGCCCATAAGTCTTTGCCTAGGAATGAGGCCCTTACGGCACTTCTCCCTTCCTTATTAGCACATCTGTTAGTGTTGACATGTTTCAGCATTGTTTGGGCAGTTGTGCTGTTGAGGCCTTACGGGTATAACCCTCCTGTCATTTCTAGGGAAAACTAATCTTACAGAGGACTTCTCAGCCCTCTGGCACTTACAGTCTTTCTACCCATGCTTCTGTGATATTCGCTGAACCTTGAATGCAGGAGTTGTACTGTGTCCATTGGGGCTGGGCACACCCATTATCTCTATTTTGACATGTTGGGGTTTTCGGTGATGGTCTGCATCTGTAGGTTAGGCAGTGATGGTTAGGTTCTCCTAAGATCCATGACCTCACTAGTCCTGATACTTGTCGATGTTACAGCACCAGCCATAATTTCTCTTTTAATAACTAAGAGTAAATGTCTAGAAAAGAACAAAATGTGTGCATTTGAAATAGTTCTGCATCTGATCCTAATGACTGAATGTTTCAGGCAACTGAGGGAAAAGAGCAGAAGTGCTAAGCCAAGGCAGTAATACTAATAGATAACACAAGGAGAGGTATTTATTTTTGCATTATACACTAAGCAGACCTATTGATCATGGTAAAATATTAAGGAGAGAGACATATAAGTTCTGATTTTCATCCCTGGGGTTGGTTTGGTATTAAAAATTTAATGAAGAATGCTAGAAAAGAAACTGGGTTTTCTTCGAGTTTATAAGCTAATTTAATAACATAGTTTGAAACAGAGTATCCTGCATGAGTTGATTATGCCACTCTTAAGAGTCACAGGATTTTAGATAAGCATCCCAGGGTTGGTTTTTGGATACATCTCAATGAGTTTTTGTCCAGTGAGGTTCCTGAGGCTCCCAGGACAATATAGGCTACAGTCACTCTTGCTGATGGGACACTAAAAGTAGAAAACCAAACTCAGTTGCTGAAGACACCACATACTTTGGTTACAAGACACAAAGAAACCAAGGGTAAAACTGAGCTAGAAGATGCCTCCCTCCAAGGCCCAAGGGACATCATGGAAAGGGGGCAGAAAAGATGTAGTATAAATGGTGGCAAAATGTGCTGTGCAGACGGCTGGGGAAGAAAACCCATGCACAGTCTTACACAGATGGAAATTCTACGTACCATAATAATAACCAGTTAGGCAGGATATACCCACCAGTGCGATATAATAGCATGGCTGCTTTGGCATTAATCAAACACTTTCTACTTGGATCTGAGGTTCGCTTCATAGGAGGAATACATTCCAAGCATTGTAAGTCTGGTCAAAGTCTGTTGTTTCGCTCAATGGACATGCTGTCAAACTGACTTCTAAATAGTTCTACTTATAGCCATAGACTAGTGCTGCTCTCAGCCTTGGGCAGACAATGTTCCTTCTATTATAGTGGGCAACAGTTAATGCAGCTACTTACATCTAGCCAAGGTACATCATGGAAAATCGGAAGAAGGAATGTAAGAGCTGGAAGAATGGGATTCATGTCATAAAACATTATGCCATGTAGATACCTTAGAGGAACTGATTATCAAGGTTCAACAAACACTTATTCTCAATACCTTAATCTGTATTTACAGGGTCTGCATAACATTAGGCCTCCAACATTCACCTTGAATGTGAGAGGAACTTGAGGTCCCAATGCTTCCTGGAAAGCTATTTTAGTGATGCTTGATGGGAAGAGAGTGTCATTTTCTTTAATGGTGTAGCTTACATACCAACAAGTAACCCCCCATCCATGTTCATAGAAGCAAATTAGGTGAAATTCAGTGGGTCAAGAAAAGAAAGGAGAAACCAGAGAGTAGGGAGGAATACTAGTTGAGAAGAGTTTCATAGGTAGAGGAGGATAAGAGAGAGAAATGGGGCCAAATATAATCCCATCACATTGTATACATGTATATATGAAATTGTCAAAACAAAGGAAGGAAGGGTAATTGGGCATAGATGGAAAATCAAAAAAACTTTAGACAGTTCAAATTTCAAATGCAGTAGTTTTGAAGACTAAAAAAAGAAAAAAACAGTGGCACAAATCCCAAGGAAATTCAACTCAAGTTACAACGTGGATATATCTGCATACAAAAGGTATAATGTGTCAATCTACACAGATTGTTCCAATAACTTATATCAGAAGGTGTTGCTATATGACAGAACTCAAGTAGCACACTCCAATGTTCATTAATTAGATACTCTGGAGAAGATTCATGGCCCTTGCCAAGTTTGTATGATATAAATATACCCACCTTGCCATATCTCAAGCTATAAAACACAAAATGTGAGCTTAGGGAGAGATGCATGCAGTTGGCCATCACCAACCCATGAAAGTGGCTCCAACAAATCCGCCCCCCCCCCCCAGAAATTCACTTATAATATGCTTTGGGCCATTCTACTTAGCAGGCCCTTACCCTAATTTGAAATAAAAACCATTTGAGCCATAAACACAATATAGGAAAGAGGGAACAAGAAAGAGAGAGGGGAGACAGAGAATGAGAAAGAGAGATAGAAGAAACCAAGCCGAGTACATTGAAATGAAGTAATTTCTTCCCAAATGTCCCATAAACATCCCATCTGTTTTTTCACAATCCTCCCTGGGTCACAGAACTCCACTCTGTGCCAGCTGGCATTCCCTGAGCCCTGGGTAAAGCCATGACTCACCATCCAGATGTATCCTAATTTGCTCAGGTCAGGCCTGGGTGTTCTTTAGGCCTTCACTCTTTCCGTCTCCCATCAAAGGATGTAGTTTAAGTTCTCATCCTTGATCTGCCTATGTAGTGACTCAGTGCGAGGTCCAGAGGATTCTGGGGGCTCAATCACCCAGCCACGGCCAGTGTGACTGCTTCTGCATGTGTGTCTCATGCTGCATCGCATTCCCATTGTGCGTGCTTACTGCTTGAGAAAGGTTAGAATCTTTCACTTCCCTTCTCTTTGTAGTCTGGTGAAGACTTCTTTGCAATTACTTCCTCAAGGGTTGGGAAACAGACTGGGATGAAGTAACCCAAGGATAATAAATATCTCAACTTTAACTACAGAAGGGAACTACAGCAGCCTCTGGCGTCATCTGGCCAAAGAATCAAAGTGGGTCTGTGGTTTACCAAACTTCGCTGTCTTGCGCTGCGTGTTTTCAGAGCACAGCTGCTGGATTCCGGTCTGTCAACCCAGTAAGTACTTCTTTATTTGGGTGTTGCTGTGTAAGAAATCATAAAGTTGTGTTGGCTTTGTCTTTTTTTTTTTTTTAGAATCTCTTAAGATGGCAACTGTGGTAGTTTGAATGAGAATGGCCTCTCCAGGATCTTAGACTTGAACACTTGGTAACCGGGGAGTGGCACTATTTGAAAGGATTGGGAGGTGTGACCTTGTTGGAGGAAGTATGTCACTGGGATGGGCTTTGGGGTTCAACTGCTCAAGCCAGGCCCAGTGTCTCTCTCTTCCTGCTGTCTATGGATTCAGATGTACAACTCTCAGCTGCTTCTCCAGCACCATGTCTGCCTTGCTCCTCATCATGATAATGAACTATACCTCTGAAACTGTAAGCCAGTCCCAATTAAACACTTTCTTTTATAAGACGTGCAGTGATCATAGTGTCTCTTCACAGCAATAGAACAGGAACAAACACAGGATTTCTTATTTTCAGATATCTTACATCCGACCATAATCCCTGGGTTCTTTTATTTTTATTTTTTTTATTTTATCCTTATGTGTATGGGTGTTTTGCCTGCATGAGTTATGTCTATGTACCACTTGCATGCCTGATGCCAAAGAGACCAGAAGAGAGCACCAGATCCTTTATGAACTAGAGTTACAGGTGGTTGTGAACACCATTTGGGTGCTGGGAAAAGAAACTGGGTCCTTTTGAAATAAAGCCAGTGTTCTTCACAGATGAACCAAATGCCACCAGTTTTTATGTTATTTTAGGAATTTTTGTTGTTGCTCCTGTTTTCAGATACTAGCTTTTAATCCTTTGAATTTAAAAATAATTCTAATTATTTTTAAAAAAATTCTCTTTCTTGTTGTTTCATCAGTCTTATTTATGAGGTGCCTTTATACTGTTTTCTCCATAATTATCTTGCTTATGGTTCCAAGTACTAATTTAATATATAGCTTGATTTCCTCCATACTTTTTGGGAAATCTTCCTCCTAACACGAGCCTTTATTTATACAGTTAGTGTGCTACAAGCTGCTTTTTGTACTTTTTAGAACTTTTATAGTTGTTGGAACATTTTTTTTTTTTTGCCTTCAAACCTCTTCTAGTTTCCTGACTTCCCCTTCAGCCATGTCTAATCTGATACTAAGATTGTCTATTAACTCCTTAGTTAATGTTATTTTATTTTTCAATTTTAGAATATTACTATGGTATAATCCATGTGTTCCAAATATGGTGCATAGGCCCACGAAGGTCCAAAGAGAACATTATTTTCCCTGGAACTGGACTCACAGGCAGTTGAGAGGTACTACATAAGTGCTGGAAATGGGAAACTTGGTCATCCGTGAGAGTAGTAAGTACTCTCAACTGATGAGCTCTCTAGCCCCTATATGCTTGATTGTTCATCACAATTATTTTAATGATAGTGTCTAATGATTCACAAGCTGGAAGAAGGGGGTCTATATATAGTTTAGTTTTTATTTCATTCATCTGGTAGTTTAAGTAATTTTTAGTAATAAAGATTTTTGGGATGATATTCTAAATGGCATTAATATATATGCATGTGTGTCTACATATATACATACATTATATCATGTGTGTATATGTGAGATATACATCACATATATATGTATGTGTGTGTGTCAAATTGTAGAGGCTGTTACCTTCCAGCAAGGATTTTTATTAATTTGGAATAAAAGTTAGTAGCAACTCACCTTAATCCAATTCCAAACTAAACTTATTCAGGCAGGTCTCAGTCTATGAAAGGAAGAATCTGTTTTTATTTTCTCCAGAACCCCTTCATAGATCCTGAGTGTGTACTGAAAGCTGGGTGTTGATCATGTCCTCAGAATAAGCATTTTCTCTGTAGCTCTATGGAGCTGAAAAGTTGTGTAGCCTGTGGCCTCTCAGCCCTCTGCTGTTTATAAATAGACCCTTTGATATGGAAAAGCAGTACAAAATATAAAAGTCATTCTTCAATATTTCTTGTCACTCTAGAGTCATGGATTATCAAATCCTTAAACTTTAATTCCTAAACTTCCACATATGCTGCCCTGCTGTGACACAGCAGAAAGCCCCAGTGGGTTTGTCTGCCTCTCACCTGCCAATTCCTGCTGGGCACCTTAACTTCTCACAACAGGCAGCTTCTGACTCCACAAAGGCGGAGTATCAAAGCAGAAAGAAAAATAATCCCTTCACCTGTAAAACCCCATGTCTTACTGACACGGTGCTTTTTTTGCTTGCACTAGAAGCCAACAAAGGATATATTAAAATTCTTTACATTTTGGCTCAGCATTAATTTGATTCATGAATGTTCATCATGAGCCATGATGAAAATGGTTCGGTGCTCCACTGGGGGAGAGAGGGCAAGAGCAGAAACTTCTATGAAGTGTTCATAAAAGAAGGAACAAGGAAATATATATGATTAGTTAAAAGCAGAAACATCCTGCTTAGATGTTAGTTAATGTGTTCTGATTAGAGAAGCTTAAGTTTTATTTTGCACTCAACATTAAAATGGACTTTCAGAGGGACTCTGCAGCCTTGCCTTTATAGCTGCCTCAATTGAATGACCTGATTGATTGCATATCAAACTCCAACGTGGACTTTCCTGATCATAAGCTTCTCCTGGGCAGCTCTCCTCCTAAAATCTTCTCAAGACCCCAGACTGGTTTCAGGTCTTTCTTGCACCTTCGGTCAGCAGAGAAAAGGAAGCGAGAAAAAAGCTTGTGAAAATGATTTTGTGGTCCGATTTGGAAGAGGCATGTGTGCTTCCTATAACGTGTCATTGGCCAGAAGTGATTCTTACTTTTAATCTGACCTGAGACAGGAAGGGAAATGCAATGTTCCTTTGTTCCCTAGAAATGATTATTGTTTTTAGCCTGTCCCTGTTGTATGTTTCCGGTTCACCCTTCCTCACCTCTTCTCCTCCCAATGAGGACCAATCAAAATCACATTAGATTGCTATATCTTGCTCAGATTTCGGGGTCTCTACCTGATGCACAGTTCTTCCATCAAGTGTTGATGTAACTCCTTGTGTAACCTACAGATTAATGAATTGGGTATCTGCCTACTGTCACCACACAATCATGTACTATAGAGGAACAGCAAAAAAAATCAAGAGCAATGAACACTACCCCTGGCAAAGGGAACAATGAGAAAGTCTAGAAACCAAAGCACCCACAATGTTAAATACTACTCAACAGAAAATAATGAATTCTAGTATAATGGCATGAGGAAGTGAGTGCATAAGGTTTTCTTGAGGCTGTCAGCAAGGGCGACCTTGTCCATTTTTCTGCAACATTGATCCATCCTCAAAGAGTTCACAATGGCCACTGTTCTCCTTGACCCCATGTGAAGTGAGGAAGAGTAGCAAACCTTTGAGAGTCATCCCTGAAGCCAGCCTTGTAGTCAATAGTTCTAGGTTCCAATAGTTTGAAGACATTAGAAACAACCAAAATGTGGTTTGTTTCTCTGCTTGATTGGTTTATGACTTTACCATAAATGGTTTAAAATTCTTCAAGAATGTTCACTTTGTTCACCAGTATTTTTATGTGTCAGAAACCTTACTCATAGACCTGCCCTACATACAATTTTTAAAGATAGCTTCTCTCTCTGCTTCCTTCCACCATGGTAACCATTTCCAATTCATAAAAGCCACCTAGAAGCTACAATTTTTTAATAAAAATGCTCTACCAGGAAGTTGGTGTTTGTGTGTGTGTGCATGGAGAGAGAGAGAAAGAGAGAGGGGTAGGGAGGGAGAGAGAGAGGGAGAGAGGGAGGAATGTAGGGAGGGAGGAAGAGGGAGAGAGAGGGACAGAGACAGAGACAGAGAGACAGAGAAACTTATTTGAAAAGATTCATTGACCTGTTGACAATCTATTTTTCTTCCTGCTGCAATTTCTGTTCTTCCTTCCTTCTTTGGAGTTCCCTTCTTAAGTTCTCTCTATCTCATTCTTTCCTTTTGGATCTGAACTTTGATTGTGTGCATTCTAAATAATTTTCTAGAACTGCAAAACTTAAATTTTCAGTTTCTCTGCAAGCTCCCCTTTCTTTACACTCGTAAACTAGCCAGTGTTTCCCCAGGTTTTTCTTGGACAGACAAAGCCACTACACCCACACACCATGGAAACTGTGTTTCTCATTTCTTCTGCAGTTCAGTTTCCAAGTGCTCACGTTTAATGAAGAATTTCACCAACTCTTTTGCCATAAAAGGATTACCATTATTCTGGTGGCCAGTTTTAGTTTCTTCACTGATACCTGCCAGTTATTAAGCCAATTCAACATATCATAAATTTATTGTATAACAGCACTTCAAGATGCCAATGTCTATATTTCTATAGGCTAAACACTGTGGTAAGTATCTAAACGTTTATGACTTAGTGAGATGATTTTTAGGAATCCAATCCAATACAAATAGTTGGTTTCATGATTCTCTGAAGTGGTTTTGCTTCAAACAGGGATTGGTGGTTTCAGTGCTTTCACTTTTAATGGCTTTGTCATTGTACAAATTCAACCTAATCCTGGAATAATCCAGTCAGCAACTGAAGGATGTGAAAAGAAAATAACAGAAGGTTTTATGGCATGTCTCACGGTGATGTACATGCTTCTTTCCAGAACCCAAATACACCCAACTTGACATCAAAGAAAGCTGGAGCGCATGATCTCCTCATGTGCTGAGAGACAGGAAATAGGAAAGCTGAACTACCACTGCATTTAGGGGAAAACACAGCTAGAATCACAGACTATCCTAATGTTGGCAAGCAGACATCATCTAAATCTAAAATATGCAACCCAAGCATATAGAAAACCCAGCTGGTACTCTGAAAGTCTACCTTGCCGGTATTTTAGCTTGAAAACATTAAGAGTTTACTATTCGCCAGCCACTCTTCCAACTGTTTGGTAATTATGAAATCATTGTTCATTAAAGTAACCCCAGGAAGCAGTACTCCTTACACAGAGGAGGAAACTGGAAAATTTATTTTGGGTCTCATAGCTCTTAGTTAGCTCTTGTCCCAGGTTCTAGAGCAGATTTACCCACCATACTGTCACAGTGGCTCTAGTTTCTTCAAGATGTTTCCAGGTGCCTAGTTTGCTCAGCATGTTATTTCCTAATTGTACCTGCCTTCCTTTTTCCCTTCACACAGAGTCATTTTCAGACCTTTGTAAACGGAGGCTGCAAGTTTGCTTCCCGGCTGCCCAGAGCCAAATAATCAATCACACAGAAACTATGTTAATGATAACACTGCTTGGCCTATTAGTTCAGGATCCTTAAGTAATTCTTATATCTTAAATCAACCCATTTCTATTCATCTGTGTATCGCCACGAGGCTGTGGCTTACCGGGTAAGGTTCCAGCATCTTTCTCCTTCAGCATCAACATGGCATCTCTCTGACTCCACCTATTCTCCCCTTATACCCCTTCCAGCCTGGCTATATTCTGCCCTACCATAGGCCAAAGAAACTTCTTTATTAGCAAATGGTAGTAAAACATATTTACAGCATACAGAGGGGAATCCCACATCAGGCATTTGTGTCCACTTGTCCCCAACCAAAAACTGATTGCACTTTACTAAATTTCCATTCAATGCTTAGGAAATTATCACCCAGTTTAGATCAGTGCCCTCATTCACTTCAGCTGTCAATTTGCCATAGTTCAGAGACATCTGAAGAAGTCTCAGTTGAGGGATTGCCCAGATCAGGATGTCCTCTCAGTACGTCTTGAGACATTGTCTTAATTGTTTACCCTCTAGGACCTAGAGTTGGCAAGACTTAGAAATGAATTTGAAGAAAGTCCTTCAGAAATAAAGAAAATGGTTTCCTATGATAATACATACAACACAAAGAGTGAAGAATGCCAAAATGCTACTACGTACCAAATATTGATCAAACTTTCCTCATTTTAATCTCTTTGAATTAAACAGATTTAATAACTATAAAAGTAAAGAGATTTAATAACTATGAATTAGAGATAGAGTTAATCTCCTTCATTAACGATACATACTTCAGCACTAGGAATTGAACCCAGGTCCTCAGGTGCGATATACATTGAGAATACAAGTTCACAAGATGTTGAGTAGCTTCTGTTAATATTAGTCAAAATGAGACACATCCCATAATAATAAGGTGCTGTTTCATACACAGAACATAATGATGCTGAATCTCCATGTGTATCACAAAAGAATTTCAAGCTATATCAACTAAATTGAAAGGCCTAAAACAGGAAAGAAATCCACAACAACAGAACAGAAGTAGGAAATAGGTGCATTTATATTACAGAAGACTGTGACATCCCTCCATCAGCAAATGGTAGAAGAGCAGATGGAAAGGCAGGAACGATGTAAAATGCGCAGATAACTATTCAGCTGACGTGACCTGACTGACATTCACGGAACGCTTCCCACAATGTCGACAGAGCATACACATTTTTCTTGAACGTGGAGCATTTACCGAAGCCGACCGTATGCTAGGTCGTAAAATGAGTCTTGAAAACTTTAAAAGATAGAAATCTCACCAAGAATGTGCTCAGGCCATAACGCAGTGAAACCGAAAGCCACTGAGAAAGGTGTCTGGAAAATGTCTCAAACATGCAGAAGTTGAACAACGTACACAACATCACACATGAAACCAGAAACGAAACCACAAAGGAAATTAGAATATATTCTAAACTGGGCAAAAAGGCAAATGAAACTCCTCAGAATTGTGAGAAGCAGCTAAGGAAGGGCTCAGAGAGAACTCCAGGATTGGATGCTAGTATGAGAAAGTATTCTAACAAAAGTTACGTTTGAATTAGTGGCCTAAGATTTTGATTTAGAAAACTTAAGAAAAGGAGAGTCAATGGCATGTGCCTGTCATCCCAGCCCTCAAGGGGCTGAGGCAGGAAAATCAAGCCCAGCCAGAGCTAGGTAATAAAACCTTGTCTACAAACAAACAACCCTAGAACAAAAAGACCAGACGAAATTTAAGTCAGATAGATTAATGGAACGGAAAAGCAGCCAGAAATACAACCACACCATTTTATTAAGTTGGTCTGTTACAAAGGGGATAACACACTTCAACCCAGAGAGAATATTCTTTGCAACAATGGAATTTGAAAGATATATAAATATTTATTTATGCATGTACACCTGTGTGTATATATTTTACACATGCACACACATATAGTGTGTGTGTGTGTGTGTGTGTGTGTGTGTGTGTGTGTGTGTAATTCCAGGAAGCAAGAGATTAGAAAAATCTCATGGTCCCCTTCAAGAAAATGTCTCCCAACCTTAAAATCCACTCTAGGCCTCACCACTTAAAGAGTCCAACACCCCCAATATCAACACCTTGGAGACAAAGCTTTGAACACATGGATATTTGGGTAACAGTCAACACCAAGCCACACCACTGAGAGAGAAACTAGATTCAATAGCCTAAATATTAAACAGTATACATGTATGCGAAATTTGAGAAAAGAATGAAAGAAGGAGAGCAGTGTTAACCGAGAATGAAATACAGAACAGAAGACTGATTTTAAAGGGGGGTGAAGACAGTGTGAAGGTCACAGAAGTACTCTGTCTCATAATTATGACTATGACCTCATGAATCCAAAAACAGATAGATGCTTATCAAATTGTTTGCAGATTAATGAATGCTATTGACAACCCCAGTATAACTGATTTTAAAGAATGTATAGCCCAGGAGCTAGAGAGATGTCTCGGCAGTTTAGATCACTCATTACTCTTGCAGAGGACCCTGGCTCAATACTCAGCACTCACAGGGTGTTTCACAACCATCTGTATGCAACACCTTCTCCGTCTGTCATCTTCTAACCTCCGTGGACAGCAGGCTTGTATACCATACGCATGCTTTCATATGGTGAAAACATCCAAACACATTCAAATAACAAATAAATTTGTAATTACAAATAAAAATAAACCTAAAATAATAAAAATGAAAACTCAATCGAAAAATTAAAAAAATTAGATAAATAATGTAGAGCCCAGAGTAGGATAAGTTATATTCACATTCAAAGGCAGTAATAGAATAAAAGAACTAAACAAAATATGCTTCCTACTTAAGGTGGATATAAACCCCAACTATTGTGCCAACTGACATCAACAATTGCCAACAGATATCAACAATATTTATTATTTACTGAAGGTTCTTTTGTGCTCTACACGTTTCCAGACTTCTTGAATTAACTTTTACTCTGGATAACAGACCTGGTATTGAGTCAAGTCTCATACAGCTGGCATGGCCAGCACTGTTATGTATCACAATGACGGGTCAATGCCAGATGGAGACTGGGTAAAAACAAATTAGGAAAATTAAAAACCTACAACAAGAATGTAGGCATATACCTATCAATATATAGGCTGTTTCCTTTATGGTGTTCACCGAGGGCTCAGTGAGTAAACTGTTTGCTGTACAAACCTAAGAACTTGGGTTTGATCTCCAGAACTCACATACAAATGCCAGCCATTGTAGCATGTACATTTAGCCCCAGTTGTGAGGGTCATAAGCGCCAGACCAATAAGAGATCCTGTATCAAAAAACAAGGAATGACACACAAGCTTGTCATCAGGATTCAACACTCATGTGCACACATGCACAAGTGAGTGTGTTTGCACAAACACACACACACACACACACACATACACACATACACACATGAACATGAATTGGCCATGAGGAAGAGACTTGATACAGAATTATGGTTATCAGAATATTTATTTTCTAAGCTTCTAAGATTTCTAACACATTTACATGATATAAGAAAAGACTTATAAGATATAAGTAGAAAAGATATAAGTAGATTGGAGAATGATATGGAAGGACCATTTACTCTTTTGGAAACAACAATTTCTTATCTATAAAAAGAAAACTCATAATTCTAGTTGCATATATTTTAGTGAAAATTAAACCAAATTTAATATTCTATGTATTCTTAGCATGAAGCTTGCTATATTTATCATTGTATTTCTTTGACCTCCCTTTCCTTTTGCTATCATACTAGAAGTTGTCTTATACAGGTCCAAGACAGGCACAAAATGCAAGCATGCATAACCACCATTGCTTCAGGTTTTCCTATGGATCCCACTTGGAAGGGCAGGAGGGGAGCTGGAGAGTGCCTGTCTGTATTCCAGTGATTGATGTCTATGCCACAGCCAGGAGCTGAATAGCAAATGAATTGTGGGAATAAATGTGATGCTTTAAGCACGTAGAGAGAGACACACAAGAAATGAGAACATATTTACCCAGAGGGAACAATGATTGAGCTCACTATCGGAGAGCAGGAGCCGGCCCTTTAGCTCAGATGACTGTGTATTAAACTAAGCGGGCACAAGTGTTGTCAGCATCCTTGATTGTCCTCCATATGTGGCTCGGCAATGCCAATCTGCAGAGCAGACGAACTATGTGGCATTAACAGCTATAAAAATGAGAAGATTGACTATTGGGTTCTTATACTAAAAATTTAAATGACATCAATTGCCTTGGGGATATATAAAAGCATTCAGAAAATGTTGCAGATAAAAATGTTAATTAGAACTTTTTCTTTCTTTTTTTTTTGGCTTTTGGAAACTTTAAAATTCTCTAGCACTCTTCCCTTAAGACCAAAGCAATAAGAGAGCTAGGGTGATTGATCTGTCAGTAGTGTTCTTGACTTGCTAGTATGAGAACCTGAGATCTACCCCTAGAACCATTATTAAGAAAAGAGAAACTGGATCAAGCCATAGAGGTGTGTGTCTTTAAACCCAAGACTCAGTAGGTAGAGATAAATAGATCTCAGAGTTTGAGGCCAGCCTAGTGTACATAGGAAGATCCAGGTCAGTCAGGGATACACAGTGAGACCTTGTCTCAATAAAATACAAAGAAAACCACCTGAGGAAGCAGAAACAGATTAACTCCTGGGTCTACTTAGCAAGATTCAGGTCAATAAAAGACCCTGTCTCAGAATAATAGTGGACATCCATTAAAGAATGCCATCCAAAATTGTCCTCTGGCTCCCACACACATGTACACTCATGTGCACCCACATTCACTCACACACACACACACACACACACACACACACACACACACGTCTATGGGTTTTTGTTGCATCATCTTTCTGGAGATCATGTGCATGCTGCCCCAGTCTCTGAGTTTATACATAGATTGGTCCAGCTGTGTTTAGATAATCTTGTTTCCTTGGTGTCCTTCATCCCCTCTGGCTCTTAAATTATTCCTCCTCCTCTTCATTGGGTTCCTTGAGCCCTAAAGAGAGGAAATTGATGGGGACATCCCATTTATCATTTAGTGTTGAGTGTTCCAAAGTCTTTCCAGGCATGTTGTCTGGCTATGGGTTGTGCCCATCTGCTTCAGAAGAAAGCTTTCCTAATGACGTCAGAGTAAAGCACAGATCTAGACGGATAACAGAATGTCTTTAGGAGTCATTCTATTTTCTTGTTCCTTTTGAAAACAGTTCTATTTGCTTACTCCTAGAGCAAGCCCCTAGATAGAACGTGGTCTATCTAGATCCAGGTTCTTGTACACGAAAGCAGTACTGGGTATGACTTCCATATGCTGGAGAGGGCCCTAAATCAAATTAGGGCTTGGTTGATTCCTCCCACAGTATTGGTGGCACTAGGGTGCCAAGGGTATCTTGCAGGCAGGATAAATTATTTTGTGGAATAATTTAAATAGTATTGGTGCTAATTCTTCCTTGAAAATCTGTGAGAATTACGCACTAAAGTTATCTGGCCCTGGGCTTGTTTTGGTTGGATAACTTTTAATAACTGCTTCTATTTCACTTGGAATCCAAGAAAACATCAAAAACGTCATCCACCATGATGAGACTGGGGATATCTTCTCCCCTGCCCAGCATGTCTGTTTTGCTCCCAGGGAATACTTGTGGGAGTTTGTGGATGAAACAAAGGGATATAGTAGTGAGGAAGATTGTAGTAGAAGATCTATGTGATCTGCCTAAGATGGGGGCAGACAGAAAGGGGACCACATCCTATGGTCTGCTACAGAGCTGGGAATGAATTTGGTTGGATTTGGAGAAAGGAGAAAAATTAAAGATTGTCTATCGACTTTCCTGGCTGGCATGTGTATTGTTTTCCCAGGTAATGGCTGTGGGAGTTTTCAGACAGTAACTTCTAAGTTAACCACAAAGAATGAAAAAAAATCCCACTACAATTAGCTCCTCCCCTCGGCTGCCCTTTCGTAGAATAAAGAAAACTGAATGATTCAGTTTCTGGGGATCTGAGTTCCTTGAGGTGACAAAGTCATTTTATAATTTAAAAGTCACATTGCATATGCAAATATCCTGCACAGAAGTAACATATTGGTTTACATGCACATACAGGGTAAAAATACCCTTACATTCATAATCTGGCACGTTTTCAGTTCTTCTCTCACAGAATAGAAAGCTATTGGAGACAGCTCAGCAAGGGCCCTAACCTGTCTTAACCTATCTCATCTCTAGTGGCTTTCATCTCAGATAATTATTTTATTCCCATGACCATATCTTACACAGTTTCACTTCACCAAAATCTTTGGAAACTCAGTCATCCCATTCATTTCCTTTTCCTTCACTAGTATCAACTTCTTATTTTGTTCATGCCAATATCATTGTCTCAAAGTATTGCTTGGCACTAGAAGCAACTCCTTCCCTCCTTATCAATGTATCTTTCGTATCTCAGAAAACTCATTTTCCTGTAACTCACTAGGATGCTGTGCTTGGATATAGACACTCACAAAACAGTGCAGATTGTTGCTACTAGGAAGTCATGACAGGCAAGCCTTGACTAGATCCTTGAACTATCTCAGAAATATTGTACAAAATCTTCCATCCTTCATGACAGCTATCTCGAATCTTTGATACCCTCTTCAAACTTGAGTATTCATTCTCAAAGAGAAATTCACTTATTTCATACAGAAACTACTATACAACAGACAAAAAAACCCATGAACTTTCTATATTCAAATAACTTATGAGTCTGCTATAGCTACGATGGGTATCATTCCTTTATGTCCCGATGAACCCACAATCACACCCTACCACCTTCCTTGCTTCGTCCACATCATCTGTGAAAGGCAGTACCCAGGGTGTTTGACAATGCATGGAAGGCTCAGTGCTCACCCCCAGAATCAGAATCTCAAGATTGACTGTTGAATAACTGTGCATTTAAGTCTTTTCAAGGTTTGCCTTCCTTCAGGTGTGAAATGACTATTCTTTTGCCTCATCAGAAATTGTCCACTTATCCCCAGATCTTCGACATTTTCCATCAACATTTAAATCTGCACAATTCTCTGTCATCAGCCTTGATTATATGAAAGCACATGTGTGTACTCCCACACAGGAAGAGATGTCTGCTGTCTTCTCTTGCTTCACAAAACGCCTGAAAAAACTGTTCAACTCACTTTTGTGCTCCCTAAACTTCTGGTAATGTATTTATTTTGGAAATAACAAAAATGCCTTTTGCTTTGATGGGAATGAACTTTTGCCCAACCTTACAACCAAGTTAATAATATGCCTTGAGATAGTTTGAAACTATGTACTTAATGTTATGCTGCTGTGTATTCAGCCTACTTTAAGCTTGACCTGTCTTTAAGAAAACAATGTAACTATCCTTACCCTGCTTCAGATTTCCCATGTAATCAGCCTTTATTATCTAAGCTAATGTATAGCTTTAATCTTAAGATAATGTATAGTTTAATCTTAAGTTATTCTTCCGTGCTCCAAACCCACTATAATTTATGCGTGTAGGTTTATGTTGTGGTAGTTAGTTGCTAAAAAGCATCCGACAGATTAGAAGAAACCTTTAACAAAAGAACAAATATTTATCTTAAGTGCTGTAATCAACGTGTGGGTGTGGGTTAATAATATCTGCTCACTGTTTTGAGTACTATCCTGGGTCAGCTGGGTCAGGAAAGTAACTTTTTCCCTTGTAAAATTCTGTTAAAGAGGTAGTAGGAAAGTAGTCATAATTCCTTTCTCTTATTTTCTGTGTTTCTCAGTAAATACAAAGTAAAACTCTTTGTTAAAGACAAACCTTCAACAAGGACAGAAACAGATCTCTGTCTGTCTGTCTGTCTCTCTCTCACTCTCTCTCTCTCTCTCTCTCTCTCTCTCTCTCTCTCTCACACACACACACACACACACACACACACACACACACACACACACACATATACGACAAGCCACAGACCATAAATTATAGATAGAAGACAGAGAGACCTGTGGAGAATTCAAATTTATACCCCCTTCTTGGTCTAAGTTGCTCCAAGAGGATGTCTGCTTTCATTTATTAATACGGCATTGAAGTAGAAGCTTTCTACTCTCTTTTTCAACATTCTACACTAAGTCTATCCTACAAATCTTCATATGCCTCTTGAAAACATGAAACATGTTTCTAGGCGTATCTCACTCAATATGCTATAGTAGTCAACTGAGTCCCTTAAGGGAATTTTAGAAACTGGCCAGGTGCCATCCATTGAAGAATTTGGGAAATAAAATCATAAACTTATTTGACACACTGTCATAGGCCACTTAGGAAAGTGTTTTCCCAAGTTCGATCAACCAGACACTGGCATTGGCTGTTAGTGTAGTCCAAGAGGGCTTAGCTATGGTGAAACTGGTCTTAGAACTTTACATCATTCATAGTTTCTAGTTTTGCAGTCATGCCAAGGTCATGGGCTCATGGAAACTTATAGATTGTTTTAAAGAAAAGTCTGAAAAGCCAGTCAGTGTGTAGCAAGGTTGAATTCTGAAGAGGGCAAGCAACCTATAACACGGTAATGCATGAAGCTTTGAAGGAAAATTATACAATTCAATAGGGATCTCAAGATATTGAAGATGCCAGGAATATGGTAGTCTGTTTAAGCAAAGCTCCTAGCCCCAAGTAAAGACAATCTAAGACTGGGACAGACTTCACAAAACTGCACCATCATGTGAGGTCCAAACATTCAAAATGCAAGATTGTGTGGACATTTCAGATTCAAACCATAGCATTCCCAAAGACTCATGACATCATCAAAATGTGACCTGTATCTAGTCCATTTTCAAGAATCATAAAAGTCTGAGTAGTTTCAACAATATTCAAAACACCAAAGTTTAAAGAGCCTTCTGAGATGCAAAGCAACCTAGTAACTGTGAACCCCTATAAAATCAGAAAGAGTCTATCGGAAATACATGAAGTATGATGTGTGTGTGTGTGTATTCCATTCATAAGAAGTTCTAATCCAGTAAGGTAGTCCAGCAAGTAGAGGTGGTTTCTACCAAGTCTAACAATCTGAGTTCAATCCAGGCAACCCAGAAGCTGGAAAGAGAACTGGCAACCACAGGTTATCCTCTGAGCTCCACATATGTGCTGTGGAACACACATACACAACAAATAAATAAGTGCAAAATTAAGTAATAAGATGAACTCCTATCACTTGAGACAGCATGGATGGAACAAAAGATTGTTGTGTTAAATGTAACCAGTCAGGTACAGGAATGTCAGCAAAGCATGACCTCACTCATATGAAATTGTAAAATCAGAAATAAGAGCAAATGGGGTGGCTAGCAGGAGCCAAGGTCAATGGTAGGGAGGAGGTGAGAGGTTGGCACATGGGCACATTCAATTAGATAGGTTTTATGTGGTGAACTGAAAGAAAGTGCCCCCATAGGCTCAGAGGGAGTGTCAATATAAGGAGGTGTGGCCTCACTGGAGTAGGTTTGGTGTTGTTGGAGGAAAGTGCAGCACTGTGGGCAGGTTTTGAGGTTTCACTGATCAAGCTAGGCCCAGTAGTGCGTCCCAGTTCTCCTCATGCTGCCTGCTGATCTGGATGTAGAACTCTCAGCTCCTCCTCATGCAAGGAAGTTGCATGCAACGATGCTTCCTGCCATGGCAAAAACTGACGAAACCTCTGAAGCTGTAAGTCAGACCCAATTAAGTACTTTCCTTTATTAAACGTTGCCATGGTGACTGTCTCTTCACAGCAATAGAAACCCTAAAACAGTCAAGGCTCCCTTGTGTACTTTTCCAAAGTGTGCTGCCTATGGATGACAACTATGTCCTATACATTTCAAAGGGAGAGTTTTGAAAGTTTCACTTCAAAGAAATGGTAAATGAAGAGATAAAAATCTTAAAGTCTGATATAAATATCACTCAATAAATATATATACCAAATATCACATTGATATGTATGGCTATTAAGTTCTTTGTGAGTCCCTTAAAGATTAATAATATCATAGTTTTAAAAGAGAGTAGCCAATATAAGATTGAGCAGTCAGAGGACAGTCATTACTTGACTTCAGATTTGGAAGAAAATTTCCATCATCAGTACAGTGTGGTGCTGGTGAAAGAACGAACAGATAGATCAGTGGAACAGATTTATGAGCCTTTAAATGTCCACTCAAATAGTCAAATGGCCTTTAACAAAGGGGAAGATCAAGTCAATAGAGGGCAAGTTTTACAACGCAGTACTAGAACTTCCAATTTTAAAAAGGAAGAATCTACATACTTCATGAGGATTAACTTAACATGAATCACAGGCCCAAACAACATAAACCCCAGAAAGTAACATAGGGGAAAAGTCTAGGTTTGAGGGTGACTTTCACAGCACCAATGCCATGGTGTATGAAAGAAAATTGATGTTTGTTTTCATGAAGAGTAAAATCTTCAAATTCCATTGTGCAACATGCCTATAATAGAGAATGAAAAATAAGCAACAAAGAAGAGCTGCTTTTGTAAAACACACAAATTATGGTCTGGAATTGAAAACAGAGTAACTCAAACTCAACAGCCCAAATGTGGGGGTGCAGATCCCAGCACTTGGGACATGGCGGTCAGAGGATCAGGAGTTCAAGTACTGCCTGGGTTGCATGTAACCCTGTTTCAAACCTCTCCCCACCATCCCCCCCCCACCGCTCCACAATGAAAACAACAATAAAACTGAACAAGAAAAAGACAATGACAAAATTTAGATCAGGCATAACATCTGTATACCAAAATAGATATACAGATGGCAAATTAGCATGAAAAAAATGCTCAATAGTACATGTCATTTAGGGATTTCAAATTACTCCAACAACGAAGTAGAACTAAACGATCAACAGAAGGGCAAAGAGTGCAAGAGGTGCTGACAAGGATGCGGAGATACAGGAACTGACTGTCAGTCATTGCTCGTGGTAATGCAAATGGAATACTCAGACATATGGTAGTTGACAAGTTTCTCGCAAGCATAAGAATAAGGTTACCACGATACAACAATTAATGTCTTAGGTATTACATAAATGGGCTGAAGTTTATATATCCGTATAAAAGTTGCCCCATGAATATTTACTGTAAAACCTTATTCATAAATTTAAATATTGAAAGTAAGATGTCCTTCAGTAGGAGTATTTAAATAAAGTGCAATATTCATATATTAGAATTTCTTAGCCTATTTACAAGAGAACTGGGAGTCACTTGAATAATCTGTGTGCCTCCTACTCAGTCTTGCCCCAGCTTTAAACTTCTCTGAAAATAAAAACTATTTTTAAAATAAATGACCAAGTGTTCCCCACAAAACCAATATTTCTTTAAAAGCTAAAACTAAAACTATGATATGCCCTAGCAACATCACTTAAAGAACTCTGTGTGGCGACATAATAGAGACTGTACATGTGTGTTCATTGCTGATCTAGCCACAATAATTAGATAAAGGAATCAGCCTAGATGACCATTAACTAATGAATGCATAACAAAAATGCTATAACTTTTATTCAACACTAAAGAAAACAAAATATATGCAAGAAATGGATGAATTGGAAAAAATTTACTTAGTAAAATAACTTGATCCCAAATGTTGTGTATTCTCTCTCATATGTGGATCCTAGATTCAACCATTTCGATTTTTATATTTAATTGGAGTCTCTATAGACCTCTATAGAGGTCGGGAAAAAAGAATAGATTCATGAAACCTATGGAATGGAGCAGAGGTATCAGGGCAGGGACAGTAGAGCACAGGGGAATGCTTGGAGTGGAAAGGTTTAAACATGGAATGCTTGGGGTGGTAAGAGGTGTGAGACGGGGAAAGAGGGAGGAGGGAAAGAGGATCAACCAAAACTAACGATGATGAAAAAGCCATATATAAACCTACTACACAACAAACTCAAATATATATTAAAGAAAACAGAGTTTAAACAGAGATACCTTGCATGGATAGATAATGCTGCTTCTTGAAGTCATTGGTTTTTTATTTTTATTGAGCTATACATTTTTCTCCAGTCCCCTTCCTTCCTCTCCTCACCCCTTCTACTCTCAGCCATAGGTTTTTAAACCAGCATTCTGGTTCCAGGTACTCCCTGTGTGTAGTTGCCAGGGAAGTATCAGAACTTCCTAAAATAATACAGGCTATTGTTACTGTGCTTAGTTGACCATTAAAACTAGATGGTGAGACTTTATTGTTGAAGACATCATACACTTAGAATACAGAATACAGATAAAATCAAGTGAAAACTGAGCTGAAAGTCTTTTTTCCTAATGGCTAGTGTTAATAGTACCAGGAGGTGTTCATGGTGTACCATGAAGGCTGCTGGGGAGGAAATCCCATCAAAAGTCTTATTCAACTGTATGTGGTGTGATACTGACACACCTCAATCTCAAAGACAAACATCGCCTCAGAGAAAAGGGTTGGGAAAAAATTTTCCAATCAAATGGACCTAAGAAAGAAGCAGGTGTAGCTAATCTAATATATAATGAAATAGACATCAAACTAAAATCAATCAAATGAAACAAAGAAAGACATTTCATATTAGTCACAGGAAAAAGCCATCAAGAGGAAATCTCAATACTGAACATCTATGCCCCAAATAAGCTGATTGGCCCATTAGGTCAGGCTACTTATTAGCTCTTATAGTTTCAGAGATCTCTATAAGTTATAAAGCTGATTGGCCCATTAAGTCAGGCTACTTATTAGTCCTTACATCTTATATTAACCCATTATTCTCATCTATGTTAGCCATATGGCTTGGTACCTTTTTCAACATGTTGCTTCTCTGTGATCTGGGCAGGAATGGCTGAGGGAGCTTCCTGCTTCTCAGAATTCTCCTGTTCTCATTGCATCACCTCTACTTCCTGTCTGGTATTCCCGTCTATACTTCCTGCCTGGCCAATCAGTGTTTTATTAAAATACATGATTGACAGAATACAGATAATTCTCCCACATCAAAGAACAAATAACCCAATAAAAAAAATGGGGTACAGATTTTTTTACATCTAAACAGAGAACTCTCAACAGAGGAATCTAAAATGGCTGAACTGCTTACAGAAGTCCAGGTCTTGTTTATCTTCTTCTCAACCTTGCTCAGATAAGAGCAGCTTCTCCTCTGATCTCCTTTGAAAATCATAAAACATCCCAGTTTAGCAAAATAAAAAATAAAATAATGCTGGCAAACTTCAAGTTTAAAATACAACCTTATAGATTTCTGATGTAAGTATCCAATAATGCATAAGCCTAACCTCTGACTTCAAGGATGAACAAAGTCATCTGAGAAAATAAAAAGGAAGAACTCTTAAGTCAGCTATACAGTGTAATCAGCTTTCCAAGCACAAATATATCTAAGCTGGAGATCAGCCTGGCCTCAGTAAGGACTCCCAGGCCCTAATCCCATGTCACAATCAAAACAAAGTTAAAGAGAGCTCTGGGGTAGCTGGCAGGTCATCAGCTGTGCTGGAGCGGATGCACGCAGCCTACTCTAGGTGACAGTGACTATTGCCACAGGAGAAAGTCTGAACATTGAATAGGCATTACACACAGTCCAGGTGCAAGGACCAGTCACGTGGGCCTGGGAGGAAGAGGTGAAGGGTCAAAGCAAAGGTTAAGGTCTAAATTAAAAACATGCCTAGCTCTCAAAGATCAAGCCAGGAGAAAAAGGTGTTCTATGAAACACCACAGACTCGAGCAGAAACAATGGATAAGCATTTCCTCCCACCTCTGAGAAAAAAAAAATAACCCTCAATGAGATTGCCAGCATCTCTGAGACATGGTGACGATTGCAAATGAACATCTCTAAACAACAGGCTTGTGTTCAGCGCCATGAATGTGCAAATGGCACGCAGAGGTTTTATTTCTTTGTAACCCAACTTGAGAGGCAGAGATCCAGGCATCCTGAGTAAAGGGGAAGGTGTGATCTGAAGACTGACAGACAATTCAGGGAACAAGAGAACCTGATTATAGTCTTGCTCCTCAGCCTTCCCTACACCCAAGGTGGCCATAAGCTAGGTTAGGGCTTGGGGCTGCACTAACTATTGGAGATGGAAGGTACAGCCTGAAGTCCCTTTGGCTGCCTCCTGGACACAGTTTTAAGTCTCTGGAGTCTTCAGATCCAGCTGTTCCACCACAGCTGCAGCACTAGTTCATGCCGTCATGCCCACGCCTTCATTTATACATCTGCCATTCACCCCAAAAACACCCACTGCAGTCCGCTACTAGAGTTACAGAAATAAATAAGACCAAAAGTTCAAATCCTTTTAACTAAGAAACTAGCATTTTAGCTGGGGAAATAGATAATAGAATCATATACATAGAAAAACAGTAGCAGCAACAGGGAATGCTAAGAGCTATGAATTCTATTAAGGGAACAGAAAATGAGTAGATACAGTTAAGATCAAGGTGACAGAAAGTTCTCCTGAGCATAACATTCACATAGATCTTTAAAAACTTTTGATCCAAGATTTTTTTTCACAAAGAAGCCAAAAAATACACACTGAAGAAAAGATACCATCTTCAAGAGGTGGAGCTGATGAAACTGAATGTATGTAGAATAATGAAAGTAGATCCACATCTCATCCTGCACAAAACTCAACAACAAATGGAAAAGGGATCCCAACAGAAGGCCAGATATCCTGAATCTGATATAAAGGAAAGAAAGAAAGAAAGAAAGAAAGAAAGAAAGAAAGAAAGAAAAAGCCTTGATCTCATTGACACATGAAAGGACTTTCTGAGCAGAATACCAATAGCACAAGCATTAAATCAAAAAATTAATAAATGGAACCAAACAAATCTAAAATTTTCTGTACAGCAAAAGACTCCATCAGTCAAGCAAAACAGTAACTACAGAATGGGAAAATGTCCTTATCAATTGTTTATCCAATAAAAGGTTAATATCTAAACTATATAAAGAATTTGAAAAACTGAACGTCACAAAAATCAATAACCAAATTAAGATAGAATATATAACAAGACAGAGCTTTCCAAATTTTCATTCACAAATGGCTGGAAATATTTTTTTAAAATCTCCAACACCCTTAGCCAATAGGAAAATGCAAATCAAAGCTACTTGGAACTGGGTTGACTTGTCCAGCCTTAGGATGAGGGGATGTGCCTAGTCTTATTGCAAACTTGATACACTGGCTTCGGTTATATCCCTGGGAGGCCTGCCCTTTTCTGAAGGGAAACAGAAAAGGAGTGGACCTGAGAGAGAAGGGAGGTGAGGAGGAGGAACAGAAGGAATGGAGGGAAGGGAAAACACAGTAAGGATATAATATATGAGGGAAGAATAAATAATTTTTAAAAAAACTACTTGGAAACCAGGCATTGTGCCATTTGCCTTACACAGTAGCAGACTGAAGGGGATCTCTGTGAGTTTGAGGCCAGCCTGATCCGTATATCAAGCTCCAAAGTAGCCAGGACTACATAGAAAGACCCTGTCTCACAAAATCATAAAAGAAATGTACTTGGAAATTTTATCCTACCCCCATCAAAATGGCCAAGATTAATAAGACAATATCGTGAGCTGGAGAGGATGCAGAGAAAGGGCAACACTTACTTATGCTGGTGGGAGAACAGACAATGACAGTCATTATGGAAATAAGTTTGGAAGAGCCCCTAGGTAGCTGAGAACTGATCGACCTCAAAGTCCAGCTCTATCCCTCTTGGGCATATGCCCAAATATTCTACATCCTACTATAGAGATACTTGCCTATTCATGTTCATTGCTACTCTATTCATAACAGCTTAGATGTCCATCAACTGAAGAACAGATCATGGAAATACAATACATTTATCCAACAGATTATTATTCAGATCCTAAGAAAAATGCGATTTGGTTGGGCATGGTGGTACATGTCTTTAATCCCAGCACTCTGGAGGCAGAGACAGGTGGATCTTTATGAGTTCAAGGCCAGTTTGGTCTACATAGTGAGTTACAGGATAGCCAGTGCTATGTGAATAGACACTGTCTCAAAAAAAAAGGAAGGTAAAGAAAAAGATACATAAAACTTGTATCAATGGATGGAACTAGGAAAAAATAATCCTGAGTGAGGTTACCAAGACAGAAAAAAAAAAGTATTGCATGTTTTCTGTCATCAAATTGACTACAGAGGTTAGACAGATAGTAAGAGACAAAGAGGGAAGAGGAATTTTCCTAATGTCGGGAAAATAGAACCTCTCTCTATTAAGAGATAAGGGGAAACTAGCAGAGAAGGATTAAACAGGGAGGAAGATTGGAAGGCGGGTAAAAGAGTCACTATGGTGAAGGACAACTAAAACTAAAGGCCTTATAAAAACCCAGCACTGTAGAAGCTTACTAAAATATACACATTTTCAAAAGGAATTGAAATGAAGTTACCTAGCATACACTGGAGGAGACCGTGAACCAACTAGACATTTTATGTTACCAAATAAACACCTCCCATGCCAGAAATGGGTTATATCTTCTTGAGTCATTGGATAAAGAGGTCCCCCACACTCTCTCAGACATCACAGGCTCTCTATTACCTGATCACAAGGTCCTATTTCTAATGACACAACTTGCTTATATCGTCAAACATGGAAACATCCAGCTAGTATACACTAGAAGTTTCATCCCTGTTGACTAATATTTGAGGTGCTGAAAGGTTATTTGTACACTAGAGGAGAAAGGTAATCATCAATATCACCCTGAGTCCTGCATCAGTGACATACCTATGAGAGACACTAGTGTCATAGTGCCACAAATGCTATGGGAGTAACCACTTAGTGCTCATTTGATTTAAGGCTCATACCTGGCACTGCTAACATGGCCAAGACCGCATTTAAGGTCGTGTGCTTAAATGAAAGACCTACTACTATCATTCTGCTGAAGGAAAGGGGCAATAAGATGATTCCTGGTGACATGCTGCTGTACCTATAGGCCAGCGACTCAACCAGGCCACATCAGAAATGCTTCTTGAAGTAGATGGGAATTAACACAGAAACCCATAACTAGACAATGTTCGGAGAATGAGAGACTTTGGAATTATCAGCCATAAATGGGACCTCAAGATGCGGGGTTCTATGCAGAAGAGGAATCAGAAAGATTGTAAAAGTCAGAGGTAGTGGATGACTCTGAGAGGTTGTGATAACCTTGCATAGATTCTAACCAGACAAAACTCTATCTCTGAGAAGAGGAAATAGACACAAAACCCCACCTCAAGCTAAGAAGCTATTTGCAATTGATATCTGCTGTTGAAAAGGAAAGTGGTTTATCTTCAATGGTGTGTCTCTGGGTAAATCAACTACATTCCAAAGCATTACCCATGGCGAAGAGTAGATGGACAACACAAAATTGACTCCATGTTCTTTGGTGTGTGTGCTTTTATTTTGTTTTCATTTTAGAATTTTTGTCTTGTTAGGATTTTATTGTTTGATTTTCATTTTTGTATTTTGAGAGAGAGAAAGAATATCAAGTTGACTGGGTAAGGAGGTAGAGAGGATCTTGGAAGAGTTATCAGTGGGAAAAGAATATGATAAAATATATGCAAATAATTTAATGGAATACTAATTTTAAAAACCGAACCAGTAGTAGTTTTAATATGCTCTTTAAAAAATATGCTTTTAATCTCAGTACTTGAGATGCAGCGGCAGGAAGAGTTGTTTTCTTTTTAACACAGAGATCTGCACCTTACCCATTCTATGTATGTAGTTTATTGATAATAAGATTGAAATGAAATTGGGGGATTTTTATATTACTATAGGCAATGAATGCCTTGCTAGCTACAGCTCAGAAAACTGATAATGGTTTTGGTGGGCTAGGGGTGACAAGATGACCAGTAAGCAACAGCTGCTTGGTCCCATGGGAGCTAAACATCTGCTTGGTCCCATGGGAACTCTGATGACTGCTGGGAGCCTGGGGCATGTGTCATATGATTTGTCATCTCATGGATACCTCACAGGACTGGCTCTTACCTCAAGGAGCTAAACCTGTGGGACACTGCAAACTTAGAGCCCCGGAAAGACCACACCGACTGATTCTCCTTTTTCTCTAAGTCTGACTTTGGGGTTACACTAAGGAATGAAAAGTCTCGTCTGCTGAGGAGAAAACTGTCACTAATTATTTGTGTTCGTGCATAGATTCATGGGAGGGTTTAGACTCAGGGAGCTGTGCTTTCTCAATCTCAGGGGTTCTTCCAACATGTACAGTTATTTTGCTTTTGAGACAAAACAGCTCCCTTGTCACTCAAGCAGATCTCAGTCCTCATAAAGCTGTTCTGCTACCAGCGATGTCCAATAAACGGCTGCTGTTTCACCTTCTTTTAGAATATTATCCACAAATCCTTCCCAAGAACCTAAACCGGTTGTTGAACTTTTAAAATGACAAGCCTTCTGTTTCAAATGCCCAGGCTGCAGCCCCTCCAATAAAAGGAGAAGGGTGTTTATTTTGAAATGGTGATCTATCCCAGACAAAGCACACAAGATGGGCAGCTCGGGGAAGGGATTGGGCCTTGCTGGAAAATAACCAAGCTTAACTCCCTGCCCTCCAATTAGCAGCTCTGCCTTTGCAGAGTGTTTCCACCTATCCAGAAGAGACCTTGAACCAAAGCTCACAACGTGTGTTGCTGATTACCTACTGAAAGACAGTTTCCAAGAGGATTAGACACAAGTCCAGGGCCTCAGATAAGAGAACACGCACAGAAGAATCAAGTGTTCCCAGAAGATACAACAGTTGGGAGAATGCATCAAGGAACCACTAAGGTTTGTGTGAGCATTTTCTTCCCAAAGGACTTGTTTTTCATTACAAAATATTTCATAATACACTCATATCCCCCAAGATGGTCCATATAGCAGAAAAAAATAGTCCCTGACATTTAAGGGTTCAGTGATCACAGTGATCTTTGTATACAGTATTTCTCTTTAGTGGAAAACATCTTTCTACAGTTAGGTGATCTTTCTCAAACGACACCTCTTTTCAACACCTTGGGCAACAAAGACCTCAGGCGACAAGCTTTTAAAATGATTTTGTTTCTTGTTTTATTTTTATTCATGTGTGTGTGTGTGTGTGTGTGTTTGGGAGGTTGGGTTGCTTACACTAGAGAACAGGTTCACACAAAGGCCAGAAAGAGGCATAGGATGCCCTGGAGCTGAGTTACAGGGAGTTGGAAGATACCTCACATGGGTGCTGGAACCTGAACTTGGGTCCTCTTGAAGATAAAGTGCTCATAACCACTGAGCATTCCATCCAGCCCCATGACTTTTTTCTATTTTAAGAGTTAGAAAAGAATAAATTCAAAATAAAAAAAATGACAGAATTGGGTGTGCATGTTGTAACTTGGGAATGTGAGACCTGGGTGGTCACACATGCTTGGTGGCACTGAGGCAAGGGCCACATAGCAGAAAGTTCTGGATGAGCTCAGGCTCAGATAGCTGCTCCTGGAAAATATGTTTAGAGTGGATTTTCACCGAAGAGTGAGAGGAATAGACGTGGGTGGGGGTGCAGAGAAAAGATTAAATGGATGAGCGGGAAAATAAGATTCTGCATTAGCTTGCAAATGGCTCTGGCTTCCCCTCCAGATCTGCTCAATTTTCCCTGTGAGCTTAGGGGAGCTGAGCGTCCTTGGTCACCACATAACTAATATGCAACCCAAGGAACTAAAGTACTGCTGCATGTAAAGTGGGCTCCCAGGACCTGGCACAGGGTGGTCAGGGAGAGCTGGCTGCCTGGATGCCCCGGTCTCACAGCAATCAGAACTCTTAAAGAACGAGCTGCTGACGGGGCGAGAGGCCACGCTGTCAAGTTAGAGCAGCCATATCTGAGCTCTGACAACCTGCTTTTTCCTGCCAGCGATCAAAAGGAGCTTCCAATTCAGAACAGACTCAAAACAGGAAGTAGGCTGGCATCGAGAGAAAAGCTGCCAAGGTTTGCTCTTCCTGCTGGTAGCAAATGTCAGTGAAGTCACAAGGCCACTCTTCTTGACAGCTTCTCTTTGGCTCACCATAAGTGAGATACTCTTTAACATGGAGGTTTTCTGTTTTAGCGTTTGGTTGCCAGGCCTATATTTAAACCTGAAACACTCTTAAGTTTTCTAAGTAAACTTAATTTGATCAGTGTTTGCCATGACTTCTCCTATGCAAAAAGTCCTGTATAATTTAATTTATCTTTAATTCTAATATAACTTCAAGGACATCAAGATCATCTTCTTTTATAACTCCCATAACCTTTGAGTGTATTAGAATATAAATAATTTCATGAACAGCAACTGCCCAGGGAATACTGACTGAATAAACAATTGTCTGGTAAAGAAAGGCATAGATACATCACCATACATGATTGTCATGATTACTAAAGAATATATGTCGGTTCATGCATCTAGCGTGTTTATCTTGAGTTGTGATCCCATTTCCTAGATAGTGTGAATAAAGCAGCAATAAATGAGAATGTACAAGAATCTCTATGGTGACATATACACTTTGTTAGGAATATGCCCCAAAATGTCTACAAGTACTTTTTATTTCTGTGTCTTCTCCCAAATATTTATTTTTAATCATCATCACCAAGAGATTATCCTCATATTGCTAACACTGTTGCACAAACAAAATACCTTTTGTTAGAGACTTTCACTAGACTCTCAAATGACCTTTTTCTTCAAGCAAATTCTGAAGCAGTTAAGAAGCAAGATGCAGGAGGAAGGCTGGTGGGAAAAAGGAACAGAGAAACAAGCTCTTTGCATAATAACCTGGACTCTAACCCTGATCTCAAAGCATGTCTCCACCTCACAGATTCAACCTTTGGTGTTCTGGCCCCATACTTCCTGGTACCTAATTTTGACCACACAGCTGTGAATTTGGCAGAAGCAGAAGTCTGATGAAAAGCCTGATGTGGGGGCACACAGCTGTAATCCCTGCACTCCTGTGGCAAGATGGGAGACAGACAAGAAAATTGCCTGGATGTTCACGGGCCACCTCGCCTAGAGTGTGCTACAGCATAACAGAAACAAAGAGAGAACTTGATTCAACAAAGAGAGAGGAAACAATTGGTTCCCCCAAAATTATCCTCTGGTCTACACATATGCACTGTGGAATGTATTTACCCAAACTTATACATAACACACACAATAATAATAATAAATAATAATAATAATAAATTAAATGTTTAAAAAGTTTTTTTAAGAAGTCCACTCAAAACCATAGCTTTCCAAAAGGCCCATCAGCAAGGGAGTTTGTCTGTACAGCATAAAGCATCAGTCAATGCAGGAATATTCAATCTTTAAACATATAAAACCTTTACAACACTATGGGAAATAATGTTATTCAAGAAAGAAAAGCAAGCCATAAAATTATGCATGCAATGTGGTCGCAACATTTACAAACATACACATGGGAATAAAGCTTTGGATGGAGCCTGGAAAACAAAGGCAATTATTGGGTTTGGGTACTGAGATACAACAAATATTTTTTCTTTAATGCTTAAATAATTAAAGAAACCAAGTTTGCTGTCTACTCAGTAGTACTACATAGACATAACAGCAGCAGCACCCCCATCACATCACCCTCAGTATGAATCACCGCACTCAAGAGCTCAGGGTGCTAGCAGATTTCCTGCAGGGGTCTGACACCAGACATCCCATGCCCCCCTGATTTGGAGTCGGGCCCTGCTGTTGCCTCCATCTGTCCTCATTTTTTATTTTTGGGACTTTTAAGAGGTCAAGAATTCTGCATTTTAATGGTAATGTCTTTTCCTCAGAAATTCAGATGGCAAATAGAAATATCGCTAGACACCATGGTCCCCGAAGATGTGGCATTCTTACAGAGAGCTTTGTATCACTTGAACCGATCCAGGTAACTTTGACAGAACTCATGGTTGTGGGACTTAACAGTCCTTTCCTTCAGGAAGGCGGCTGTAACGTAGTCGGCTTTAAACTCTTTTTCATCATTTACAGAGAATGCAAATGAGAAACAGTCAGTGTCAGCAAGATGTAAGCTAATGCACACTGCACAGGGTCCTTGGTTCAAAACATTTCACGTCTCCAGAACTTCTACCTAACCAGGTGTTCACTGTCATCCTCATCTCTGTCTCAGTGGCTACGTCCTCTAAGGCGAGGGACAAAGGGTCCAGTTGTCATTAGTTTCCCACCCCATGGCCTGGTTTTCTCAACACACAGGGAACTTTCCTCAGGCATAATGAACTGACTCCAGGTTATTGCAAAATGTGCACAGCAACAGAAACATCAGACAAGGGCATAAGGAGGGAGAGAGAGAGAGGGAGAGAGAGGGAGAGAGAGAGAGAGCGCTCTACCTCTGGAGCATGTTAGATGGAAGGCTAGAGGGTCTGACAGCTGAAGAAACTGAGAGGATTCTCGCTCAGGGGGATGGGAACTGAAAAAAACATGAGCCACCACTGAGTGAGACCCTAAAACTCATTTCTTGGCTCAGTGGGGGCAGGAACAAATCCAGGAGAGTTGACAGATGCAGGGTACCTACAAGGAGGCAGTGTGCATAAAAGCAATTGTGTCTTGCCCAAGGCAGCACTCATCCCTCGGCTCTCTCGCAGCCTCTCTACAAGGTTAGCTGGATGAACCTGGCCTTGGAAAATGTTTCCTCCCCTTTCAAGCACTTTTCCCACTCACAGTCATATGTATGTGTATGTATATGTATAAGTTTATATGTATGTATATATGTATATGTATGTATATGCATGTTGTTTCATGTCACATACAATTGCCAGAGTCCCTGCTCTCTTCTATGCTTGCTGTCATACGATCTTTTCATCTTCTCCTCTCTTATGCTCCCCATGCCTTCTAATAGCAATTTTTATGCTGGTCTTGAGCACCATGCTTTAAATATTCCTTGAGAATGAAACCCTTTTCGTGTGTATCTCTATCCACAGTGTGCTGGGGAGGTTATTGGCAGCTAGTAGATGTTCAATAATCTTTTGATGTATTGGTGGAACCTCTCTAACATAGATACAACATATTGTAGAATATTCTCCATCACCCACATCAGTTAGAAGATCCACAGAGAGGACAAGGGCTTATATTATCCACAACTCTAATCCAGGGCCCAGCACCCAGAAGTACCCATTACAGATGTGTTAGAAGGTGAACATGTGTTTAGAGAGATACCTGACTCACGGCAACTTTTCATGGATGGTTTTTTTCCTTCTTTTTTTTTTTCAGCATCAGAAGAAAGGGAGGTGGAGATATAAGGTTGTCCTCCTGAAGAAATGAACTTGGCAATCACCCCTGTTCTGGTCCTCTACCTACTCTGGCGTGGTCTGGAATCTAAAGAGCAAGCCTAAGAGATGACAGATTAGAAAAGTAGAAGAATCTATGAGACAGCAGTGCAATCAAGATGACATAGCAGCTAACAAAAGCTGATGCTGATGTTATGAACCTGCTCATCTCTATTGCAAGTGGAGATGAATATCCTGGGAGCCATTGGCGTGATCACTAAGTGTGGTGAACCATCATCCCCAAGGTATGTGCTCAGCTCTCTCTTTCTCTCTCTTTCTCTCTCTCTCTCTCTCTCTCTCTCTCTCTCTCTCTCTCTCTCTCTCTCGTCCTAACTGTGGATACACCAGGAGAGCTCCCTCACACTCCTGCTAATCCCATCAACCCCACCATGATAGACTGTACCCTCAACCTACCTGTGATCCAAAATTTATCCCTTTCACCTTTAAAAAGGGGGATACAAGCAATGGGGAGATTGCTCAGATCTAAGAGCGCAAATTGTTCTTGCAGAGAACACCCACATGGTGGCTCACAGCTCTCCCTAATCTAATTCTGGAAGATCCAACATCCTCTGACCTCTTCAGACACCAGGTATGCAATTGGTGTACATGCGTATATGCAAGCTAAACACTCAAGCCGATAAACTAAATAAATTTTAACACGCTTTCTACCTATCCTTCACATTGGGCCAAAGAAATGTGAGAATGACTTAATCCCCATTGAAGAATCAAAACAACTTAGATTCCAGTAAGGAATGTTTCTCAAACACTCTGAAATTTTGAAGTGAGAATTAATACCATGATTTCTGTTCCTTTTCAGTAGATCAGCATTTTTGCTGTGTTTCTCGATTAAATGCAAACAAGCTATTTGCAGGCTATTCAAGTGAAAGGGTGACTTCCGATAAAGTAAATATTGTTTATCTACTTATTTCTGCAGTGTTGGGAATGGAATCCAGGGCTTGCCGCGCTAGGCAAGTGCTGTACCACTGAGCGTGAGACCTACCGCTGAGCACAAGCTATAATAGCACTGAGCATGCGCCATACCGCTGAGCATGTTCATTCCACTCTGAGGAAGGCAAGCCTCAGCAAAATCAGATTCCTAAGAGTCAAGGGGGATTTTCTACAGAGACTAAGGTGAAAGTTAGACCAAGAGAAATGCAGCACATCATGAAAATATCTTGGTATACTTAGAGTAAGACGTCTTAGAATTTACTGATCTAGGAGCTTTGGATTGGTCACTGTTTCTCTTTCCAACAGATGAATATCAATATTTTAATAGCTCTTCAAGAGAACTTTTATAGAAATATTGTTAAGCTCTAAAGACCCAATAAAAACTGGGTAATTATAGGAGAGAAAAAAATATTCCCAGAGCCTTGCAGATTTCGGTTCATTTGAAGGGAACCCATTGTCCTGATTTACACAGAGCCCAGAAATGATACAGGAGATTCGATGCTGTATCCAGGACAGTTCTGGGCAAGCTAAAATGTTTGCGCACCCTGATTTCTGGCTCTGGAAACAACTGGCTGGTGCCTCATTCCAGATTCTTTTCAAAGTGTCCGTTTCCTTTTCTCTAAAATGGAGAAAGTATAAAAATATAATACCTAGGAAGACTAAATTGTATCAGCAGCCAAAGTAACTACTAAGATACTAAGTAAGAAGACAGAGTTCCACCAAACTCTGCATTTCACCTTCTCTTTACAAGAGAAGGGCTTTGCCTTATATTTGTTCTCTCTCACGTGTCCCGTGTACTCTGCACAGTTCAAAGGTTTTCTAATCCACTGTGGCTGTGAAGAACAGAACACCCCACTTAGATGTCATTCATTTTTTAAAAGATATTCTAAAGATTTTATTTCTATAGCTTTCATTTGTGCTAATTGTATGTGTAACTATGGGTCTGTCCCGTGTGTTGAGGGGTGCCAGAGGGTGTCAACTTCCCCGAGACTGAAGTTTCCGGTGGTAGCGAGCTAACTGATGACTGATGTGCTGCTTGGAATCAAACTCAGGTCCACTAGAAAGAACAGAAAGTGCTCTTTACCCCTGAGCCATCTCTCCAGCCCACACTGGTTTCTTTGCAGCATCTTTGTAGAGAATTGGAAATGCTTTTTATTATCCGTCCTTCAAAACTCCATGTTCTCTGACGACTCGCCATTTCCCTGAGGGAATCAGGCTAATAATGGGCCATTAGAGAGACTATCATGATAACATAGGCTGCTCCAGGTTAATGCCAAGATCCAGTGAACATGGTGGATACGGGCAGGACTCTGTGTGCCAAATGGCTCTGCCAGATGCACTTCTGAGTTGGGTAGAGTAATAAAATCCTTTGCATCAATATAAGGAGTATTGAAAGTACAGAAAGAAACTAAGTGTTAGGCCTTCAGGTTGCTGTCTATAATCAGGGGCCTCTCTAGAATAGTGAGGGCAGGGGTGAGGGACATAGGGATAAGATATTCATACATTCTATCTCAGATGGCAGCAGTAATCTCCCCAGACAGACTCAGCATGCAAAGGGGAAGCAGAAATAGAATGTCACTCATGGCCAAAGATGTTGCTGTAGCCAACAGAGCTGCCATCTAGTTTTGGATCTGGGCAGAACTAGTCAGAAGGAGCAAGCAATTATTGCTAGCACCAAAGTAGGTTTGGGGCAATGGAAACTAATCTCATGGAACCAATTTCTTCTGAAATCTGAGGTTTTTACAAAGGGTATTTTTTTAAAAACAAAGACAAATGTCACTAGTCAGGCTCAATTGGTTAATTGATTCAAATGTAAGCAACATATCTACTAAAATTTCAAATTACTGTTGTAAAACAGCAAATTCTCCAGTCAGACACACTTTCTGAGCAAGACACAAGGCGACACCCTCTGTTCCCCTCCACCATTACTCATCTCTAACCTGGTAAGCAGGAAGATGAGTCATGAGATCTGACCAACCTTTTAAAAACACCAAGTTACAAATGGTTTCAATAAGGAAGGGAGGGCGGGCTGACAAGATGGCCCAATGGGTTAGGGTACTTTCCACCAACCCTGGCAATCTGATCAGTCCCCCAGCCCACACTGCAGAAGGAGTACACTGACTTCCACAAGTTGCCCTCTTTCACAATACCCCTTAGTACATAAGAATGTGCACACATAACTGAATGTTAAAAGAAAAGGTGCCGCCTAAAGTCACTAATAGCCTTGATTGTGAAGTCTTTTAGATCTTATTCCAGGAAGGAGAGAGGCAGGACTTAGGGGTCCAGAAAGCACTTAAGGAGGGAAAAAGAGAAGGGGGAGGGAAAGCAGAGTTGGTCTCACACTCTAAGAATATTAGAGCACCTAATGTTCTCAAATAGCTGAGAAATGCTAGGCACGCTAACAGAGCAAGCACACATTCTTGTTGTATGGAAAGTAAACAGAGGAGCAAGGATGCATTCTTGGACTGTCAGGGCTACCAACACAATGTTAACAGATGACCATGAGATAGGAAGGAATTCAATTTGGATTTTGCATTGCTCTGTGATGTTAGCAAGCATGACTTGTATTCTGAAATTAACAGAATAAATATTGATAGGTGCATGTGGTCTAATAAAGCCGCATCCGGCCTCTCTGAAGCAGTTCACTTCCCTGGCTGTACAAACACACAACCTTGGTGGAGTTTGCTTAGAGAAGAAGGATGTATAGTATTTTGTGGCATGGTGGAGAGCAGATAAATGTGTTCCCGCTTATCTCAAAGACATACAGACGGGTCCTGTCATTTATGGACTAGTGAGCTTGTCATAAAATGTAGGCAAGTTGCTGAGATAGAATATTAATAGATTGGTTTGTGAATACTTGCTATGGGACATGGTGAATGCTAGGAAAAAGCAGTAGACGCGTTAAGGACAAATCATGTCGAACCAGTCACACACACACACACACACACTCACACACACACACACACACACACACACACACTCAATTGAGAAGCAAATGCTTCAGATGAATCTTGATGGCTGAATAGCCCTTGTCAAGGTCCCCTGTGGCATCCTTAAAGAAGAAATATAAATGTCTAGAGAGAGACCACAGGTAAAATCCCACTTAATGATGATTATACCTGGCATCTTTCCAAAAGACTGTAAATTAACATAAGTTAATGCATTTTGTCTGCATGTGGGAGATATCTCTCCAGGTTAATCAATAACAAATGATACCTTTATGATCAGTTATGTCAACTACAAGAAAAGGGAAGAGAGATTTAATACATCAAGCAGTGAAATCTTAAAACTGCTTTTAGTGGAAAGGACAAACTCATGATGCTTTTGAAAAGAAATGTGTTCACTTGACGGTCACTATTAGACAGCTGGAATTGGATATAATATGATAGGAAATATTTAGAAGTTAAGTTTTGAGAAAATTCTATGAATTCATTCTGTGGTTTGCTAAGCAATGACATCAGTTAATCCTAGAACATAAGTGGTCATGGTGAAATGTTCCCAAAAATGGTCACTCAAAACTAGAAGATACGTTCTTTTATGTTCTTTGCAATGTTCAATGCTGCCATTTCTGATGAAGATGACGATATTGGAATCATGGCACAGAGCCAAAATAGAGAGAGCTGGAGCCATTACACACAATATGCTAGACAGCAAGTAAGAATGACGGCCAACTACCAACAAGCAGTCATGGTTTAGTGAAGGTCTTATGGGGTCCTGCTCATCCCTGATGGCTACTGATGGATGCTGATGAAAGGGCAAGCATTGTCTCTAGTTGTGAACCTACTGATGAGCTCCCCAGGCTCCAGTGGACAGTCCCAAACCCATGTTTGTCCACACAGTCTTGATTAAACTCAGTAGGAAAAAATAAAATGTTATAACAAAGGCAGGACAAGTCCAAGACATTTCAAAGCCTTACAACTACCAGAGGTCAATGACTTTCCTTATGACCTCACCTCCACAGGCATAAACATGGGGATGCCCTGTGCATTTTGTGAGACTAAATAAAAGCCAATGGGGAAATCTACCCAAGCATCTAATGCACAAATTAAAAAAACAAGGACTTTTGTATCTGTGTTTTCAGCATATGAAACACAGAGTTAGTTTTTAAGGTATTATCCTGAGAAGGGATCAGTTTTAAAAATCAGAGTGTGTATATATAGTGTATGTACACACACACACACCAAGAGGTGTCTAAGGATAAACCACTACTTCAATTACAGCGATAGGAGGCTTGGGTCTAATGGTGTGTTTGTAATACCCTACTCTTTATTTCTTGAAAATATGGACTTATAAGACAAACCGTTTATTCATTACTAAGTTATAACAAGGGTATGGTTCTAACAATGTCTCCAGCTCCCGTGGATGGTTGCATTGCCTTGATCTTGGTAGTCAGTTTCTATACCTCTCACAAGGAATGGTGGCCAATGTTTTCCTTCAGATCTGGGAATAATTTATATGAATGACTTTTGAAGAGAAGATGCTAAAATGCTAAACACTGTCATAATAAAAGCTCAGGTGCTGTAAAGCTCTGGGGCTTTACAGATGACTCAGTGGAGTATAGGTTCTTGCTGTCACTTCTGACCACCTGCATTCAGTTTCTGGAACCTGCATAGTGGAAGGACAGACAGAATTGACACTCAGAGTTGTTCTCTGGCCTCTACACATACAGTACGGCATATCTGCATCTACCCACAGACACACACTAAATAAATATAAGACATTTTAAATCAGCCCATCCCCAAAAGTTTTTATAACATACCTATTTATTTCCACATATAATTGCTTTTGAACTAACTATTATTTGGAGTAAATTTTCAGGCATTATAATAAAGTGAAGGAAGAAATGATTATTAAGGCATCATAATAAAGCAATAAACTTTGGGGCAAAGACTAGGTTCTGTTTTGAGTGTTTGCATAATCCATGCATATGTGTGCAGACAAGCATACACATATAGCAATACCAAGCTTGCATAGGGTATACGTGAATGGGCTTTTACTAATTAAAATCCCCTTACTCTTAAACTAGGGAGTGATGGGGTAAGTACTCAAACCAAAGACAGAAGGTCATAGAAGGTTCTTATGTCCTTCTATATTGGTGCTCTTCTGCAAGCAAGCAGAGAATCACCAGGAAAGCATTAGAAGCATATGTTCCAGCCCCAGACTGGCCTATTTCAGACCCAATAGCTGACTTGTATTGGTATAAGCCTGTGGAAGATTCCACTGAGAGGCAAGTCAGCCTCAAACTTCATCATGAGTCATATTTGAAGTGTTTGTTAATGCAGCTTGATAGATTCCATCCTCAATTTCTAGTTCGACATGCCTAAACTAGAGGTTAAAAAAATCTATATTTCTAACAAGCTCTCAAGTGATATTCATACTTTTGATCTGAAAATCATACTCTTATAACTCAGGTCCCGTGAGTTAGTGCCTTTTAATTTCTGACTACATACTAAGAGCCCAGGTCCCGGACTCAACATCTCATTCAGAGACCTGAACTTCAACAAATTGCCCTGTGTTTCCTATGTGAGTATTACTCTGAGAAATACCCAACTTACACCCTTTGTTCCCTGAGTATATTCACAATAACAACTTTTTTGTATAGCCCACACATCCTTCCTTGCTCTTTGAAGGTTTGTTTGTTTTCTTTTGTTCATTGTTGAGACAGGCCTCCAAATCAAAATCCCCTGCCTCGATCTCTTGAGTTTTGGGATTACAGGCCTGTACTACCATATATGGTTCTTACACACACTTCTGATAACTAATCAGCGTGTAAGGACAAAGCCCTAGATTGACAAATGTATCTATTGATTTTGAGTGTGTCCCCAAATTCTATACTTCCTATAAATAGGTATAATTAAAGAAACCAGTAACGTTCTCTTCTACACAGCACCAGTTTTGATTTCAGAAGTGGGTCTTTAGAGATTGTATGACACACCAGGGATCCTTGGACATCAGAGACGATAACACACCCAGGGAGTGTAAGATACTGAGTTATGCTGAATGCCTATCTTTGAGATCAGCAAGATTTTTTTTTTTTTTTTTTTTTTTGCTAACGTGTCAAGTAGATGGCTTGTATTTCTTAATTTCCACCCTTCAAAGCATTCTCGCTCAACATTCGGGCCCATGGTTGTGCATATACCCTTTTCGTAGTCTTTTCTGTAAGGAGCCATTTCAACTCAGTCAAGAAGGGTGGAGTCTCCAGTAATGGCAGAAACAATGGGTTGGCATCGAGCAGGAAGTCTTGAGTGACAGGATATACTGATGGAGAATTAAGCCTCTGGGGGGCAGTAATTGAAACAAGTGGTCATTTCCCCTGCTTTAGGGCTCCAGCCTTGTCCTGTAAAGTAACAAATAGGCTATCCTTATAATGTGGACCAGTGAGGTCCCGACAGCACACTTACTGGTCCATGGGCAGGATCTCCAAACTGGTAGGCATCAGATAAGATGGATCTTATCTGAGGTTATGCAGTAATTAATTAATGACATGATACATGCTCTGCTAACTTAAAACAGCAAGTGGAAGAACTTTTGATAAATACAGAGGGGCAAATGTGGCATATATGCATTGGAATATCATAATAAAACCCATTAATTTTTACTAATAGACACAAAGAAAAAAGGAGGGGCTAGAGGGATGGTTTGGCTGTTAGGGCACTGGCTGCTCCTGCAGAGGACCCAGGTTTGAACCCAGCACCCACATGGTGGTCCGTGGCTATCTGTAATTCAGTTCCAGGGGACCCAACATGCTCTTCTGGTCTCTGTGGACACATGGTGCACAGACAGGTAGGCAGAAAAATACCCACTCACTTAAAGTAATAAATAGATCTCTAAAGAAAACAGAAAGGAAAAGAAATTCACAATGGTTTATAAGACTCCAAGTTCACACTCAATAGTTTCATCAATATATTTAACCTACCTTTCCATAGGAAATTCACAATTTTGAGTAGTAGCTCTGTACCCCGCTTTGGGAAAGGTGAACCTCTGTACAAATCAGATTTTTATATATAACATGAAAAGGACTCTTATTTCTCCCTCATGTGGTATTATGTAGATTAAATGAGATAATTTATTCAAAATATTTGACACTGTGTCTGCTATCCAGAAACTACTCAGTCAGAACCATATCCTTTCTGACACGGAGTTTCCAGTAAATGGCATTGCTTTCCAGGAGACTTTTCCTAAAGCATTAGCACTGGCCTCTGGGAAGGAACCTTGAGTGAGTCCAGCAATGTCTGACAGAGATGCGGAGCCCAGCGTTCAGACAACTCATTATTGCAACAAACAAAAGCAGCTGACCTTCTGCTGTCTCATTTGAACAGCAGCTACAGAAAGAGCAACCGTGGCTCCTCTCCTTCAGAATCTTAAACATCTGGAAAGCCCCAGTAAGCAAACACCTTAAGACAGTGACTCAGCTGGAAGTCTGAAAGCGCTCTTCAGTCTCAGATCTTCTGGGAAGACGTAGATATTCTCTGCCTCTGGCATGCAGGGGCTTTCCTCCCGCCTCTGACCTGTTTGTGGTAACTGACCTTCAGCTTCAGCCTTGCGGCTTTGGTCAATGTCCCTTGAAATTTCCACTCAGAGCCTGAATTAATTATTCATCAACTTCCTAGGTGGCGCTGTGATCTCGCTGCCAAGTATGCCCTAATGAGCAAATTGGTTACAGGAACACGTTCATTTTGACTGTGGCTAGAACCCCCTTTCCAATCGGTATTATGGGTAATGCTTTTTCCCCCATTTGGATGATGACTTAGTTTTACTATAGTGTACCATTGCTTGGTTCCCCCTCAAGATAACTGATAGGGTTTTTATAACATGGATCAATGTAAAAGATCTGTATGGTCTTGCTTCATGTCTCTTAAAGGAAAAGAGGAATCCGTTTTCTAAGTTACATGGGTTACAAATTCTTGGAGGGTCAAGTTGGAGAGAATAATGGCATTCCTCCGGGAAAATTCCTGATGAATTGACATCATTGGAATTTCCCCAGCCAGCTGTCTTAATGGCGCCTAGATCCCAAGGTATTACTGTATTATTTACATAGACTTGAGCCTATTTGAAATAATAGCATCACCCTCTGTTGACATGGCATTTTAGGGTTTATCTTGTCTTTTTACACTCTACGTACACGTTGGAGTGTGTGTCTCTGGAGGGGGGCAGGAGAAGTTACCTTTAGGCACAAAGAAGTCTCCACGATATATAATCTGTTCATTTTGAGTCCCTTACAACCTATTCCTTAAATTGTTTAATTGGCTCCTGATTCCTGACTGGTGCACAATACTGCCACCTTCAGGTAGTTCTAGAAAATGCCCCTTGATATGGGAAAGAAAGAAATGTTAACTCTGGTATGAGGCTGGAGTACCCACAAGAAATAACTGAGGCAAGAATGTAAAATTTTTAAAAATTTAAATAAAAAGTAGATGAAACAATATTTGTTTGAGTTGCAAGTCAGGAAAGAAAGGACTGTGTTGTTGGCATGCCCCAACAATTGTGAGAAGGGAATTTTAGTTGTTTTAACCAGGGCAAAGTGAAAGCAGGCATTTATGAGAGTTCTTGGGGGGTTTCCACAGGAGTGGGATGAATGCCTCAGCTCCAAATACTTAAGGAGCGACTCACAGGCGAAATGTCAGCTGGCATAGTTTGTTTACTGCTGACCCCATTAGGAAGTGCTTTTGGTCACCAAGGTCACTTGGAGGTTCCTCCTCCTCCCCGGTTTTCCTTTGTGGCTGAAGGTCACCAGTTTCCTGGTGGCCCCGTGTTAGTGTGCAATCAAAAGACATCTTTGTCCCACTGAGATTGCAAATGAATGTAGCTGCTCTCAGAAGCCTGAAGGCCTTTCCCTTTGATCTCTAAGGAGCTCAGCCTTTCCAAGGCCATGACTGTCTCAGACACTTTCTGCTCAAATGTCTGCTGGATCAGCGACATCCATTAAGCAAGCTGGAACAGGCACTGGCCAGGAAGCCAGCCACGACCAACCTACCTTCAGCAAGCTCTCCCCTTTTTCCACTCATATGGGAAATATGAAATACTTGGGAAAGGCTGGTAAGCCTGTAACCGCCTCTCAGGCTCCTCACTTAGGACAGGTCCTTCTGTCATGACAGTTGCATCCGAAATCTGATCATCGGAGAAGGTGCTCTGTCACTGCCTTCAAGTAGTCTGTTTATCAAACTATAAGATGGCAATAATAGTTCCTCCCTTTGATACAGGAAAGACTATCCGCAATCCAGGCGCTCTTCCTTTCCATGAAGCTCATGCAATGTTACTCTAGGTAAATATCTGCTTTCTTGTTTCTTCGTTTAAAAACTGCTCTTACATTGTGATAGAGGAAGCCATTATGGGGCTAGCTGGAAGCCTAGCTCTAGGGAAATTCCCAAGAATCCACAAGGATGACCACAGCTAAGACCCTAAGCAATAATGGAGAGGGTTCCTGAACTGGCCTTCCCTTGTAATCAGATTGAAGACTACCCTAATTGTCATCATTGAACCTTCATCTAGTAATTGATGGAAGCAGATGGCAGAAATCCACAGCTAAGCCCTCGGTCCAGCTCCTGGAGTCTAGTCAAAGAGAGGGAGGAGCGATAATATGAGCAAATGGGTCAAGAACTGACTTTTTGGAGCCCATTCCCTATGAAAGGATACCTTGCTCAACATAGATACAGGAGAGAGGGCCTTGGTCCTGCCTCAAGTTGATGTGACAGACTTTGTTGACTCCCCATGGGAGGCTTCACCCTCTGAGGAGTGAAGGTGGGTAGAGTTGGGAGAATGTAGGGAAAGTGGGAGGAGGTGAGGAGGGGAACTGGAAGAGGATTGTAAAATTTAAAATATATATATATATTTTTAAAAAAGCTATTATCCAGCCCTAGAAATCTAAGATGCATTGACTGCTAGAAACTTCCTGATCAGAATTGCTCTTGAAAGGATTGGTGAGTCAGCTTTAGGAAGAGCACAAAGAAAAAGGAAGTGACCAGGGAGCAAGGAAAGCTGAGACTGAGACCCAAGGCAGGGGTTTGCTCCGTCCAATTACACCTTCATTAAAGAGTATCTTACACACAGATCCGAAGTTCATTTGGAACGGTAAGTTGTCAGTCTTTACATTGACTGCTTGCTAGTCTAAAAATGTATGTAACAGAAAAGAGGGGGAGGATTAAGGGGGAAGAAAGGAGAGAGAGACAGACAGAGAGACAGATTAGTTCAAACCAACATTTGAGCAGTGTGGCTCAAGATGGCCCCCTCAAGTCTCAGCTTCTCCACACAGCTACGAGACCAAACAACCCAGACAAATGATCATTGTTTATTCTTTACACTGAAAAAAAAAATCCCTATAAATCATTGATGTTCTAATAAAAAGAGGATGCTGAAAAGCTATTAGAGAACAAAATATAATCTTATAATGCCAGATAATTAGCTTGAAATATGCCTGATCCAGCAGTTTAGCTGAATGAATTAAATGTTATTGCAGAGAATTATAGCAAGCCATGGTGCTCACGGTTGCAAGCTGAAATGACATGGCAGGGAGGAAGTGTCTTTCCCCCTACATTACATTTGTCTCGGCATCTATTCTCAATGCCTAATGTGTTTGCTTATCCTAATGACCACACACTGAGCGCCATTAGAAAGCATAATTCAAAGATTTGCATTTTAAATCTAACTGACCCAGTCTCTTAATTGTTATCTGTGCTGAGAATGAAGATGTTGTCTCTGTGTGCTGCGGGCTGCACAGGACACCATGCATACAGGTGCCTGACCCATGCAAAGTCAAAGTCAGTGATTGCTTACTGATTGGCATCTGGACCAACAAGAGCAAACAAAAGTGCCCACAAAACCGAAGCCAAGTGTTTCTAAATAAGGCGTGTAAAGTGTCGCAGAAACCTACCACAAAGGAACACATTTGTGGACCCAGAACCCCAGAGGCTGTGGAAGGACTACCCAAGTCCTGGGCCAGCCTGGTCTATGCTGCAAACTGCTACTGTCACAAACAGGCAAGCAGAAGTAATACCAGCAGGAGTGTCCATCGTTCTTAGAAATTCATTTCACATGTGATCAAAGCTGAGACCGGAAACAGTATCAAGAACAAACATCAAATAAAGGTTTAGGGCCAAAATGCTAATTTTGCGATCCTGAAAGGCCTTTTTCATTCACATGGGCCATTCATCATTCAATCATTCTTTTGCATAGTTCACAAATATTTATGGCACACTAGTGAGGTGTCCCAAGACAGAACAATGACAACTCAGTTAGAAGCCTTTTGTAATGTCCCATGTGAGAAGTCAATTCTAGCTGGTATCAGCAACCAGATAGGGTGTGGATGTGGGCAGGGGAGATGTTGTATCCATGTGACTGAAGTCAGGCCACATACCCACTGGTGAATTTCCAGTCTGCGTCTGCAAGGCTTTCCTGTGTGTTGTTTTATTCCCCTAAAGCATATTCTATTTAAGCTAATTCTTAAACTACATCTTAGACTAGAAGACGTTAATGTCCTCAAACCCTGCAAGTTGCCGCCAAAGCAGCTTTCATAACTGATAAGCATAGATTCCTGCCTAGTCTCCATTACCACACAACGCAGGAAGAGATACGTGAAAGCTGCCATCTAAGAAGAATGCTTCTGGCCATTTCCAGATTGCTAAACCTGCTGAGGTTGACAAATACCATGGGGAAGCCTATGAGGCCCAGATACCTAGGAGCAGTGAAGGAAACAATATTTGTTGGAGCTGTAAGCTCAGAGAGAATTGTAGACATGTTCATTAAGTTACAAAGAGGGAAATGAAGTTATTTTAACAAAAGCTAAATGGAAACTAGAATTCGAAGGTGCTGCCTGACTACTCAGCGGCCACAGAGAGAGACTGTAGTAATTCTGCAGCATTCTGAATTTGCCATTGGGAGTAGTTGAGTTCTTCAGCCTCTACATCCTCTCAGATGAAAACGAAGCTTCTCAAAATGGCAGGGGTTCTCAGTTGACTCTCTATCCACATCAGCTGTCCTGCTTAACTCTCACAGACTTCTCTCTTGATAGTCTAAGCTGCCATTAGGGCGTGTGTTCGTTCTTTATCCTGAAAATAAAATGCGGTTCTCTCATGCTAGCTCGCTCTCTATGGCTCTTCTTCCCCACTCCAAATGATAAAGCTATATTTGACCACGTGGAGTAATCCATGCCCCTAATAATACCTGCAATATTGAGGGGCACTAGAAAGCTTTTCCGGATCTATGGATGGTAATGAGGTAACAGAACTTCAGAAATAGCCTCTTCCTGCTTACAGAGCCGGAGCTGGGACTGTTAACTGCCAAAGCAGCAGCAGCACACAGCTTGAAGGAAACAATATCCCAGGATTTATGGCTCTAACGAGAGCATAGCTGCAAACAAGGTGAGCATTTAGAGCAAAGAAATGTGTCTGAGGGTAAATATCTCTGTGGCATTTGCTCCATTCAAGAACATAACTGTTAGACAATTGCGGGCTTCGTTTCCTACTATTAAGCCCAAGAACTGAAAGCCAAAGAGGAAGAAGAGAGGTAAATGGAAGGAAGGACGGCTTTCCACAAGCTCTGAATATAGAAGGGGGTGGTTAACAGCATGGGCTTCGTAGTCACCCACTGACGGAACAATAATTTACAGCACCTATTGTGTGCCAAGTCCTGGGTTAGCTTCTAGAGCTGAGACATGGCTTCTTAACTCATCAAGTTCCTGGCAAAGCCAGGAAGACAGAAACCAAGTTGCTATCAATGAAAAGCTGAGAACGTGAAAGGGAGCATGCGCCGATGGGGCCTCGCCCTATTGCAAGGGGCGCAAGGAAATCAGGGAAGGGAAAATAAGGCTTATGTCCTCCTTATGCAATCCCACTTTCAGCTTCTCAACACCATAATGACACAGCCCACGTGGGTCGTTTATGAGGAGAAATGTCTTAGTTAGAGTTACTGTTGCTTTGATGGAATACCATGACTAAAAGCAAGTTGAGGAGGAAAGGATTCATGTGGCTTACACTTTCACATTGGTAGTTGGTGCAGGAGAATTATCTGTATTCTGTCAATCATGTATTTTAATAAAACACTGATTGGCCAGGCAGGAAGTAAAGGCAGGTCAACCAGACAGGAAGTTGGGGTGGGGAGATGAGAACAGGAGAAGGCTAGGAAGCTGGAAACTCCCTCTGCATTCCTGCCCAGACGACGGAAGAAGCAACATGTGAGTTGACAGCTGAAAAAGGTACCAAGCCATATGGCTAACATAGATCAGAATAATGTGTTAATATAAACTACAAGAGTTAACAAGAAGCCTGAGCTAATGGGCCAAACAGTTTTATAACTTACGGAGTCCTCTGTGTGGTTGATTTTCTTTGGTACTTCCCGGTTGTGGGGTACCAGGCGGGACAGAAACCCCAACGAGCCAGCTGTCATGTTATAGGTAGTCCATGACTGAAGGAAGTCAAGAGAGGAACTTGAACAGGGCTGGAACCTGGAAGCAGGAGCTGAGGCAAAGGTCATGGAGGGGTGCTGCTTACTGGCTTCCTTCTCATGGCTTGCTCAGCCTGCTTTCTTATAGAACCCAGAACAACCAGCCCAGGGAAGGCAACCCATAATGGGCTGAGCCCTCTCCCACTAATCCCTGATTAAGAAAATGCCCTACAGACTTACCTACAGCCCTGCATTCTGGAGACTTTTTCTTCATTGGGTTCCTGCCTCCCAGATGTCTTTACTTGTGTCAAGTTGACATAAAACTATCAACACAAGAAAGTCCGCATTTTGTGCACAGTTTTGAAGCCTCTAGACCATGGCATCTGCACCATCTCAATCTTTGGTGATAATTTCCTGGTAAACACAGGTGCAGGTGGCAAGAATCATCAACTTCTTAAGATGGCAAGAAGACACATCTGAGCAGGGCCAACCTGAGACTTTTTACAATAACCCTGATGTGAAAACTACCACGCCCTTCCAGAACCTTCTCAAAGCATGCCTGAGACCTTTAGCCTTAAGTTCACCTCACACCGTGCTACCCTGGGACCTAGATTTTAGCCATGATGGAGATTTAGAAGACTCAAATCATAAGCAAGCTACAGTATAGGATGTGGACAACAATAGCTTGACAAAGATCAAGTGACGGAAAAAGACGAAAGACGAAAGAGCACACTTGCAGCTGACAAACTCAAGCTGGTCACTGTCTGGTTTTGCAAATAAATTTTTATCAACCTCTAGTCTTGTCTGTTCGCTCACACATGATTTCAGGCCATGTCACAGCAAAAGAGCAAGTGACTATCTATTCAATACAAGTTTTTCTTTTATAGGTGTTTGAGTAGTAGATTTGACTAAGTAGTATTCAACTAGTAAAAGCAAAGGCCCACGCCAGACCCTGTAGTATATTTCCTTAACCTCAGCTACTAACAGCACAGAAGCCACCAATCTATCTCAAAATAAATGAGAAATAAATACTATAAAACTCATACTGTGAATCTAGAATTACAGTGATAGCAAAACTTGATAAACACACACAAAGAAAGCTCTATCTAATCTCTCTGGTAAACATCGGTGAGAAATTCTGTTTTGTTTTGTCTTGTTTTTTACAAGACAGTGTTTCTCTGTGTAGCCCTAGCTCTCCTGGAACTCACTCTGTAGACTTAGCTGGTCTCAAATGCTCAGAGACCTGCCTGCTTCTGCCTCCAGAGTGCTGGAATTAAAGACATGTGCCACTACACCAGGAGAGAAATTACTAAGAAAATATTTGCAAGCTTAATGCAGTAATACATTTTCTAAGATCATCCCCTTCATCTAATTGCCTTATTTATGGATTTAATAATGATAAAATGTATGAAAATCTATAAATCTAAATACCATTAGTACATTTAAGCCCAGAAATCACATGATCATATCAATGGATGCAGAAAGAGCTTTTACCAAAAATAAAAATCTATCATCATAAAAAAGAAAACCTATAAAAAAAACTCCAGAATAGTTGGAATATAACTCAACAAGTTAAGAGCCGAATAGAGTAAAGCAATATAATAAGTGGCAGTAAAACAATATAATATAATATAATATAATGTGGCAAAGTATTTCTATTAAAGTCAGGAACAAGACAAGTGTGCTCTCTTTCTTACCTCTAGTTCAATACAGTGCCAAAGTATACATTATAGAAATAAGACAAGAGAAAGAAACAAGAAAGGTACCAACAGGAAATGAGAGGAAGTTATCCCTATTTGTAGACAGTATGATTCTATGTAGAAAAGACCAGATAGCCTCCCCTGGGAAATTCTCAGACCCAGTAAACACGTTCAAGAAAGTGTAAGGATACAAAGCTAATATACAGAAATCAGTAGTCTGCCTACATAGCCATAAAAACTTAGGCAGCAAGAAATTGGGGGGGGGGGAATCCATTTATAAGAACTTTAAATAGTAAAACCTTGGAATGAACTTAACCAAGGTAGTGAAAGACTCTATAATTAAGATTTTAAAATGCTAAAGCAATAGGAGAAAATTCTAGAAGACAAACTTCCCAACTCACAGATTAAAATCACAAAATAAATACTGTGAAAATGGCTGTATTACTGAAAGCAATCTATGAATCCATTCTACACAATGTAATTACATAATTATTCCTATATTATTCCATTTAGATGCAGCAAAGTAAAAGGAAAGTAGAGAGAGTTTTGCCTGAGCTCAGGGTAAAACTTTAAAAGCCAGTTAATGTAGATAAATAGCATTTTAATAATAAAAAGAAGAGACGAGATACATGGTAGATATCCAACATGGTACATGCACAAGCAAAGGTATTAGTGGAATAGAAGCTTTTTGAAACTAATATTTGTGAGGATAAATATGAGGAGATAGCCCCACTAGTGAAGCACTTGTTACATAAACTTGATGGCCTGAATTTGAGTTACAGAACCAATAAGACTGGCTGGTGTGGTAGAGCATCCTTATACTCTCATGCTGGAGAGGCAGAGACTAGAGTACCCCATGGGGCTCAGTGGCCAGCCTAATTGGTGAATTCCTAATGCAGGAGAGCTATTGCCACAAAAAAAGGTAGACAGCATTCCTGAGGATGACACCCAAGGTTGTCCCTTGCCCTCCACATACACCTATAGACACATGCAATACACTCCATACAGATACACACCTGCACACACAAAAACATGCACCACGAAACATGTGAATAAAATAAAGCACAGGTTAATAAACAAATGAAATTAGTATTTACAATCTGAATTCAGTGAAAAGCATAAGGTTGAAATAAATTATAATCTCATAAAATCTTAGAAATTTGGACAAAAAAAATACAGCTTCACCACATCACACATACACATTCATGTGTGCCTGCGAGAAATAAGGATCAGGAGAGTGTCATGATTAAGCCTGCAGTGTTTACAACTTAGCACCGTTAGCCTGGAATTCGGTACCACTCTATAATTTAGTTAGCTGTATCATTTAATTTTGTAAGTTGTACCATATCTTTGCACCCATATTTCCTTACAAGCACTTGGTAGTAACTCAGGTATTTTCCTCAAAAGTTGGTTGAGGCTTGGATGAGTTAATGCACGTAAAACATGTTCCAACATGCAGTCAGCACTCTGCACATGTTAATCGCTGTGATGGGGGAAGAAAATCCCAATAAAAGCATTATGTTCATTTGAACATCTTCCAGGGTGCTCATTGTCTCATGCACCATGAATGGGATTCTGAGAGATTTAAAAGTGAGCAAAACCTGTCCTGCCTTCAGAGAGTGGGGTTTGCACTTGAATATGGGTTAGCAATGTAGATACTCACTAGTACGCTCCAAAGGTGAGTTTGGGAGCGGAACAGCAGCTGCCCAACACAGGCTGAACATGGTGCAGACCTAATTTCTGTTCGTGTTCCGAGCAAATGAAAATGCTGCCTGTCATAAATTCACTCTGCTCCATACATATGCTATCATTCATCATTGCGATACGAGTCTTTCGGGGAAACAGATTATGAATAGCGCAATAACTATGACCAATAATAAGCAAGGCTATTTGCTGCTTGCTCCGAGGGAAATAAATCAGCCCGGAGGTAGCTGCATTCCCTAATGGACCACACCCCCACCTGCCAACAGAGAGCTATCTATTACTGGGAAGCATCTGCAAGTTAAAATACTTGACTGATCAGCCCCAAATCAAGACAAACTGCATCAATGCTGCAGAAAATTTTTCAGATATTTCAGGATCTTTGGAAAGAATTTAGGATATGTTCTGGTTCCTGACTTCGTAACTCAAACCTATTTGTAGCACCAATTGCATTCTGAAATGAATTCCTCCTAGTTTGGGGTATTCCTCTATTTAGTTTGGGTAGTATCAGGCACACAGTATCTAGACCAAGCCAGCCCTTATATACATCTTAGCTCTTCCAACACCTGTGAATGTAGAAGGACGTGAACCACTGAGCCAAATCACTCAACCTGCCTCTCTGTCTTGTTCTCTTAAATGTGAGCCTTGTGATGATATCAGGTTTCTAGTTAGGTAGGAAGGGCAGTGGGTTACAAGTCACACACCCCTCTAGGAACTCTCTGGGTCTTGGTATACTCATGGCAAAAAGGGAAGGAGGCATGAGAACAGTCTTTAAAGTCATTTCCAAATATGACCCTCTATGAATTTTCTGCACATTTATCTCACCCACTTACTTTGGAAACCTTCCCTTGGCCCAAGTCTGCAGTCCACTTTGAGTAGAAATCTGCCATGAAATCACCTCTCCCAGCTACAACATGGTCCCACTTTGTCCGTTGCTCCCTCTCTATTTACTATGGGGCAGCTGTCAGCCAATCACTGAGCTTCCAGGACTCTCTTTTCCCATCTAGGAAATAAAAATAACATCAGCTATCTTACTTCTCTGGACCATTGTGACTTGGGGGGAAAGGGAATAAATTGTGCAAGAACACTGCATAAACAGAATGAAACGGGGCTCATTACAAGGTTGCTTTTCCGGAAAACTGAAAAGCACCATGGGTCAGAGGGGGATATCTTTAACATCACTGTTATTGTTATCACAGAATGTGTGACATTTAAATCTTGTTGACCTCGGGTCTGAGAACTTGTTTTACACTTTGACGGAGCATTGTAAATCTGGCCTGACATTGATGAAATGAGCCCGATTGCTTTCTATACACCAATCTTCTGAGTGGGTGGCCACACTCGGGAGAAAATTGCCTCTACCTTTTAATGTAATTATGGTGCAATTACGAGGTGCATATCATCTTGCTAAGGCTGACTGTATAAGTTAAACATATCAATTTTTCATCACAGCCAAGAAACTAAACAGAGCATACCAAAAAGAAAATTGCATGATTCTGATGTTTGTGAAACGCTGGCAGAAATTCCCTTTTTAGGTCTCTAGTGGTCACATTGTTCCAGTTCTCCACCTCTCTTTCATCCTGTTTACATCCTTTACCCTGCCTTCAATATCTTCTCATATTCTTCACATGGAAGATGAGTTTTCTTCCTTTCAATATAGAAAGCTGATAATAGCTTAATAATGAAATAGATTAAATATTATTAAATTTGTAAGCTTCATCAGATTGCAACCGATTTAACATTTGGAAGGTATTTTTTGTTTTGATTTGCCTGTGTTTTGTTTTGAGGTAGGTCTTTCTACAGAGTGTAGGCTGGCCTTGGATTCATCATCCTCCTGCCTGTGTACTACCATATCCAGCTTGCTAGTTAGCCCTGGAGGTCCCGGAACTCACTATGTACATTAGACTAGCATCAAACTCAGATCTACCTGCCTCTGCCTCCTGGATTCTGAGATTAAATATGTACACCCCACATCCCCAGCCACAGCTATAACTGGGCATTTCTTCTCTTTTCTTTGCCACAGATCCTTTTCAAGAATGATCTGCAAAAGCCATGTAGGCACTGCTCTGAAAACTTTCACCAAAGATTACCATTGGACACAGTCACTAGATTGACAAATTTACTGAGCCCTTTGTAGCACCCATTCTATTGGATCTCAACTGCAGATCTTGATGTGAATGGCCACTCATTCATTCCAAAGCTCTCCTCCCTTGACACTCAAAATGGACAGCTCCCCAGTCTGACTCATGTCTGCCATATCCTTCTCGGTTAGCCATTTTTACTTTGTAAAACAGAACCACCAATGACTATACTACACACAGACTGAAAGCCAAGCCCTACTTTTCTGTGTAGTAACCAGTCAAGAAACCCAAGAATAACGAGCTGATGACCAAAGGATGGGTTGAAATCGCCGTGTCAAGTCAACAGTGAAAAAGAGCAAGACTTATTTCTTATTCGAGGGGGTTTCATCACACTTGGCTGAGAGCTACTGCAAGGGAAGCCTTGGTTTTCATGTACAGACTGTCTTCACTGCTGGAGCCACTTGCTTCTTTTAAAAAATTAAAAGTTGAACCCAGCATCCCAAGGAGAGAATATTTCTGTATTAAAGATACCATAAAGTAAAGCTTTGGGTTTTTTTTAACACGTATGATAGAAAACATAATACATGCTCAAAAATTTAGTTTTGAATGAAAGAAAAGAAAATCAGAGCATCAGTCAGTGGTTAGCCATAGTGTATCCTCTCTGGACTCAGTTTCCCAACCTGTAAAATGAGAAAAGACTTAATGATTTCTTTTTTATTTAAAATAGTTCTTGCTTTTATAAAAAAATTACTGGAACAATCTAGCAATTTTTCATGATATAGAAACTAAATTCCATAGACTACCCTTTTGTCAAAAGAATATTAAGTAGAAGATGGAAAGAATTTCACTTTTTCTTTAAATGTGTTCTCATATTGCTGGATGAAATGTGTTAGTTCTGGAGAGAAGCCAATACAAGGCTTAGACAAGGGTTAAGAGCCAATAGAGATATTGCATTTAATTATATTAAAAGCATATTGTAAATTTCCCATCAGTTACATTATAATTTCTCTCCATTAATCACGGAGGACTAATGTTTCACGTTTGGTCTCTTGTGTATAAAATTGGGATATGTGTCTAAATTTCCGCAAGGCCTTGTCAACCTAAGATACACACAATTATGTGAGTGTGCATGCTAGTGTAAGTGTGTGTGCTTAGGTTAGGCCTTCCCTTCAACACCTCTCTCCTGCCCCTAGAGAAAAGTTGAGTTCCAGATTTTTAAAATGTAATTTTGTGGAAGGCAGACTGAATGTGATAGATACCTGCAGAGTCTGGAGAAAAGATTCAAGCTGGCGGTGGGTTGAGCTGAAGGAATTACCTGTCTTGATTTGCAGCAAGGCGGGAAGATGTGTGGCACCGTCTGTCCGGATGAAATATCGAGAGTCACAGCAGCTAATTCTGACTCTGCCATTAGCATATTCTGTGATCTTGGAACCAATGATCCTTAGACCAGGCCAGCCACCTGAACCTCCCTCTTCACTGCACAAGGGCTCCTCCCAGGGTCAACCCCCATTGACTTCACTTTCAATGCTCTGCCGTTGGTTTTTATGGAAGGCCATCATCGGAAGCAATAATATGAACTCTAGTGTTAATGTAAGCATAAATCTGTTGGTGGCCACACTAGAGAAAGTATTTATGAAAACCCATGAGAAAAAAACTCATAGAAATTAATTATAAGAAAACAGCCTTTTCCAGGACCTTATCACAACAATCATATATTAGTACAGGTAATATTTTCTGTGGTACCAGATTTGTCTTTTATTTTTATTTTTAAATTTTAATTAAAAGAGGGTAAAAAGAATATATACTATATATATGTGTGTGTATGTACGTGTGTATATATGTATGTAATACATGTGTGTATGTATATGTGTATGTCTGTCTGCATGTTTGTGTGTATGTCTGTGTGTATTTGTGTATATATGTAGGTAATGTATGTATGTGTATGTATGTGTGTATATATGCATGTATTTATATGTGTATGTATGTGTATATATGTATTTACCCAGCCTGAAGAATCCTGTTTGTATATGTGTATGTATATGTATGTGTGTATATATGTTTGTATATATGTATATGTGTGTACATATATGTGTGTATATATATGTGTGTGTATGTATCTGCCCATCCTGAAGTTAATTATATTAAAATGTTAATATACTCCCCTCAACCTCTTAAGTCTTTTTCAAGTTTGTTTTCCATGGTTAAACTCATTCTACACATACATGTGTTCCCTTTTAATATTATTGCTCCTTAACAGCATCCATGTAAATAGAAATCTGAAACACCTTTGTTGTCATTAACAGACAGTCCAAATTAAGTCTAGAGTAGTAGCATCAGCCTCTATCATTAACTGAAGTAATTTCCCTCCCATGGTCCTTTTGGAAAGACAGACATTTTGTGTTATAATAGATTGAAAGTCTTCACTATGGCAGCCTGAGAGGACACAAAGGTATCAAGATGCAAATAGAAGGGTTCCAATGAAGAAAGCTTGTCAGTACAGAAATTTCCCAGAAAATTAGGAAACAACCTTCTGCAAGACCCAGCAATATCACTTTTGGGTATATATTCAAAGGATACTCAATTGTGCCATGGGCCATGTGCTCAACTATGTTCATAGCAGCATTGTTTGTCATAGCCAGAACCTGGAAACAACCTAAATGCCCCTCGACTGAAGAATGGATAAGGAAAATGTGATACATTTACACAGTGGAGTACTACACAGCAGACAAAATAATGACACCTTAAAACTTTCAAGCAAATGGATGGAGCTAGAAAACATCATTTTGAGTGAGATAACCCTGACCCAGAAAGACAATTATCATATATATTCATTCATAAGTGGTTTTTAAACATAAAGCAAAGAAAACCAGCCTACAAATCACAATCTCAGAGAACCTAGACAACAATGAGGACCCTAAGAGAGACATACATGGACCTAATCTACATGGGAGGTAGAAAAAGACAAGATCTCCTGAGCAAATTGGGAGCGTGGGTACCATGGGAGAGGTTGAAGGGGAGGAGAAAGACAGGGAGGGGAGCAGAGAAAAATGTAGAGCTCAATAAAAATAAATATAAAATAAAAATAAAATAAATAAATATAAAAAGAAAGAAAGAAAACCCCATGTATAAAAGGATAGGCAACAAAAGGTGGCCTAGAACCCAAAGTAGACAATAGTCTCACATAGGTTCTAACACACTTGCCTTGTAGGCTTACGTAAGATCTCAAGAGACGCCTACAAGGTCATTTTTTTGTTGTTCCTAAATAGTATCAAGAACTCTAACCGAAAGGTGGACAGCATGCAATTCAAATTAAGACCAGTAAAAGGTAGGCAGCATAACTCTTTGATGTGCAGTAGAGCAACAGACTCACAAAGGCTGCTGGGATATACTTATGTCTTCTCTTTGGCTGTGCATTCCTATTTAAGTGCATGTGAAGTTACTTTTTTGCGGGAGAATTGTCTGTATTCTGTCAATCATGTTTTAAATAAATGCTGATTGGCCAGGCAGGAGGTATAGGCAGGAAAACAAGACAGGAACTGGAAATGATGCAAGGAGAGCAGGAAAATTCTAGGGAGGAGGAAGTTGATTTTCCTCCCACTCCTGCCCAGATCACGGAAGCAGCAGGATGTGAGCTGCCCCACTGAAAAAGGTACTGAGCCACATGGCTAACATAGATCAGAAAAAAGGGTTAATCAAGATGTGAGAGTTAGCCAGTAAGAGGCTAGACCTAATGGGCCAATCAGTGTTATAACTTATGTGTGTGATTTTTCTCTGGGACTAAACAGCTGGGGGGCCGGGCAGGACAGAAACCCCCAAACAAATAGGACCCCTAATTTTACACTTCTTAACTGTAGCTTTTTGTTGACTTGTAGTACAAATAATTTCAGCATAGTAGGAGAGACCATTCCAAAGATTCATGACTTCTTGGACATTAAACATTTATATTCTATGCAACAGTCTTACAGTAATATTTTCTTGCTAAATTACACATAAATCACTGGTTTCTTAAGTGCTTGTCAAGGCCATCACAATATTGCACTATCTCCCTTATTAATTAGGTTATTTAACAATACCTAAATTCCAAGTTTTTTCTTCTCAAGTCCATGTCACCCAATTCTCTCCCTATATTACAAGCAGGTCATAAACATTTATTTTCATTGTGGATCTCATCGACCCTGTCTTCACAGTCTCTGGTCATCTCTGACCAACCTTTCCCAGGGGACCTTTGCTCTCCTGTCATATGTGATCTTATGAAGCCATCACTAAATCCAAAAACAAGACTGAGACCAGATTATAACCAACAGTATAAGCTTTATTCAAAAGCTCAGAGAAGTACCAGATGTGAATGGGCTACTTCTTGACATCTGAAACACAGCAGAAAAAAAGACCACCACCATTGTCTTTTCCTAACTTTCTCTGAGGCAGGTCAAGAAACCCAGGAAGAATGTTCTGACCTTCTTCTGAGGGCGGTCCTAAGGTCCTCATTTAAGAAGAGACCAAAGAGAAGAGAAGAAACGAAAACATTAAAATGTTACAAGAGTCTGTACAGGCAAAGACATGCATATTTTCTCCCAGTCTCTCATAGCCCCATACACTATGCAACCATGCTTCCCCATGACCACCCTCTTGTCACCAAGCTGCTGTCCTCTTGTCTTGAAAGCCACTTAAATCTCCTTGATGATTTGTGTCACTTCTGAATAATGTAATTCAAATTTATATTAAGCAATTGTTTTCTAGGAAAAGATAAAGTTACTACAATTTAAAGACTAATGGATTTTTATTGATGACTCTAATGCTGAACAAAACTCTGTTCTATAAAATGCAATGGGTGGTCAAACGAGATTGGCTCTTCAGGCAAAAAATGGTTAAAGAAAGCAAAAACTGGAGACAAAAAGTGGGCTCATCATTCAAAGATGACTCCCTTAAAGGAATAAGAGTACTGGAGATTTCTAAGCATGCTGGCTCAGGTAAGATGGCCCCCTTCAACTGTTATGAATAACCCAGTATAGAAAAACAGGCTGACATCAATCAGCCTGATTGCATGACATTAACACAAGCGACTCCATCTGATTTAGTCTGGTCTGCTGAAGCCCAGGAACATAGTTCAAAACAATGACCTCTCACCAATTTTGTTTAATACTATTCTCCATTTTCAATCTGCTTTTGATCATAGTCACACACAAGTGCACACACACACACAAAGTTGTATATACACATATGTAGCCATGTATATATGAATACATATGAATGTGTAATGTAGGATTTCCATCTGTATGCTGTGAATGTGTTTTATTACTATTGGTTAATAAAGTAGCTGTTTTGAGCCTATGGCAGTATAGAATAGAGCAAGGTGGGAATTCCAAGCAGAGATAGAGGAGAAAGGAAGGCAGAGTCAGAGAGATGCCGTGTAGCTGCCGAAGGAGACAGACACCCTGGAACCTTGTCTGTAAACGACAAACCTCACGGTAAAATATAAAATAATAACAATGAGTTAATTTAAGATGTAAGAGTTAGTTAATAAGAATCCTGAGCTAATAGGCCAAACAGTGTTGCAGTTTATAATATAGTTTCTATGTGATTATTTCAGGTCTGGGGGCCCAGGAAATGAATGAGAAGTCTTTGCTACAAACATGTACATGCATGCGTACTTAGCAGATACTCAAAGATACACATGTACTTGCACACACAGACACACATGTATAGACAAAGGTAAGCACACACTCAAATACACAGACACAAACTCATGGGCCCATTTGTGCACACATTAAAATGCAAGTCCACACATGTGCGTTTGCATGCATGCATGCATGCATGATAATACATACAAATGCATATGTGTATATGCACAGGAATATACATTCATACAGATACATAGACACAAAAAGGTATGTGCACATGTTATATGACTACACACATGTACACACACCATAAATATTCATGTGCACAAACATGCATTCATACTCTTGTGCTGATGCCCATAGTCATGCACATATGCAGACATGTGCATGATCACATAGATGCACAGACTAATGCATGTTCATGAACATTCACACACGCATGCATATGCATACAAACATACACACACAGGGACACACACACACACTGCTTCTTCCAGTTGCTGCCTCTGAGAAACCTTTCAGCTACATAATTAACAAGTTTTTGCTTAGAATAACATCCAAATTATTGAAATTCTATGCAGCTGTGTAACTAGCCAGGTTCTTTTCTACCTGGGCTTTGACTGATAAGGCAGCATCACATGGACTCAAGCTAAGCCAGGCAGGTTGCCTTCATCATCTGTCCTGTAGACCAGGGCAGGGACAAACATAAAGTGAGTTTGAGTTTCCCTTTACTCATCAACACAAGCCAGCCTCGTCTCACACCTAATCTCAGGCCCTGTTTCACCCAGGAGGAAAACAACCTTGAACACAGCCAAGCAGAGCGGCTTAGCTTCTCACTGTTTCCCTTCCAGCATGGGATTGGGCTTTAACTTTGCAAACACCATAGCATGCTTTTTTCTAAGAAAAAAAAAAAAGCTGTTAGTTAGTCTCCCCCAAAGGTACCATCAATTCCAGCAACAAGGAAAAACTGACATTTTGAAAGAAAAATAAAGTGTCATAGTTTTTTAGGTTTCACGTATCTCAGAGCCAATTCCCCAAGAGAATTCCAGCTCAAAGCATTTTCTTCTCAAAGGTCTCTTCTAAGTTGTCGGTGCCGTGGTCTGATGTGAAGCAACAGAGAGTCCTGGGGTCTGTGATCACTCCCACCCAAGTATTCACGAGTGGTCCTGGTTGTGTTACTTTGAATGTTTATTTAACTCATTAAGGCTGATTGAAACTCAAATGTAAAAATGCTATTAACAATTCAAGCTAGCTGAATTAGGGAAAATGGTTTGGCTATTTGTATTCAGTAGTGTATAAGTGTAATGGTGGATTTTAATGGTGCCTGAATCTCTGTTCTACTTTTTGTCTGTGTAACTCCTTTTAATTACTTTTTTTCCTTTCCAGTGTACCTCTGCTCCTGAGTTAACATGAACAAGCCTATCTCCCCTCACCTAGAGTCTTTCTGAGTCCCCATTCCAGAGACTAACCAGCTATTGTTTCAATCCAAAGGCCCCTCGTGTTGATTCCCAGCTGACAGCATTGTCCGAAGATTCTGGAACCTTTGGGAAATGGAGGAGCCTAGGGAATTTAGGTCATTGTGGGCATTCCCCTGAAGGGGATACTGATACCTCAACTCCTCTTGGCCTCACCATTAGATAACTAGCTCTCATTCCATCATGAACTTCCTGCCATGATATTTTGCTTCAGGTTTCCACAAACAGTGGGACCAATAGATAGAGCACCAGAACTTCTAAAACCATGAGCCAATGCCTTTCCCTTTTAAGATGTTTATATCAGGTATTGTGTCACAGGGATGGAAAACCAACTCAAAAAACAAGTTCTTCATTTTTAGGGACTGTAAACAAAGACGGAGCCATCATTAACAGAGCCAGACCATTCTCGTGTAAAGTTTCCGGGGCCACTTATGGTCTCTCTCAATCTTTAGCTAGTACTCAGTCCCATGTCAGATACTAGCTAGAAAAATAAATTATCATCAGATTTAATCTTCTAAATGATAAAATGGAATAATGAAAATGAATGTTGAACAAATGCTGGAGGTTTTCTTTATTTTGTTTTGAGATTGTATTTTAATAATAACATAGTTATTCATTTCTTTTCCACCCTCAAAGCTTACCAATATACACTTTCCTGGTCTCCTTCAAATGCATGGCTTCTTTTTTCATTGATGGTTCTTGTATGCATATATGCATATACATATGCATATCACTGCACTTGGTGGTGGGTTCAGGACAAATGTTTATAGATTGCTGTTTGGGTTTATGCTGGCCGTAGACTCTCCTCCAGTAACTACGATTTCACTAGCATTAATTTATTAATGCTAATTTCCAGTACTAGGTATGATTTCAAGTTGAACATGCCTTCATTCCAACTAGAGAGCAGTTAATTGCCACCAAGGTATGTGTGCCGCTACTGCACCTGTAAGGTTATTTTGCCATGCTGGCCATTAATGTGGTTCCTAGACATCAAAGCTGGGTAGGACTTCTGAGTGTCTCTCTCCTTTGGGATCTTGAATGGCAACTTCTGGTACCATGAAAATTAGTCCTCAACGAGGGGGCATTCAGCTCAATTCCAATGCTGGATGTATTGATACAGACACCTTGCGCCTGGGATGGGCGGGGAGGGAGGAAGGATGAATATGGGATCAGGGAAGATTATATTTCAACTAAGGGACCCATTTTAGGGTTTACAGGAGACTTGATTATATATGGGATCCCAGGTCCAAGGAGAGATCCCCCAGATTGCTCTCTGGACAGAGGAGTGGGTGCCTGAATCGGCCGTGGCCCATGGCCATACTGATGTATATTTTGCTTATCACCATAGATCCTGCATCTGACGAAGGACGGCGATACAGTCGGAGACCCACATGGCAGCACCGGACTGAGCCCCCCGAGGTCCAAATGAGGAGCAGAAGGAGGAAGAACATGAAAAACGAAATCAGTACTGCGAGGGATGCTATCACCCACTGATACAAGGGAACGGATCTGATGAGAGTTTACCAAGGCCAGTTGGACTGGGACTGAAAGAGGACGTGATCCAACCAGACTCTCCGAATTTAGCCGGATTCTCTGACTGTGGCTGACCCGAAGTCTTTCTGAAAAGCCATTGACTATGACACTGGGACCTGTTTCCTCTACATATAATGGATTTTGGGGATCCAGTCTGTTTGGACACTCACCTTCCTGGACCTGGAGGGAGGGGGAAGGAACTGGAACTTCCCACAGGGCAGGAAACCCTGACTGCCCTGGGGGACGAAGAGGGAGGAGGAGGGGGAGTAGGGGGAGTGGGAGGGTGTTGGGAGGGAGGGCGGAAATGGAAACTTTTATAATTTAATAAAATTTACTAAAAAAAAAAAAAAAGAAAAGAAAGTATAGTGGAATAGTAAAGACTTGTCTAGGTAGTAAATCTTCCAGGGTTATAATAAATGCCAGGTCACATTTTTATCATCATAATTATTGTTATGTACAATGTATACTCCCCCACAGAAAATACTTAATAGGACTATAATGATTACAGCAAATGACACAATAAAACCTGTCTAGTAGTGGGGTAAGAAGAGAGAAAAAAGAACTGTGCCATGCTGAGAAGCTCATAGAAGTATCATGGCTGGGCACATAGTTTCATCTACAAGTTATTCCCACACCCAAGAACTCAGAACACTTCGAATGATTGAGCATTTGATCCTGGGCATCCATAGGTGCCAGGGCACTACTTTGATCTCTGCTCCTAGGCTATTGTGTTATTTAAACCTCTCTCTCCCCCATCCCTCATTCATCTACCCATCCATCCCTCCCTCCATCCATCCAATCTAACTCCTCATACTGGCACAGTCCACAGGCTTAGCCCTTTGAAGCTTACTTACTGACCACTGACCATGGTCTGGGGTGCTCCAGCCAATCTTTGTTACCACAAATCAAGCCTGTCTCAGTCAGGAACTGAGGTAATCCCATCTGTGTCCCAGACCCACTCCGAGACCACTGGCCCTAGAGTTTATCCTATGCTAAGAAGCATCTGTTCAGATCCTAACTCAGCTTGCCTCCTCGTCACTCACTGTCTCATCCTGGGCAGCTATGGGACCTGCCTTTCTTCAGTGCCTCTAAATCATGGGGTGGGAATGTCAAGACTAATGATACCAGCACAAGTCAAGTTGGGAGGGGCCCTCTAGTACCTAGATCTGAACCCACCCCAATGGTTGCTGTTCACTCCAAGTCAGCATCTTGATAGATTTACAGTGAAAGAGACCAGTCCCAAACTTTGCTACCAGGAAAAAGGTAGACACATGATGAATGGTGGGTATAGGTTGGTAGAGAGATAGACACATGGTGTGGAAAGTCCTTCTGTCTATGTGTTGCTTTTATTGGTTAATGAATAAAGAAGCTGCTTTGGCCTGTGATAGGACAGAATAGAGTTAGGTGGGGAAAACCAAACCAAATGCTGGGAGAAAGTAGGCACAGTCAGTGAGAAGCCATATAGTTGCTGCAGAAGACAGATGCCTCTGCTGGAGCCCACAGAAACTTTGCTGGTAGGCTACAGACTCGCAGTGATGCACAATTTAATGGAGTTGGGTTAGTTTAGGATGTAAGAAGTAGCCAATAAGAAGTTAGAGCTAAGGCCAAGCAGTGATTTAATTATTACAGTTTCTATGTGGTTATTTCAAGTCTGGGCAATCAGGAATGAACGGGCAGCTCCTGGCAACAAATTGGCTCCAACAACAGACACAGATGGTTCTAAAATCTCAATATATACACATACAATAATGCACATACTTGTATGTACGTATTAAGTATTCACATATGCATGCATATAGTGTGTATACTTCTTAAAGAGGTATGCAAGCTTCTGATGCTCTGAACTCTATTATGGAACTATTATGTGAACTCTAATGGAAGAATGGTATCCACCCATTCTCAAATAAATAGCACAAGATCATATTAGTAAAAATGTAGGTACTCACCAAGAGCAGCAAACAGATAGAATGTCCTGATTATAAAGTAGGAACTTCTATTGTGATTCCTCACTGAACACCAAATGCTCAGCTAAGAGCCTCACTTGGTTCTTCCACTTAATTGTCACTACAACCCTGAGAGTTGTTTCTGTTGCTGTGTGCTTTTATCGAGGAAGGAATGAAGTGTGAAGTTCAATGACTTGCAGAGCTAGAGAATGGTAGAACTGGGCTCTGGACTTCATTTCACAGACTGAAGAAGTGGGCCTCCCTTCCTCCTAAGCGTACAGCATCCCCCCAATTTGCCTACCACAGTCAGGTAGTATAATGTCAGCTCAATGTTTTGCCTCCCACTCCCTGGTCTCTGGAATGGTGAGCAGCCACTATGTCTGCACCAATTCATCAGCCTGGCTGGGAAATGCTTCTTCTTCCTTCCATATTGATGAACAGAGAAACACCTGAGCAGAGGTTTTGGGTAGAGTTAAGATAACTATCTGATATAAATACCTCCAGAAAACTGACAGTTGGGGGATGGGAGGCAGTGGCTGTTAAACTTCAAAATGTTCTGATTTGGGTGACTTCCTTGTCCTTATTTTATAGTTTCTAACAATTCTATTAGAGCTTAACTTTGCCTAAACATCAATTAGCCTTGATGAAAATGAATATCTGGTCAAGGAGAAACCTTTAAACTCCTGTGGTTCAAGTTCCTATCATTCCCTTAAGGAATCTTGTTAGATCCAACTGTGACTTTGAGCAAAATGCTTTCACTTTCAGAAATACCAACTAATATTGCAGCTCATCTCCAGCCGAGGAGAGTCTACAATGGAAAATCATTTACCAGCGCTCTTACCTCTTTGTCCTCCTATAGTATTTTAGCCAGGGCATCGGAATAAATTCATGGCTGATAATAATAGATCCTGGAAAGTTCCATTTAGGAACTCCCACGTTTAACATTCATATTCATTTCAACTATATTTTATTACTTAATGGTTTGTCTAGTTTAAAGTTTTTATGGAGCTAAGAAGTATTTTCACATTTATTAAGATAATACAAGAAAGAAGTATGAAAACCCTTCCTCATGTTTACACATTTGACCACAGGAGACACAGTAATGGCTGGTTCCGACCTAGCCTGTGTGAGGAATTACCCTGCTGCTGATCCCCTTTGAAACGCAATGATACACTACGCTACTCACCCTGAAAAATCATGAGCAATAAGGAGAAAAGTGTGCTTATTAGAGCCCTTTCTCAACTCGGATGGCCCTATGGGGTTCTTTTCTCAGAGAACTGCACAAACGGAGATGCATTCTGCCATGCCAGGCTCATACACAAAACAATTTCCCAACAATATTGAACCGCCAAAGGGTGAAAACCCGATTATATTCTGATCACAGAAAATAAGAAAATGGTGCCTTGTCTGTGAGTGAAGGGAGATAAAATGATTAACGTGTAATCAAATATTTGGCTTTGATAGAGTGAGAAAGATCAGAGGATAAGTAGAAAACGAGAATGAGCTATGATCTTAAAGAAAGACAAGATGCTGGGGGTTGGGGGGAGTATACAACAATGGAAGGCAAGCCAATGTGTACGTGAATATACGTTCAGACATCTTAAGCTGTTCAAGTCATAAAACAGACAACATTTATGCCTGGGAAAGTAAAAGAAATTAAAATCTAAACAAATATCATGGAATATTAGAGAAAAAAAAGTTGCTACATGCACATTAGAGGGAAAGATTTTCCAGGAAGAAAGGATGCATAGTAGTCTTTTACTGCACTCTCTGTGTATTCTCCATAAGGGCTTCCCAGAATGCAGCTGTTCACCTGCTTTGCTCAAATGGATTCCTACAGCATTTAAATGAAGGGTTCAAACTCCTATTTAAAGTATGAGATTGAGGTGTGTGTAGATTTATATCTGAACATATATTCTTCAACTGTTTGAATGATGGATCACTGTTTGAGAGTCATCCTACGTGAGTGCAGTGTCTGATGAGAGACTGTATCCTGTAAAACCAGGTGGATCTGTGGGGAGACTGCTCCTTTCGAGTTCTTCTCCCTAGGCTGTAAATGATTTTGTCTCTCATGACTGGAGATAACTATAAGATGCTGTGGGGAGGAAGTAATTAAATAATAATGCCTGGCCACTAGACAGCAGCCAAAGTGGAAGGTAGGGATGGGGTTTGTGAATCTCAAGGACAACGGGTCAAGCAAGGAAACCCAAAGACTTAGAATGAAAACACCATATGCAAAGGCCTGTTCTGCCACTCACTGTGTGACTGCCCGTGCTGCTTTTGCTCCCTGCACTATGTGTCAGACGGAGATTGTGGCAAACACTGCCCATTCAGCTACTGTTAAACGGAATCTCCTATGAAAGCTTGTAGCCTCGAGCTCAGTACCTCAGAAGCGCTACAAAGAAAGTCCTGGCATTGTTCCACAAGTGTTAGAAGAGACTCTCTGACACAAGGGCTTTAAATCACTCACCTTGTCACTTCAACCGGCTGACAGACACAGGCAATGACAAGAGACCTCCAGGCAGACGGAGGCTCTCGTGTTAAAGACATCCATCAGCAAAAGAGACTATGTTCCTTAAATAATACTGGAAGGAACGACAGGCTTCCAAACAAATCAAATGATGCAGACATAATACTTAAAGGCTTCATTTTTAACATACGTAAAAGCAAAGTTCAGGGAGGATTACATTTGAAAGACTGACCACACTCCAGTAAGAAGAGCCAAGCCCATCTTTTCAACAGACCACTCATCTTGCCCAACATATTGTCTTCACAAAGGGAGGGCTCCCAAGAGCCCCCAAGGACTTCACACAGCTCTAGTCCTACTATTTCAAGACCATAGCTAAAGCAGAACAGTAGCAATCACCTTCCAGAACAGGCCTAGGTATGCACATTCAGGAGATGGAGGAGGGGTATGCCCCCCCAATCCTAGTCTACCTGCACCCAGGCTCCCCTTTGCCTCCTGCACCCAGGCTCTTTCCCAAGACATTCTTCATATGAGAAAGCTAAAGCAAACTCACAGGGTTCAGAGTTACTGCTTAATCAACGTTTTATTGCTCTTACAAGGTTTTTGATAACCTTCTATATGGTCTTGCCTTCTTATTTATTTATATATTTAAGTATTAATAAAAGTTTTAGAAATAAATTTGCACTGGTGGGTTTTAGGCCCCATAATCTTTCCCTCCACTAAACTTGATTTAAGCTTTCCCCAATCTTGATTTATTCTACAGTTAAATATCGTCGCAGTTCCGGGATGATGGAGGAGACATTTCTTCACTTCACACATATTACGTTTTTAGGCCAAGAAGAAAACCATGAAATACAATTTGAGCTGTAAATGCGCTTTGCCTCACCTCCTGAGATAGAAAATGCTTTCTGACAATACCGATCGGGGAGCTACCCAAGATTATGCTTAACCAAGGTTGAGCTATGCTCTTGTTTCATTAGTATGGCATATATTCACAGTTCCCTGTGAATTAGATGCCTGAGACTCACATGGTAACAGGAGGGAATCAACACCTAAAATTACCACTGACCTCCACCCACAAATCAATGAGCGTAACCAAAAAGATATTGAGAAACTTTCAGCTAGTAGATTTCACCATGGCTTATGAAGAGCCCTTGAATGCATCACTTCTTTTTTCCTGAGATAATCCGTGATTAGATAGAAAGGTACTTTTAGATTTATCAATCAGCTATGAAGATTGTCACAAGCAGTGAGGAAGATACATGACATAAACTAATTCTGGATTCCCCTGAGTTATGTCTGAACTGTTTATGCTATAACAAAATAATGTGACCAGGATAGATTTTAGATTGGTATCAACTTAGCTAGCTGCTCAGCACCTATACCCTAACACAATCTGTTTCCTTGACAAAAACTGAAAGGTGATTTCAATGTTAATGCGGATAGGATTTCGGTTTCAATGCTATGTGGATAGGATGGAGGATTTAAAGATGGGGTAGTCATGAGAAAGGAATTGGAAAAGGACATGAGATTACTCTGGAGAAAAGAGCTGTGTTTATCTTCTTCGCTGTGATCGTGGTGGGTAGACAGGTATACATATGCAAATTTACCAAATTATGTCAATTAAGTATTAAAAACATGATCACTAAGGTGTTACTTTTACAATTTATTAAAATTTGAGAGGCAAAAGATATGGCAAGGCAGAGGGTCTCTCTCTCTCTCTCTCTCTCTCCAATGTCAAGGTCCCAGTGTACCATCTTTTCATGAACTGGAAGCCAAGGTTCCCCAAGGTCAAGATCCCAAGGCACCATTTTTTTTTTATGGACTGAAAGACAAAACTCCCCCGTATCAAGGTTGGAGGGTACTATCTTTTCATGGACTGGAGCCAAGATTCTCCGTTGTCAAGGTCCCAGGGTACCATCTTTTCATAGTCTTGAAAACCAAGGCTCCCCAGTGTCAAGGTCCCAGGGCTTGAAAGCCAAGGCTCCCAGAGGTTAAGTGCTTTGCCTAAGGATGAACATAAAATAGTGATGTCAGACCATGTCTCAAGTTCTCAACCCCTGGTCTTTTTAGAATCCCTGAAAGTTGAACATTGTTCTAATGATCAAAAAAAAAATCTTTAAAGGAACTCAACTGATTTTGGTCAAGGAGTAGCCCTAACTCAAATTATTGAATCAATAAATGCTGATTTATAATACATATAACATTCAAGCACCTATGTGCTTCTTTTTTCCTATGCTCAGACTCCTATTGCCTAAACAACATCAGGAGTTAAATATCTGCCCCCACCGAGCCCACCTTGGTGATGCTTTTTCTTAATCAACTTACTGTGCCCTGCAAAAAACTTCCAGCTTTATTGACTTCTTCCTTCGTGGTGCCCGCATCTCACTTGCCATAAAAGTTTAAAAAGCATAAAATAGAGTTCACTCTTCTCTTGAAGATATTAACTTATACTTTTAAATATACTGACAAGAGAATAAGTATGCCAGATCAAGCAAGCAAACTTAACCTTTCTAACAGATTTAAACTGCTAGGTAAATAATTTGCAACTTGTGTGTTTGCTGTTTTCGTTAGTTCCAGAAGCAACTTCTCCTTCCCAGGTAAACCGCACTCTTTCTGGAGGGTGGTCCTCTCACTGCCCTTACCTGACATCCAGGTCCCACAGAAGTAACAATATAGTATTATTTGAAATAATCCTAGTGACTAATAGGCACTCCACAAATACTAGTCAACTTGGAAGGTGGCTTTTTGGTAAAACACACTGTCAGGAAACATAGCATCCTTTCCTCTCCTTTGTTCTCATTTGAGCACTAGATAAATTCCAGCATTTCTTAAATGAATACTTAAAGACAAAATGCCATTCTGATGTATTTCTTGCTTCATGGAGTCTTTGAAGGGCACAATAGGATTGGAAGTTCAAATCTGAGGAATCTCACTCCCACCTGAGGAGCAGACGAGCCATGCTGTTTGACTGGGGGTTGCCATGCTTTGGATTTGAAACAAGTCAGAGGCTGCAGTAGAGTCCTAAACTGGAGTAGAAGCCTTGTCCTTTCGCTCTAGGTAAATAGGTACTTTGCTGGGCAGTACAGAACAAGATGAACAAATGGTCCGCTTACAGCGTGTCAGTCAGGCTGTCGGAGCTAGGTGAAAAGAGCTTGGACCCCTCAAGCTCTCCTCCACTAATCTTAAGATTAGAACATGATTCTAAGAATGGGGCCGAAAAGACTGAAGAAAAACGTTAAGAAATCCATATCTGTTTTAATAAAGACATTTTTAAAATGTTGAAAGTTGGAATTTCTTTTTAATTTCATTGGCCATTAGAGCGACGGGGGTTAGTCATGGCTAGTCACTGAATACATTTGCCACAGTGACCCGTTTAGAAAACCTGGTTTTCATTTGTTTTAAGAGAAACCTTTTATAAACAAAAATGTTTCCCTTTTTCTCCTGTTTCAAAACTATACAATTCTATTATAGTGCTATATTTAATACATAAACTATATTGCTAAATATACAAACCATTCTATTATAGTGCTTTTTAATATGTAAAGTACATTGTTATATATAATAAAGTATACTTTTAAGAAATTAAGCAAAAAAAGTTGGTAAAAAATTAGAAGATCAAAACATAAGGTTTATAATTATGCCTTCCTCCCCAGATATATGTTGATAGCTTTATATTACAGCAATCTGCTAGTGTGATTTCATTAACTCCCACAAGCGAGAGTACTTGAGAATCACTCATTTTCTCTGGAATAGATTGGAGCTTTCCTCACAATACCCAGTCCTCTGAGACTACTGTGTGTCTTACTTAAAATCAAGCCTTTGGAGAATCATAATGGAGAGATCCTGGCTTATTAGGTTTCTATCACAGGAGGTAAACAGAGAGCAAACATCCCATCCTCCTGTGCTGTTTTCACTGTTTTCACCTAGGCTATTTTAGTTTCACTTTTTTCCTTTTAAATAGAGGCCATAAAGTGTCTAACCATGGAAATAAAAACAAACTCAAGAAGCCTGCAGTGTGAGAGCATCTTCATTTCCCACTTTAATCGCTGGAGTGCTATTCACCTGTCTCCAGAATCAACCAGGCTGGCCTCAGCCAGAATGCTAACTATTGCACAATGACATCTTTCCAGGACTGCAGATCCCCCCACACCCATCTGTCTCTCAGACTGTCCGTCTCGCTCTGTCTGTAAGACTATCAGAGCAGATTCTCTCTTTCTCTCTTTCTCTCTCTCTCTCTCTCTCTCTCTCTCTCTCTCTCTCTCTCTCTCTGTGTGTGTGTGTGTGTGTGTGTGTGTGTGTATGCTCTCTGGTCTCTGTCTCTGTCTCTCTCTGTTCTCTCTGGTCTCTCTTTCTGACCTCTCTCTCTCTGGTTTAACTCATCTCTCTCTGGTCTCATCTCTCCACTCCCTTCCCCCCACCCCCCCGCTCTGTCTCACTCTTTTTCTCCCTCCCTACTGCTCCTGATTGATCACTTATTAGAAGTGTAATTAGGGGATAAGTTACCTTCCCATTTTAATAATTGATGCCTAGTTCTGGCTCAGTCCTTGAAAACCTGTCTTTTTCCTTCCTTGCCAACAGCCCCAACCTGGCTAGAATTTGACAGTTCAAACAAGCAAGCTGGCATATTTTATCCCATTAAGAAAGACGATGCCTTTTCTCCTGTGTCACCCTGCTGGGTCTGTAGCTCTGAGTTCAGTAGATGAGGGTCTCAACTCCTTGGGATAGAGTTTGTTGAAGCTGTGAGTATAAGGCCTACTTTAAGAGACATCAATTTAAAAGATGAGAGAGTAAAAATGACTGCCACGCTTAGAAGTGCTTGATTATCTTGATTATCCAGGACATTAGTAAGTATAACACAGCCAGACACAGGACAACAGCTTCTCTCACCAACAGAGGCTCTTTGTTGGATATTTATGTCTATATGGAAAGGGGTGTGGTTATCTGCACAGCACATGGACTACAAACATATAGTCAGAGTGCTTGATCTAATAGATTAGGATGCAGCCTATTGTACCAGCCTGCCACGGGCCCCTAAGCTTCTCCATAGATCTGACAAGGTCAAAGTCTATGAAGGTTAGATGGAGTGAACACAATATGGAAAGACTAATGCTGATCAACTAGGTGTCTTCATCTGCTATTTGGATGCAGACCTTGCCAGAAATGCAGCTCCAGTACCAGTTTCAGGTCCCCTGGATGGAGAATTCTCCATCAATCTTTGTCACAAATGGAAGTGTTTAGAAGAAACACTGTTAGTGCAGAAAGCTCAAGCAGCTATACGGGGAGATGCTATCTATGAGAATAAAGACGTCAACGGGAAGAGACTAAGCCATTCCAAAATGTCCATTGCCCAGAAAAAAAAAAATGGTAACCAAAACAGGTGAGCATCCTCAGAGTTCAGGCTGCCTAACTGGTTTTCTATGAAGATTTTTATCTATTAAAGACAATAAATTTGTTAATCAGGTAGCTTAGAGAAATGAAGAGGAGAAAGAAAAAGGGAAAGAAGGAAGGAAACAAGACTCACTCGTCCTTCGAGTTCTGGTTTTGCTTCCTATGGGATCCAAGCACTATCTAAAACTCTCATCATGTTCCCATTTTCCTGAAAGATTATTTCAAACCTCTTATGTTCTCTTGTACTCTTCCAGCATCCTTAGTCTCAGCCAGTAACGCTGTTTCACACTAACTCAGAAAACAGACCTTCTACACACATCTCCCACCTCCCCACATTAGGACCCCTCCTGTTACTGTCTAAAACCACACCCCCCACGAGGAATCAGATCTGACGTTCTCTACTACAGGTCTACTCTGTTGAAATTTCCCCTCTCCTAATCATGTCCTTATCAATCACTTCTGGACCATCCCTCTGAGAATGCTAGCAGGTTAAGATCTCCGTTTATCTTAAAAAAGAAAAAGTAAAATCTTCTCTTGATGTACTCTCTTCCATCATCCTTTAGCTAAACTCTTTGTTGCCATTTGTAAAATAAATAAATCTCTCTAGAGTTTGTCTTAATCTGTTTGTCTGTGCTCTTGTAAGTAAAGCCTCATGCATGCTTCTGTATGTATTTCTCTTTCCTTTTTTTTTATCTTATCCCTTTGTCTATTGCTATCAGAGACTACCTGAAATGAGGATAATTTACAAAATAATATTGGTTCAGATGACTTTGGGGGGCTGCAGCATCTAGGAACGCGGTACCGGTCTCTGGTGAGGATGTGCAAAACGCTTGATCTCATGCACCACCACCACCTGGCTGGCATCCATGATTATTGCAAAGCGTATTCTCAGGATGCTTTCAGAGTATGATGCTTCTTTGTTAAAACTTTTAGGTGACCTGGAATGGTGGCACACATCTTTAATCCCAGAACTCAGGAGTCAGAGCCACTGAGATCTCTGTAAACTCAAGTTGAATTCAGTCTATGTAGAGAGTTCCAGGACATCCAGAGACACAGATAGAAAGCTATCTCTAAACAAAACACACACACACACACACACACACACACACACACACACACACACACCCGAACAAGCTTCATATACAAAAAAGAATGCACTACAGATTTCCTTATGGACTGGAGATTTGGCTCCATGGTTTAGAGCACTTGTTATTCTTTCAGGGGAGCCAGGTTTGAGTACCGGCTCCCCTGGCAGCTCTCAATAATCTTTAACTCCAGTCCCAAGGGATCTGACACCCTCTTCTGGCCTCTAAGATCACCATGTATGCATATGGCACACACGTACACACACATACACACACAAACACACACACCTGTAAGCAAAATAATCATACCCATAAAATAATCTAAAAGTTTTAATTCTCAGGAATATGTCCACTCAGTGTAAAATCAGAGGAAACATCATTTATGATCCTTACAACAACTGCTTCTGCATTAACCCCACACCCTAATTCTCTCTCCCATCTCATCCTGCTCCTGCAATCCTAGTCTTCCCCCAACCTGCACCAGTTACAAAGGGGCTATTGTCTTGCTCTAACAATACTGCTAATTTCTTCATTCTAACCTAATTTCTTTTCCATACCCTTTATCACCTTTTAGAAATCTTTATACTGTATTTGTTATGTTCATTACTGTCTTGTCTCTCCAGTTAGATTGTAAGTGTCATGATAGAATGGGTCTTTTCTCTTGTTTTCATTAAGTGGTTTCTATGTGTCATAAACAGTACCTAACACATAGTAGACACTTAGTAAAAAAAAAAATGACCAAATGGACTTAGTGACATAATAAATCTTGCTATCGTATCATGATGTGGGTCATGGGAATTTGTAATGCTGTCCATAGCAGCCAAATAGTGATGGATACTGTCCCAAATGTAGCTAGACATAAGGCCAACGACGTGAGGGAGATTGGCAGAAACGTCTCCCGACTAGAACCACTCTTCTTGGAATTCATCTGACTCAAACCATCCAGCAGCCTATGGATCACAAACAGAATATAAATCCTAGACAACAAGATGCACGGGAGCCAAATCAGACATATGCTGAGAGAAGAAAGCTAGTCAAAGTCACAAGCTAACAAAAGCCATGGAGCGGTCAGTCTACAGTAGATTAAGAACGAGGCAAAAGAATTTAAGACCCAAGAATGCTTGCCTGAGAGTTCTATTTTACACTGCAGCATATCACTCAATGACAGAATCGTTGGCAAAATGTGCTGTTAGGCAACGTTAGCATTTGTGCAAATACCATGGAAAAGACTTCCACAGACCTAGACTGAACAGTCTAATACACACCTCAGCCTCCGAGTGTAGCAGATTGATCTTGTTGGCTCTGCTAGACCACGCTCACCAAATACATTCTGGCAAGTAATTCCCTCCACAAACAGTTTGTGTGGAGTTTCCAGAAATTCTTCAACTGCCGTCACTTCGGCATTAGAGACTCACTATGCATTTTTCATGTTGTGTAATAAATAATGATTCTCAAATTGTTTTAAACCCATAGAACTAACAGTAACTTCCACAAAATATCCTGTTTTGTCTTTTCATTCAACTTCGCTAGCAATCTTTTCTCAGCAATGGGGACAGTGCTGAGAGCATGGAGGGTTCCGTGTGAGCTCTGACTTCGGTCCAAGCATTTGAAGTCTCTCCATGTCTGACACAGGCCTTTCTCAGAAGTTTTCTTAGTGTCATTGCTTCAACAAAGCAGATCCCTTAACAGTTACTGTAGCTCTCTCCTTGTCATTCATTATCGGTGAGTGTGACAAAATGAAACAAACCTGACTGGTGTGTAACATTTTGTTCTATGATGCTGCAGGAGTTGGGAACACCACTGAGAAATGAGAATTATTCCACTCTATCTTAACCCTGTGGGTCATTGTGTATGCAGTCTCTTGATTAAAGCATCATTGAGTAGAGCATAGCAACCATGCACTGTAGCTATGGAATAGTGACAAGGTTCTAGTCCTCAACAAAGCCTAACATTTCCATTGCTAGAATTCGCTCCATCTTCTATCCCATTTCTCACCATTCTGAGTAACATACGTTTAGTTTTTTTTCTTATGACCCAAATTTGTTAATAGAGTCACTAATTGTTGGCCTCCTATGCCTGCCTAGTGACTCTCAAAATGGTACCAAGAGGTAGAAAAATGGACAAATTAAGAATGTGAGTTCTTGAGGCAGGATGGAAACCCAGCTCTGCCTTTATCCAATTACTTGTTTAAACAAAGTTACTTATTCTCTTTCTACATATCTCGGTCCCTTTTTAATGAAAACATGCTAGGTATGTACATTAAAGCTTGTTTAATAAACTTAGAAATTATGTATAACATGTATACACTAAATACACTGTGCTTAATTAGAGTCAGTAATTTACAGTGGTGTTAGTATCTATCTTAAATATAAATCATGTATATAATTTTAATGTTTTAGCAGCCATATTTACAACAATAGATAAGAATAAGTAAAATTAATTTTAATTATTTGTCTAAGAACCCAAAATATTATTTCAACATAGAATAAATATAAAAATCACAAATAAGATAGTTTATATTCTTGAGATGCCTTTAAAACTCCAGTGCATGTTACACCTGTAGTATAGCTCAATTCATACTCAACAGATTAATTGCCCATAGTCTTAGAAAGTTGGTGACTAGGAAAGAAGAATCCTATGGGGGAAGTTCCCTGCCCTCTTTTGTCTTGCTAGAGACAAAATTTCAGATTATTGATGGTCCCTTATAAAACAAGCCATTTTCATTAGAGCTAGAGTCCAAGGTCCAAGCCAACACAAGTGTCAACATCTGAAAATGAATGGAGAAATTGAGTTTATAATGATTCATGCTAATCTATCCTTTTCTTGGAGACGTCATCTATTTCTTCATCAAATGGCCTTCTGCCATCTTCTATTCATCATAAACATCTTTGCCTTTCCTTTGATTTATGTTCTAATTCATATGTTAATTTCTGCTTCCCATCCTTTTTTCTTGCTTTTCTCCTCATCATTTTGGGAGATGAGACACGAAATCACATGATATCTAAGTAGAGGAGAATAGGGCAGGAGGTCTAAAGAAATCGCTTTGTAAGAATCAAGAGTAAATGAAATATCAATAGTAGAAATATTGTAAGCCCATGTGTGGGCGGTGGAGTGAGAGAAAGGGGTGTAAAATCCATCAGGGTCTCTTCATCTTTATCACCATTTCTTAACGAGTTTACCAACCCCTCTACTGGATCCCAACAGCAGTCACTTTGAACAGAACACTAGGCATGGATCATGCATCATCTGTCACTGTGATAAACACCATAACCTAAGCATCCTGGGAGGAAAGGGTTTATTTCTCCTTATAGCATGATAAAGAGAAGCTAGGGCAGGAACCTAAGTCAGGAACCAGGAGGCAGGAATAAGAGAAAATACCACCAAGGAATGATGGTTACTGTCTTACATCATGACTTGATCTCAGCACGCTCTCTTATATAACCCTGGCTCTCTTCCCAGGGATGACACCACCCACAGTGGTCTCCCCCACACACATTCAAGTATTAATCCAGAAAATGCCCCCACAGACTTGCTTACAGACCAATCTGATGGAGACGTTTTCTCAAGTATGCTTTCTTCCTACCAGATGGATCTAGATTATGTCACGTTGATCATAAACTAACCAACACAGACACCAAGGCTGAATTTCTTACTCTTTTGTTTAGCTCACTAACTCTAGTGTTACCAAATAACAGTAGATGTAAGTGCTCATGAGCTAACTGGAGAAGGAAAAGAACAAAAGGCAGAAAAGGAAGAATGAAAGAGAAAGAGGAAAAAGATGGAGAGTTTTGCTCTTTGATTTTGCTCTTCAATCCATTTCCCCTTCCTCCACATTCGCTCTCAAACTCAATACCACAGTTGGAGAGCTTATGCATCACATTGCTCCTTGCTCATGCCCTACCTATTTTGTCTCACTCCTCCCCTACCACAGCATCCTAACTAACTTCATCTTTTTAGTTCCTGGGCCCAGCTGAGGCTATCATTTCGTTACACCTCTGTTTTATCATTCTTTGTTAGGAATTCTCTCTTAGTAACTTCCCCTTTGTCCTTAAAGTTGCACCTTCAATTTTACTAATTAAGGCATGCATCATTTGATCTTCCTTCATAGTCCATTATAATAGCTTTTTTGTAGGATATGAGCATCCTATAATTAGGTATTGGTGAATTTGTTTACCTACTGATGAGCCATTCTGTACCTACTCGGCAATGAGTCACACAAAGGGCAGGTCCCTTATCAATTTCATTCATCTCTGTGCACCAGCACCTGGTAGTGTCTGCCATATATTAGATATTCAACCTATAAGACATGGATCTATTAAAGAGTTCCTTGACATAAAAAATGTTTCTCTGGGCTAACTTACTTCAACTTTTCCTATAACTTCTGGCCTCACTCATTCTGAAAATGTAGACCACATTCAGAGGTCTGAATAGCCTGTTTGCCTGCCGTGGATCCTTTCTGCAGCTCCTCACCATTGAGTGATGGTTCAGCATGCTGGAGTCTAACTTTGGTGTACTGTTCTGCTAACTGTGGAGAAAATTGTAGTGGTGCAATTCGATCCTCCCAACAGGGCACCTTGACGCCCAGACAGACAAGAGTTCTGGGGGAATCGCCTCTTTAAAGACAACAAGGAACCTGGTGACTGAGAAAACACTGATTTGGGATATTCTGAAAGAGGAATTATGATGATGTAGGAGATTACATAAGGCACATCACCACGTTCTTGTTCAGTCACCAAACTGTTTGCCTCCTAACAATGTAATGTAAGAGCACCAATATCCCAGTCATTCCGATAACCCCTTTGCATGCATTTAACCCTATAATGCTACAACAACCCTATAAAGTCAGGATTATACTTATATCCATTTTACAAATGTAAAAAATCATTTACAGACTGGCTTCATCATTTACCCATAAACATTCAGCTCTTAAATTGCAGGGCTAATATTTGAAGACATGTCTGATGGCTCCAGGGTTGATGGCTCTGTGCCTTCCATTAGAATGTGCCCATCCCGGGGTCAGCAGCAGGAGATGGAAAAATAAATTGAACACTGCTATGGTCTGGATGCAGTTTTTGCCCTAGGTCATATGTTAGAGTCTTTGTTCTCAGTGTGGCAGTGTGAGAAAAGATAAAGCTTTGGAGAGTTGGGGGGCCTGGTGGGAAGTCCTTGAGTCATTGGCACACACCTGTGGAAATGACTGTGGGATCTCAGAAACCCCGTGGCTTCCTGTTAAGACCTGATCCCACACTGCTGTGCATGCTCCTGTCCTGACACACACTAGACACTCGCCAGAGACCAAGTCAAGGGGGCCACCAAGTACTGGACTCGAAACCTCCAGAACTATTTCCTAATTAAATCCCTTATCTTTAAACGGTCAGCCTCCGTCATGTATCTCATCATAATAAGAAATGGATGAATATATAGACTACTTTCTCCTCTGACCCAGAACGCATGCTGACTTCCAGAGCAGGGAAGGAACTGGTTGGATGGTGTACAGTTGGTGTTTAGAATGTGGAGTGGCTTCCTCCTGGGAGCCGAAGGAACATAGGAACAAGAGAAGCATACTTGAATGGCTGATAGGACCTCAGCTTATTAAATGTGATATTTCGGGCAGCTTTTGGTTCTGACTCACATTATCTTTCTTACCCAGACTCTATACCCTGTTCACAGAACCTCTCTCTATTCTTCTGTTTCTACTGGCAGCTTCAAGGGGAGGCCTTCTTGGGGAAAAGAAGAGTAGAAGTCAGTTTCCCAACAGAAAAATCATCAGAGGGACCTTGAACTTCCCTATTGTAGAAGCAAAAGACATTGGGTGTTGGTTTGCATTATTCTATTATTTATGTGTTTGCCTACTTTTTATGATGATGATGATGACACTATCTTTTATTGTATCTAACTAACTAAAACAGAAGAATGAAACTGAAAGTGACCCCCCCCATAAACTCACACAAGCCCACTCCTCAGAAGGGCAGGGAAGTTGTGAATATATTGCTGTCTGGGGCCAGGGCTTTTGAGAAGGAGCAAGATCTGAAAAAGAAGCACACCATACTCACATCCTGGGTATGCCTGTGCAGGCTGAACCAAATACAGATTTTTAAAAAAATCGCCATGCTAGAGAGACAGTTCAGGCAATAAATACCAGGCTTACAACCACCAAAATGACAAAAACGCACCGGCAATTATTTCCTAGTCATCTGTAAACAAGCAACATATTCCAAGGGCTCGCAAATCAAAACTGTGTAAAAACAATTAACATTCAGCGGTCTTGTGTCAACTCAGCTTCTAGCACTCTGTCACTGGAGACAGCGACTTTTTGTTTTACCCTGTCTGCCAGTATTGTGGCATCGCCAACATGTGTTGTTCTCATATTTCTTCTGCTCAAGGTATATTTTGGATGAAGGCACTGTTTACAGTTAGCTGTCTCGGGTGCTATCCATCCCCTTTTGCCAAAAATAAAATAAGATAAAAAAATAAACATTTCAACCTCACACTCAATACTAGGACATAAGGATTGAACAGTATAAGTTATGTAAGATACTGAATCTATGAGAGTTGAGGCCCCTGTTCTATGTTTTGCTGTGGTATAATCTGTACCATTTTTCCCAAAATGGCCAATTTATAAGGAGACAGGTGCTTTGTACTACTGTTGCCAAAAAACCTAATGTTGAAAACATTTTGAACAGCTTCTACGATGTCTGCAAAAATAAGATATAGGCTATTGCCTCAGGAGGTAACTGTGAAAACTTTTTTAAAAATATTTCTTTTATTTTTCAAGATTATAGTAGTATAGACATCAACAGGAAAACATTTCTGCAACAGAGACCACTGCAGAAAACCGTAGCCAATCAAAATACAGAGCATGGAGTCCACTCTCAAGGGACACATCTATAAAACAATGTCCTCACTTAAGGCTCAGGGATCACTGTGCAAGAGGGGGAGGAAAGATTGGAGGGAGACAGAGGACCAGGGAGCTTGCTACAAGATTGTGTCTCCTACTAACATCAGAAGCTACATACAAAAGATGTCACAACATGACTGCATGAACAAGGGCTAAACAAAGATAAGATGGCATTGCTGAACACACTAAAGCTGGCGGAGGAATCGTAAAATTTCTAAAAGGCCATACCCCAAGCTGTAGAATTTCCAGAACATGTAAGTAGACTCAGAGGGACTAGAAACACCCATCTACGAATGATGTTATTGTTATTCTGTTATTCATTAACAGAATGAATCTGTTACTGTTGCATTTTTAGTGGCTAGTAGAAATCAGACACATTCAGGTCCGTCTGTTTTGAATCTACTTTTTTTTTACCAAAAATATCAGTAATTTAAGAATAAGTACTTACAAAATTTTTTCTAAATAGTAAACATGGCAAGATCATTGGTAAGGAACTTCATATGAACCTGGTCCTGTAATAGGACTTGTATAATATAAATATTATCTAATTTAGTCCTCATAGGGAGTTGGAACTGAGACAGGCTTATTAAGACAAAAATTCAGAGTTAAACTCAGAACGTTGTAGCTCTAATCCTCACTTCATTTCTACCACTTAGCACCAAGATTTTTCAGCAAGGAATTTTGTCTTCTTAACTGCAGTCGCTTTTAGAATGATCCTCTGTATTTTTAGAAGTGACAGAAGCAAACTCACATCTAAGAGGGACATCACCAGAGGACTGATCACATCAGTATTCTGAGCAAAGACAGCACATAGCCTGAGACTGGTGTTCATGACTACATCTGACCTCACAGTCTCTTCAAACCTGTGACAAAGGGATCACTTTTTTAAAAAATGAATTCTAAGTGGGCAGTGAAGGCACACACCTTTAATCCCAGCACTTGGTAGGCAGAGACAGGCAGATCTCAGTGAGTTCAAGGCCAGCCTGGTCTACAAAGCAAGTTCCAGGAAAGCCAAGACTGTTACACAGAGAAACCCTGTCCCTAAAATAACAAAAAAACAAAACCAAAAAACAACAACAAAAAAATTGACTTCTCATGAATGAAGACAATGCCTTTGAAATCAAAGATGGTGTCAATAACTTATTCTCAACAAAATGCACGTGTCTGGACATCTAATTTTTACCAAATAATTACCAATATCAAAATGATGTGTGATCTATAATATCTTACTTTTTAAAAATCCAGAAATAATAGGTCAGGCAAGAAACCTAAGCCTTTACACCGACCTTTTAATAACATGATGGTTGCTGTGGGAACCATGCTGTGGTAATTTAATTGTAGTTGCTCCCATAAGCTCATAGGGAGTGGCACTATTAGGAAGTGTGGCTTTGTTGGAATAGATATGGCTTTGTTGGGGTGGACTTTGAGGTCCTGTATATGATTCAAGCCATGATCGTTGTCTCAGTCTACTTCCTGTTGCCTTCAGATCAAGATTGAACTCTCAACTCCTTCTCCAGCACCATGTCTACCTGCACATTGCCATACCCCACCATGGTGATAATGGACTAAACCTCTGAACTTTAAGCCAGCACCAATTAAATGTTTTTTTATAAGAGTTGCCATGGTCATAGTGTCTCTTCATAGCAACAGAAACCCTAAGACAGATGCCAAGACAAGCAGCAAATAACACTTCATTTGATCATTAACTAGAGTTCCTAACCAGGGTACCAGATTGTGTCTGCCAATTCGACCACTTTATAAGTTTCTATTCAAGCTCCACGTCAGCATCATCTCTTCCTACCTTGGGATCCATTCTGGGTATTGAACACAAGGTAGGGTAACCCAGCAGCCACTTGGAAGTTCATCCATGGGGTGGGTACATAAGCCATAGGGCCTGCTTATTTTTTCCTAGAGATAAATAGAGTTTGGGGGTGGTGGTGATTGTAGTTATGGGAAAGGAAACTGAAGAAGGTAGAAGCCCTGCCATGCCACATACCAGAGTCCCTTAATTGCATGATTAACATCTTAAGTATTATGAAAATTTTATTGAATAAACATTATCTACAGAAGCTGAGTATTGTGGATGCATCAATAATATATGAAGGCTAATTTGAATATATGTGGCAGAGAAGACTAAAGAGAAGTAATATAATAACTCAGGGTGCGAAAGATAATAGTTTTGCATTCTGTATTGAAAATACTATTTAATGTAGCCAAAACATTATATACCCTATGTCTGGTTTACATATTGTATTCTTTGAGTGAGCAGAATTGCATCTCAACCTTTAAATCCTGACTAGTATAGAGGGATAGATCTAGATGAAGTTCCCTTTAGCGCTGTGATAGAGCTAATGCCTGGAGGAAAGGAATTCCCACCTGGCTACAGTCAATGAAGCTACTACTAGTAGCTACAGAGTTAGATTGTTAACTAGAACAGCAGCTACTAAAGGAGCAGCTACTGAATATAATGAAAACACCAACCATTTGAACCTGGACTAGCACAAGATCTGATTGGTTGTCTTGTGATTCATAGAATGATAAATAAAAAACATTCCTAAGCCTGGATTAAAAACTAATCTGTGAGTTGGGAACACTGTTATAAACTGTCAACTCCTTGAGGACCCAAGACTGTCATATTTATCATTATAATTACCACTAATACTTATTAGAATATTTGACAGCCATCAAAATAAGAATTATTTAAGAAAAAAAGGAACACCAGGTCTAAGCATGAATCTATGCAAAAAAAAAAAAACCAAATATCTCAATGGATGGTAATTCACGTATTACCTTATTGATGTGCTTTAATCTCTTTAAAATATAAATGTTCCATATCAGAGAGGTTGCTACACTCAGCAGACGGTGGTTAAGACAGAAGGTGACAACAGATAAAAAATGCAGAAAATGAGTGTCCATGGAATGCTCAACCATAAATGGGATATCTATCTCACCCCCACTTCTGTGCCTCAAGACTCAGATGCCACCGCAGGACAGGTGAAGGATGCGAGTCAAAGAAGAAGGACCAGACTGAACAGCATTTTATGGAGCTGATAGGATTGCAGTATTCATAAACTCACAGTAACCATGGCTGCCTGCATAAGATCAAGTCAGTTAGTAGCCTAGCATGGAAGGAGAGGGGTTCAGGAACCCCCATTCACAGCTGAGATGCTACTGACAATTGATGGTTTCTGGGAAGGAGAGAAACCTCTTGCTTTATAAGTATCTGGTCCTGGTAGGCAGACCATGTGTTCCAGTGCATGTCCCCAATCCCATGAGTATGAGGGCAGCATAAATTGAAATCAATGGGCCATTTAAAATGAGAAGACAGGATGTGGAGTTTGGAGGGGGTGGAAGAGTGGGATGAGGAGCTAGGGATTGAGCTAGGAGGAGATAGAGGCAGATGTGTGAGGTAAATATGATCAAAGTACATGAGAAAGAGATAGTTCTGTTGTTAAAGGCTGTCATCCAAAATACAAAATATATTGTATACAATGAGGTTGTGTGTGTGTACATACATATGTGTGTATGTATATATATATATGTGTGTGTGTGTGTGTGTGTGTATATGTGTGTATGTGTGTATACATACATGCCTAAGCATACATAATTGTCGTGGAATATTAGTTTGAGGTGTATTATTTTTGTTTATGCTGCGTTTGTTTGTGGATGCCTGCAATCCTGTTGGGCAGTGCCTGGCTCTGTAGAGACGTTGTGGTTGCTCCCACGGAGATAAACACACATACCTGCACTGAAGTTTAACTTATGAATTGAGCATGGTAGAGAGTAATAGAAATAAAACGTTAACAATTGTAGCAAAATCTTATAATCAAAGTTAAACTGTATCAATTATTTCTGCAATTTTCTTGTAACATTCTGAAGTTAGCAGTAGGTACCTGAAGCGGATGCAAGAAAAACTAGGGTGGAGAGGTATAATTCAAAACAAATACATCCAATCCTGTAATGTGCCAGAAAAGACACACAGTTCAAACCCAATTCAGTATTCTTTTTCAAAACTTATTTCTTAAAACATTTGTAAGCTTTGTCTAGTTTCAATCACCATTATGGTCATCAGAGAGTCAAGGTGACTTCTCTTGGCTTCACTGAACACAGCTAGTGTTTGTCTGGGGGCTAGATGTCCTTAGCTTACCATCAACAGCAGGGACATTATGTCCTTGTTCAGATCTGTCAGATTTTCTTTGGGGAAGCCTCAAAGAAACCTGGTATCCTCCTTGTTCAATGTGTTATTCTGTATGCACTAATCTTCAGCATAGCCATAAACACCTATACACTATCTAGAAGTCATTTGCATATTCACATTTTTTAAAATTATCTTCTCTCATTTGCATATTCACATTTTTGGACAAAATTTTCTCCCATTTGGCCTCTCTTTCTCTACCTATCTACCTTTCCCTTATCTACCTATCTACCTACCTACCTCTCTCCCCCTTCCTCTCTACCTCTCCCTCCTGCCCTAAACACAAAACAAAACAAAATCTTCTGAATACCCATGAATGTGACATACGCGGAAATAAGGTCCTTGTGTGTGTCATCAGGTTAGGGTAAGATATTCTGAGTTGGAATCTACCTAATTCATTGACTAGAGTCCTTAGAAAACAAGCAAAATTTGGACCAAGAATCTCAAGAAGAGATTGGCAATGCACCTATTCCCCAAGGGATTTTAAGACTTGTCAGCATCCACAATACCAGAAAAAGTCGAGCCTTCAGAGAGAACGGGCATTAATGCCTTCCACATTCACATCTTCCATCTACAGCCGCCAGCTCTGAAGAGTGAGCCCTGATAACAACCTCCATGGGATTTTTATATTCCAATAAAAAAATCTCTCGTAGTACCAAAGTCCACCAAAATGAAATTCTCAACAATCTAGAGTGTTCTTCCGTGAACATAAATATTCTAGCTTTCATTCTAGGATTCTGTCTGCCCAGCTCATGGCAACAGTTCAGAGCCACAGTGTCTATCAAACCCTCAGAGAGCTAGAAAGCCATTGCAATCCTTTCCCTTCAAGCTCCTAGAGTTCATAAAACCACAAGTCTAAAAATGGCCATGCAACCCGGCCTCCACCTGACAGCCATCCAGTCTCCGGATCAGATTTCTGAGACATAAATACCACCCTCTCTCCCTGCAGCCTTCCTACATCTGCTGCTGATGCGGCACCAATCCGTTCAATCAGCCAGTGATATCTATTATTAATATCGATGGAGGGTGTGCTTTGTCTAATACGCTACTCTAAGCATTGGGAATGTAGGAAGTTGAAACAGGATAACGAGCAGTCTTGAAAAGGGGTGAACATCATAAATTCAAGTGTTGATAAAGACTCTAAGGGAGAATCAAGTAGAGATATTCATGAGACTTAGGAGAAGGCACCATTTTGAAATGGCAATATATTGTTAAGCACTCCCTGGTTAACAAAACACAACTACCAAGAGCACTTGGTACAATAAATCCTATTTATTGTTTTGAATGGCTGGGTTTCCCCTTGATTGTCTAGGACATACCATCCCCCAGGTCCACGAGCATCTCACTCGCTCGTCTCTTGGGGAAGGCATCAGGCATCTCTTCCAGCCCTCGCCACTGCCTAGCTGGCTGTAACACTCCCCTCCCTTTGGGATTGATGGCTGGAAGCTCGTTGGCTCTGTGCCAGATGTGCTCTCTCTGAGCATGGTGCACAGAGCTGATATTCTTTAATCCACATTAGCTCTAACACAGTAAAAGGAGCCCACCGCCTCTGCTCTTCTTTATTCTGTGTACTTTATGTGTGATGGTGCACGTGCAACCGTATGCATTCTTCTGAGTTTTCATTTTTGTAATCATATTACACTATTGACTCACACAGAGCCCACTAAGTTGTTAAGGATTTCTGTTTGCTTCTCAACTCCAGGCCCTTTCTACTCCATAGAGTCTCCTCCCTCTTGATTTTATTAGTTTTTAAGAAAAAGTTAAATGAGTTGGGGGCAGTGGCTGTGGCAGTTGGGACACTCAGCATGTAATGACCTGTAGGTATTCTCTCTGCTCCCTATAATTCTGTCTAGTTCATTTAGAGATTTGATTAATGCCACCCTAAATCTCCAAAACACTGAATGATCACCTGCCTATTCCCTTCAACTATTTAAGAAGACGTCAATCAATAGCAGCTCATGTTTCTGTCTTTTGTTTCCCTTGCCAGAGGTGAATTCTGCTGTCCTTAAATGAGAGTAGGCTGTGTGTCTCCCTGAAGCCTCTCTAGTTACTGGTGAAGTCACAGAAATGTCTAAATTCTCCTCTCTGCCTGAAACTACCTTTTAATTATGATAACTAAGCCATGTGGCATGGAGGCCAACCCTCTCACACACTAGCAGGGTATTCATTTGTACTCTTTCCTCCTAAAATCCAAAGAAACAATTTCAAAAAAAGGCACCAAGAGGGCCTAATGCAGCTGTCTTGGTGGTTTAACCCTCTGGGTTATTAGGCACACTGCTCAGTTTCACATTGGCTGTTCCCTCCCCGTAAGATGAAGTTAGCAACAGTAGCGGCTTTCAGATCACTCAGTAAACATGAAATGAATCCACACGTATAAGGCACTTGAGACAGGAACTGGCACATAGGAATCATCATTGAAGAATTGCCTTTCATTTGACTTAAAATTAAATGCATTGAATTCATAGTTTGCTGCCAAACATTTGAAGGCAGATTATCTGTACCGTGGTTTCCTCTGAGAAACTAGTCATGTAATAGGTACTCAAGTCAGACAGACACCCCTTAGTGTCTAGATTTAGCTACACGGCATTGAAAATGGTATTTAGCCCATGTGAGCCTCTGCTGTATCCGAGAGCTGATGTGAGATTGATGTGATCATATTAGACGGACAGCTTCAGACATAGACAACCAAGTGTATTCTCAGTCCCAGAATACTGGCTTGCCATTTTAGAGAGTCCCATAGCACAGGGTGACCTCTAACTTGCTATGAAGCTGAGGATTGCCTTGTACTTCTAATTCTCCTGCCTCAGCTCACTGAACAGTGGGATAACAGGTCTCTGTCACCATGGCAGTTTTCAGATGGTGCTGGAGAAATGAACCAAGAGTTTCATGAATGCTAAGCAAGTACTCTACAAATTGAGCTATAGCCCAAGACCCTGAGTCATGGTTTCCAACAAGAGGCCGTACTTTTTCCTGTTCTGCTGATCCAAGCTGCACTGTATCTCTATCAGGTTAAAAATTCCTCAGTCCTAATCCTTGTATGCTGTGCCTTCTGGCTCCATGACTTCACAAGACAATCCTCACCCATATTGGCTCTGTTTGTCAAGACCCCATTCGTTATTCAAAACTATCTTCTAAATTGAACTCCAATTGCTGAAACCATAAAGACTCTCCCAATGATTATGAACACTGTAGGTTACCCTTTGTGGGTTGTTAATATTAGATGCTTTCCTTGAGGGTTGTTAATATCAGATGTTTTCCTTTGAACAAGAACAGAAAATCGCCAGTAAGATGGGCACATTAGAAACTCAAGCAAGTGTTCACAAAGTGGGAAGCACAGCATTTCAGATACAATTCAGTTGCTCAACAAAGTGGCCAAGTAGCCTGTGTGTGTAGGATTTTGGTCAGAGAAAAGGCACATAATGCCAACAGAGCATCATTTCCAATTCTATCAGGCTTCCCTCTGGACGACAGAAACTTCCAGTTCTACTTAGAAAATAGAGTTAGAAGTGCCTTCGGGATCATTTCTTCCACATCACACATTAACATGAATAAACCTATGAGTGACTTATCCACGACCACACAGGGAAGGAATGATAGCAACATCTAGAGCCCTAGTGCCAAGTTCTGCTTTGTTTGACACAAGGTTTTACTATGGAGTCCAACCTGTAGTAAGGAGTTGTGGGCAGGCCTGCTTTTTATCCTGCCCGGCTCCCGCACGGCTAGCTTAGTCCCAGAAATAACAACACACAAATTGTATTTATTTAAGCACTGCCTGGCCCATTATCTCTAGAGAGTTAGTTACTGACTAACTCTCATATCTTGATATTAACCCATTTTTAATAATCTGTAGCACCACGAGGTGGTGGCTTATCGGAAAAGATTTAGCATGTCTGACCTGGTGGCTGGCTCCATGGCGTCTGTCTCATTGCCTTCTTCCCCTTGAAGTAGATTGGTGCTGCCAGGAGCAGACGTGTCTCATTGTCATGAAAAGTCCTAAGTTATTAAAACATTAAATGCCATGTTTTGTAGTCTTTGAAAGATATGAAGAATGCATATCTGAAATATATCTATGCACATCTAGAAAATCAAACTAACATTACTACAAGCTTGACTATTATCAATGATTATCCATTAACAACCTATATTTTTAATTATACATTACATTTTTAAATGAACTACACAATCACAATACCTCAATCAAGATCAGAAATATATATATACATATAACAAAATTGACCTTAAAATCCATACCAACGAAATTATTCATATCTATATCATATCCCCCTTTAAATGTAAAAGAACATTTATAAACAATATTTGGGAATATGGACGTAGTTATTTCTCTCCAAACTTTTTCCTGCTGAATAGGGGCGCTGTTAATCAGGTCTTTCATGGTAAAACCTGTCTGCCAGGTTCACCAACCTCGTCTTGAACGCACAACCTTCCTAGCATTGCTTTTCTACTATTGGTTGATATGGTAGGCACTACTATACCCAGCTCATAATTTGTTCTATCTTTCTTTCCACTGCATTATGCCTCATTCCTTCTGAACCTCAGACTCTGCCCCACAATGAATGTTCTAAGCAGCCCATACTTTCCTCATTCTATTACTCAAACCCAGATTGTTTGCTTTGAAGGAAAAGAGATCACAACTAGACTTCACACCAAAGCCAAAATACTCCAAACATTTAACCTTAAAGAAAATCATGCCCAAAATGTGCCCACCATCACCAATCAACCATTCTAAATGCATTTAGAGCTTGTACATCTAATGTTCCAGGTAGATGTCATGAGCCACCTTGAAGCAGGTCATTTCCTGCTGATCAACAGCCCTTAACAAGGGTATAGGCAGTTGGTGTTTCTGCCTGGTCAGTACCTGCTGGAAATGCCCTAGCTCCATGTTCTTAATTGCTTAAACAAATGGTTTCCATGGGTGATTAAGCACTAGCGTGAGTCCAGTACCTGCTGATAGCTAAATCGTATCCACACAGTTGCAGGAACATGGAGAGAGAAGCTGAGAGAATAGTGGTGGTCCTGAAGAGGGGTGTGAAGGTCAGATCATCCTGAGAGGAGGGGGAACTAGAGAGTGTGGGCAAGTGTGACAGATGGGTCTGGCAAGAACACTTCAGTGTTAATGGGATTTTAAGTCTCGGTTATAATTATGTTGAGACGCTTTTGACAGAGGGATCCCTAAATGGGAGCTGAGGAGCATTGAGTTGTTGGGAAATGTCTCACAGTGTCATGTTATACCTGCTTCAGCATCTCTCTCTCTCTTACACATCCATTAACAGCCAAGTACTTGAATGCTGTTTTCCTGCCTTGAGTCCAAAAGACACTGAGAAAGGCTATCGTATAGATAAAATGGAACAAAACTGACGCTAATGAATGAACACATCAGAGGTAGCTGTCATGAACTCCATCCCTCCTGCTCACTGTTCTGAAGTGTGTCTGCAATCCTGACCTGGAACTTTAGGAAGACCTCCCATCACATGAATAAGAATATCCCTTTCACTTTAGCTAGAGAGGAATTGGCTTTGAGAAGACTCCCATGATGATATCTACCTCTTTCCTTTGACTTGCCTTCCCGGTGGACTATCTAAATCTAATGGGCTCTTCTATTCGTTCCTTAAAATATATGTTTTCCTCCTATTTTGATTATAGTTAGACTGAGATGAGGAGCTCAAGAGAAATGATCCTAGCATTTTTCAATACTGTCTGGTGGTGAGCAGGGAAATTACCACTGCTGCCAGAGACCTAGAACACCTGTATCCACGGGGAAACAAAGTCGACGCTAACAGAGTGGTGATGCCCAAGGGCAGGCTTGCTCCCCTACAAGGGTTCTCAACCTTCCTAATGCTGGAACCCTTTAATACACTTCCTCGTTTCCTGGTGACCCCCAACCATCAAATTATTTTCACTGATACTTCATAATTCTAATTTTGCTGTTATGAATCACAATAAGTACTTTTGGAGACAGAGGATTGGTGGAGGGATTGCGAGCCACAGGCTGGAAACCTCTGTCCTACTATATCCTGCAGAATTATTAGCATTATTATTATTGTTGTTGTTGCTGCTGCTGCTGTTGTTGCAGCTGTCACAGGGCATGAGTGAATGGCCCTGGGATGTGAACTTGAAAAGCTGCCTTCCTAGTCCTATGGTCCTGAGTAGGATCACAAGGTAGGAGACAGTCCTGAGATTTGTGACACAAGAATAGTTTCTATCTCCACTGATTAACTTGGTAGACACAGAGGAGCTAAGGGGAAGCCTCTCGAAGTCATCTGTGGTCACGGAGTAGAAATAAAATTATTGTAAGTCATGAAAAGTTGGTTTCAAGTTAAAAAAAAAAGTCCTAATTGTGACTATGATGAAGGGTGATACAGAGTGAAACCAAGCATTATCTCCTTTTCTCCCACTCCCTTCCCATTGAGCGGTGTCCCTGTTGGGAGGTATTCGCTGCCATTAACGTCTGAGTCTCCATTTAAAGGCAACTTGTGACAAGTTCAAAAAGAAAGGATGCAACGTCTTCTGACTCTTCCCACTCTGTCTGCAGTGCGCAGATGCTAAACTTGAGTTCCTTGCCTGTCTTCATTTCCCCTAAAAGTATCTTAGGTGTCTCCAACCTTATTTCTTGATCCTCCCCTGTCTTAGTAAAGTTACTATTGCTATGATGAAATACCATGCCCAAAAACAAGTGGAGGAGGAAAGGGTTTATTTAGTTTATACTTCCATATCCATAGTCGGTCCGAAGGAAGTCAAAAAAGGAACTCAAACAGACTGGGAATCTGGAGACAGAAGCCGATGCAGAAGCCATTGAGGGGTGCTGCTTACTGAATTACTCTTCATGGCTTACTCAAGCTGTTTTCTTATAAACCCAGGACCATCAGCCCAGGAATGGCCTCACCTAGAGTGAGGTAGGGTATTCCCATATCACTAACTTAAAAAATATTTTGTAGACTTTCCTCCAACCTGATCTAATGGAGATCTTTTATCAACTGGGGTTGCTATCCTCCCTCTTAGATAATCTAGCCTATGACAAACAGACATAAAACTAAATAGCACAACTGACCCCTCATCAGTTTGGCACACGTGTTTTAAGACATGACCTCCCCCCCATTTATCCTCAAGATCTCAGATTGATAAATATCACAAATATAAAACATTTCACAAACTTAAATGACTCACAGTCTTTACCAGTCCAAACACTGTGAAAGTCCACTCTCGGTTTCTTTTAAAAACCAAATCTCTCTTAAAAATTCAGTCTCTCGACTATAGGTTCCTATAAAGTCAACCATACGTTAAATACTTCCTTAGTTCAAGGGGGAAGTACCAGGGCACAGTCACAATCCAAGCAAAACACCACCACACCCCAACAGTGTAAAAAGCTAAACGTTCAATATCTAGGACTTACAACACTCTGGGCTCCTCCAAGGAACCTGGGTCACTTCTCCAGCCCTTCCCTCTAGAGAACACACAGTTTGTCTTCTCAGATTGGGTCATCCCCCATTCCACAGCTGCTCTTTTACTTGATAGTAATCCCATGGTGCTGCCATCTCCAAAAAGTTGGGGTCTTCTGCTGTAACTGGGCTGCCCCTCTATTGGGATCTCTTCATGGTCCAAAGTCTCAGCTGTTCTCCATGAGCCCTTCAGTCCTGGGGCTTCCATTATTAGTCCAGCTGTACCTTCCCCAATGGCCTCTCCAGGTCTCTCACAGTACCAAGTCTCAGCTTTTCTCCATGATCCCTTTGTGCCTTCAAAACCAGTAGCACCGAGAGACTTACACGTGACAGAGTTCGGCTGCCAGCACAAGCTACAACCTTGGCCACCTCTGAGTGCAGCTTGCATGTGCCGACTCCGAGGAAACACTTCCCAGAAGACTTCACCTCAACGACGCTGACTTCTTAATCAGAGCTAATTCTTCAGCCCCCACAAACTAATATCCAGTGTCCCAGCAAAACAAAGGGTTGTCATTAGTGGTTCTGGGCTCTTGTTCATCACAGCTGATACTTCAGCCCCAGCTGATCAGCTTCGACAGAGTCTTCACACAAACGGCCCGATAGAGTCGTATCTTTCCTCTGAAACTTCACAAGCCAGACTTCCATCATCCACGCTGCTCCTAATTCTTGTCTTCCAAGTTCCTACAGAAGAGCCCACTCAAAGGTTTTTCCAGCCCAAAGTTCCAAAGTTCTCCCGAATGTACCATGGCCAGGTCTGTGACAGCAATACCCCACTATCCTCGTTTTGTCTTAGTTTGAGTTACTATTGTTATGATGAAACATGTCCCAAAGGAAATTGGGAGGAATTTGCATTTGGCTTATACTTACAATCCATAATCCATCACCATCCATCACCCAAGGAACTCCTTCACTCAGACAGGCTGGGAATCTGGAGGTAGGAGCTAGTACAGAGGCCATGGAGAGGTTCTGCTTACTGGCTTAGCCTGCTTCCTTATAGAACCCAGCACCACTAACCCAGGGATAACTCCACCCACAATGGGCTGGGCCCTCCCACATCAATCACTCATTAAGAAAATGCTCTACAGGCTTGCCTCCAGCCCAGTGTTATGGAGACGTTTTTCTCAGTGAGGGTTCCCTCCTCTAAGTCGATTCTAGCCTCTGTCAAACTGACATAGACTCAGTCAGCACATTCTCTCCGTTGCCTCCTGTATGGTCACGCTCTGCTTTTCACAATCTCGTTCTCTGTTGCTTTCTCGACGGTCAGAGCAATGCGCTATGAACAATATCCCAGTCTCAAAGAAAGTGGAAAAAATGGTAGGTCTGAAGAAAAGGACAAGCTGGCTGTTGACTCTTTTGAAGATGCAGGCACAAACAACCTGTTACCTAAGCTTCAGCCCAGCCCACCTTTAAACAAGGGTTCACATAGAAGTCCTCGCAGTGAAGTATGTGGGCTTATTTTGTTTCATACTGGTATACATTTATTGAAAGCCTTTCTTCCTGGAGTCTAAACGGTTCCACAGCACACTGGTTCTCTCAGCATTTTGAAAAGAAAATATTGAGTGTTCAGAACTTTATGCATGTTTTAAAACTCCAAGTAAGGACCCAGGCAGTGGTGGCACATGCCTTTAATCCTGGCACTCGAGAGGCAGAGACAGGTAGATCTCTATGCGTTCAAGACCAGCACAGTCTAAACAAGAGCTAGTTCCAGGACAGGCTCCAAAGCTACAGAGAAACCCTGTTTCAGAAGAAAAAATTCAAGTTAGGATCAGACACTTACCTTAGCCCTGTGGTAGGTGAGAAAAAGGAAATGTTTATATATATATGTGTGTGTGTGTGTGTGTGTGTACAAATGCATTTTATATATACACATATAACTTTATATATGTGTGTACACACACACACACAAGTATAATGTTAGTTCTGACAGAATGATCTGGTAATGGTTGGAAATCTTTCAGATTTTCAAGCCAGCGGAGAGTTTCAGAAGGTACAGAGTCCCCTGCACTTGAGTTATGGAGTACCACTCAATTCTGATGCTCCATATGGCACATTCAGTGGAGAGTGACTGTGGATCTGCCACGTGCCAGTCCCTGTTTTCTGCATGATTCTGCTTATCATTTTGCATTTTCACAACCACTGCGTAGAATGAGTATCTTGGAAAATTATGACATTACCTAAGGAAAGAGACATTGCCACAGCTATGAGATCCTTAGAATGACTTTGCTAGTGGATTAACTGATGCTCTGGCTGCCAAAACATATGCAATCAAGACACCAGATTCATGGTTTTGTGTTCTTCCCTTCTCAGAACAAATTCAGGGAAAGTTGTTGTGGAAATCACTGTGACTATGTAAAGATGTGTTACATTTGTTTACGCTCTGGAGCATTACTTTAACTATGTGAAGGTGTGTTCCATTCATTTCTGTTGCCTTTGTTAGTGATGGAAAGGTGTGTTACCTTTGTTTATGCTCTACTTATTTAATTACATAGAGATGTGTTGTATTTGCTGCACCGTGCCTAGCTAAGAAACCTGATTGATCTAATAAAAAGCTGAATGGTCAATAGCTATTAGGAGAGGGATAGGTGGAGCTCGCAGGCAGAAAGAATAAGTAAAAAATATTATTCGTGATCCTAGAGAAGCTAAATAAGAAGATGAACCTGATGGAGATTATTTAGCTATCCGCCAGGAGGTAGGAAATAGACAAGAGTCCCAGGTAACCTCGGGTGCATGGCGGGGGGGTGGGAGGGTTGTTGGAAGGGGAGAGGGTTAGAGAGAAGGGAGTAGGGGAGGAATGGGGAAAGCTCAGTGGACCGGGATGGGGGGGAGGGAGGAAGGATGAATATGGGATCAGGGAAGAATATATTTCAACTAAGGGAGTCATTTTAGGGTTTACAGGAAACTTGATTATATATGGGATCCCAGGTCCAAGGAGAGATCCCCAGATTGTTCTCTGGACAGAGGAGAGGGTGCCTGAACCGGCCTTGGCCCATAACCATACTGATGAATATTTTGCTTATCACCATAGATCCTTCATCTGGCAAAGGATGGCGATACAGACGGAGACCCACATTGGAGCACCGGACGGAACCCTCCATGGTCCAAATGAGGAGCAGAAGGACGAAGAAAATGAAAAAGGAAATAAGGACTGTCACCCACTGATACAAGGGGACGGATCTAATGAGAGTTTACCAAGGCCAGTTGGACTGGGACTGAACGAGGACGTGATCTAACCAGATTCTCGGAATTTGGCCGGATTCTCTGAATGTGGCTGGCCCGAAGTCTTTCTGAAAAGCCATTGACTATGACACTGAGACTTGTTTCCTCTGCATATACTGGATTTTGGGGATCCAGTCTGTTTGAATACTCACCTTCCTGGACCTGGAGGGAGGGGGGAGGAACTTGAACTTCCCACAGGGCAGGAAACCCTGACTGCCCTAAGGGACGAAGAGGGAGGAGGAGAGGGAGTGGGGGGAGTGGGAGGGTGTTGGGAAGAGGGGCGTAAATGGAAACTTTTATAATTTAATAAAATTACTTTCAAAAAAATTGTAGACGAGTAGAAAGAAGAAGATGAAGGAGAGAATGAGGGAGAAAGAGAAGGACATGCCTGGGGCCAGAAGCCAGGCAGCCACTAGCTGCAGGAAAGTAAGACAGCAGGAAAGTAAGATATAAAGAAGAAAAGAGAAAAAGCCCCAAGGCAAAACATAGATAAATAGAAACAGATTAAAGTAAGAGCTAAGTTAAGGCTGAGCATTCAAAACTAATAATAAGTCTCCATATCATGATATGGGAGAAGGTTGGTGGCCCAAAAGAAAAAGCTTTGTACAAGAGTATATCCAATAAAATGTTGAAGTAGAGCAAAATTGAGTCATGATGAATGGCAATAAGCACATTTGCGTAACACTCTTTTTCTTTCAAAACCTCGAAAGCTACATTTTATTTTTCTTTGGTGTTGATCCAGCCTAAATTCTTCTAGACTTGAGAGTTTAATAAGAAAATGTTCCAAAATAAGAGTTGCAATTAATTCTCTATTCATCACTCTATACACTTTAAATCAATAATTAAATACCAGGCGTGCAGGTATAATCACAGCACTTGGAAGGTTGAAACAATAGGATCATGGATTTAAAGTCGTGCTAAATATCTAGTCTCAAAACAGAATCCAACAATTAGTAGTTGAACTAAAATGGGTCTTCTTACCTAAGGTCTCATACTCTGCCTTGAGCCAGAGCTTCCGTGTGCTTGTCTGGGTTGAACAAATAAGATAGCTCTCTTATCTTGGAACCGAAGTCACTGCCGAGGACCATTCAGGGGTCCATGGTCCTACCGCATCTGGGGTCTGTGTTGATGCCCATGGCCCATGTTCCCACCAAAGGCTACATGATACACTAGATTTGGGCTGCTATCTGTGGCCATGTTGGTTCCTGAGAGCCGTGCCACTGCCAGGGCCATACTGATCTGAGTGGCCTACATTGCAATACAGGACCATAGTGACATCTGGGCCCAGGCTGCTGACAAGGGCCACGCCTGAGTTTGTGGTCCTGCTGTGGGTGGGGTCTGTGTTGATTTCTGTGCCCCATATTACTACTGGGGGCCACGTGAACCATATGTGTTAAAATCTGAGGACCATGATGAACTGGCCCAGGGCTTCAGTAGCCATGGGAGATCTGGTCCTGCACCCTTGCTGGCTGATGCAGTGGGACAGCTGGTCTCAATGATCTTGGCCTTGGGAGGTCTGGCCCTGCCACTCACCATGGATTGGAAGAGCTGACCCAATGGTATGGGCACAGAAGAGTGGCTCTTCTTCTTGCCTGAAGGATGCAGTCTCAGCAGAGACCCAGACTGACCAGCTCAGCTACCACCCAGATCTACATCCAGTGCTTTGAGCTGGCCCATCCCAACATCTATCCCATCTATGGCCTGCTGGAAAGCGTGAACAGACTGGTCCAGTGGAATCAGAGCTGCAGGATCTCCATAACTCCTGGCAACAGTAGGATACCCAAGAGGAGTTTTGGTGAGGGTTCAGAATTGATGATATACCAAAAGTCAGGGGCTTTCAACCAGATCAACAGCTCATTACAATGAACATTTGCACTTAAAGCTATTAGGACAAAGGGGCCAACTGCGTGGCACACTGCAGCTCCCAGTGCCATTAAGATAAGTGAAGAGATGGGTGGTAAGGCAGGAAAGACAGAGGAGCAAAGTGTTTTTCGTTTTAATTAATATATTTTTCCCTTGGGGGAGGATGCCACAAGAGTGAATGGTAGATATGGAGGGACTGGGAAATGAGTCAAATTGGGGTCTGTAATTTTAAATTCCCAAAGAAACAATTTAAAAATTATGCTTAAAAAACAATAGCCCCTCTGTGTTTGGGGCTGATGCTGGTTAAAAGACTAGGAACAAGCAAGGATTTAAACTGGAGTGTTTGCTGATAGACTCCACAGGGCTTTGGCTTCTTGTAGCTAACTAGGCTTCTTGGAAGCTGGGTTTAAGTGGTAGAGTCAAACAAGCAAATATTTCAAGAGGCTGGGGGTGCAAATTATAAAGCTTCTATCATCAGACACTATCATCTGTGGTACATTTTTGCTTGCCAGCAGTGAACCATTCAGACTCAAGGGGAGGAGATAACATTAGGTAACAGTCAGAGGCTTGGCTCACTGAAAAAGCATCCTTAGAGACTAGCCACAGTCTCGTCACTAGTGAGTCGTATGCCTCACGTGTGCAAACACATTTCCTTCTCTTAAGGGCCCTATGTCTGGACTCATTATACCATAAGGATTCAGTTCAGTTACAAAGTCTAGGATCCTGTCATCCGATCAGGTCTAGGCACTGAGAGACTCCAAGGGTGTAGTTCCCCAGATGCAATTTCTCATTTGATATTAATGAGAATTAATTCTTCATTAATTCTTCAGCTCCTGAGATATCACTGCATAACAAGCTACTCTGAGTCCAGCCACGTACAAGAAGCATGCTGTGAATCTGAAGTTTTCAAAGATACCGCTGGGTTGCTTGTGGCATGGCACCTACTGAAGCAACGGTGGCTGGTGCATTACCCTGAAGATGTCATCTTCAGTTATAAAGCTGGTATCTTACTGCAACCTGTTCTCATCTATCTATCTATGTATCTATCTGTCTATCTATGTATCTATCTATCTATCTATCTATCTATCTATCATCTACCTACCTATCTACCCATCTATCTATCTAGAATCTATCTATCCATCTCTATCCTCTATCTCTTTACCAATCTATCATCTACCCATCTATCTATTACCTATATATCTAGCGTCTATCTCTATCCTCTATCTACCTACCTACCCACCTGTCTATTTACCTATCTATCATCTATCCCCTTCTGTCTATCTATCGTCTATCAACCTCTATTTCTATCTCTATTTCCCCCCTCCATGACACCCCAAACCTTTTACATATCTTCATAGGACATCAGCTTCTGATAGCAGGGTACCTTTGGTATGTATGATGTTTCCTGATCGCTGCCTTTCCCAAAAGAAGTTCTAGAAGGTCTCAGAATATTGCCGTTGCCGTGACTAAAACAAGAAATGCTCAGATTCAATGGACAGAAAATAGATTCCTCTATGTCAGTGTTTCCCAACCTGTGATTTACGACCCCCTTGGGGTTGAACAATCCTCTCACAAGAGTCCCACATCCAACAACCTGCGTATCAGATATTTACATTTTTTCATAACTGTAGCAAAATTATGGCTGTGAAGTAGCAATGGAAATAGTTTTATGGTCTGGTATCACCACTGCCTTATGAAGGTGGAGAACCACGACTCTATATAAGGAATGCATAAAGGAAATTATTTGAAGGTAGCCATTCTAGAGACAAGCTACTAATACTCCCTTATTACCCATCCAAAGCCTAGGACTCTCCTAGGAATATGCTTTTGTCTGCCAAAGCTCATCCCAATGCTACTTGCCTTGATCCCTCTAGAAAACTTAGATGTCCCTTCTGATTGTGCCTATAATAAGCACACCTGCCATGCCCAGTCCTCCTCCATTTACTGATGCATCTTAATGATGTGTCTCCTTGACTAGTTGCTGCCATGAGCATTCGTCTTGCTCTCCTTTGCATCTACAATGGCTAGAATGATACACTGTCCAAGGTGAACCTTCAGGAAATGCATTATGGATGGGAAGTTGAAGCTGACTATGTCCACAAACAACTTGGAGATTTCCCTTGGTATCTGAGTTAGGACTGAATCCTTGGCCTTTGCATTACCTTTCTATCCCCCTGCCCCCGAGTATACAAGAGCACCTGTTTCCACCCTAAGGATACCGGCAGGGATTGCCTTGAACTCATTTGTTCTGTTTTAGAAGAACAACGTGAATATCATGCACAGGGCAAAAGGGGACAAGCCTCAGTTGCTTCTGGAAATCCATCTATTATGCTGCACCAGCCAAGAGATGACTTAATAAGGAACATGATCTTCGATTTGTTGAGCCTGCACTCTGCAAGGAGCCCCAAGTGGGGTTTGCGACAGACCACTTCCCAGAGGGTTCCCACTGCAGCTGCTGCTCTAGGGAAGGACTGATGACGTAGAAAGGGACTCAAACACAGTCCTCTTATCACACAGAGGACTAGGATGGTCAGGCTAACTGGCAAGGCAGGCATGTGCGTGAGCATACCATACATAGTGATGCATAGAGATTATATGAGTAGCATCATGGATTGGTAGAATCTTTAAGGGTAAAGCAGAAGCCAGAAGGACAAAGGCAACAGGCAATCTAATCCACTTAATGGGGCAAGAAGCTCCGAGCGGAGCCATAAATGCATCATTTGATAATGGTAATGAAAAAGACAGCAATCTATATGTACAAATAGCATTAAGGTAGATTTGGTTTAGAGGCCAAACTAAGTTGATGTGAAATTTACGAGACCGACTGTCTCTCAGATATGCTTGGTGAGGGGGTGGGGTGCATTCAATTGCTTCCATTTTCCTTTGGAGAGCACTGAAAATTAGATTTTGTTTCCAAGGTGGGCTTTCCTAATATGTGGGACTTCTCTTTTTTTTTTCTTTTTTTAAAATAGCAATTAATCATTTGTTTCATAAGCTTGTGTTGGTGATGAGGCTGCCAATTTTACAAGTGACGTCTATTTTAAAATGCTTTAGAGTATTGTATTTCCTGTCTAGTGTTTGTGACTCTTGCAGAGAGAGAGAGAGACAGAGAGACAGAGAGAGAGAGTTGCAGGTGACTTCAACTATTGTTTGTACTAGGACACATGTCTGAATCCTGACTTAGCAGCTGGTCCAAGAGAATATTTATATTAGAAATGTTTCTTGATGACTTGGAGTGTGTGCTTCGCAACTGCAAACCCCATTATAAGATTCCCATGCAAAATGCTATTGGCAAGGGGCTCCCCTTTCAAGCGAGGTTCTCAGGCGTTCTCCGTGGTAATGACAGCCGACCACATTACACATATGCAGGGTGCGGTAAGCTTTTTCTGCTTGGTTGATATCAAGTGGCAAGCACAGAGGGTAATGAAGTCTGCTTTCAACACGGCTGTGCGCTGATTGGCCTTCACTCCCCATGGCACCTAGGCTAAAAGGAGACCCACTCCATTGGGCAGCGCCGAGCATGTGCAAGTCAGATGCCTCGGCAGTGAACTGGTCCCAGCTGTGTGAAACGGGAGGGTTTGCTCCGTCCCTGTTCCTAATTCAAGAAAGGGGAAACAGGTGGGTTGGGGGGACAAAGGAGAGAGATGACATGCTAATCAATTCTCTTTCCAGCCAAGCAGAGGCCTCCTAACATCACAGCGGATGTGATCAATTTTTAGTAGCTATTGGAAACCATACAGTTTTGTGTTCCGTGTATAGGCTAGCTGTTTCTTCTTTTTCTAACTGAACGTTCTTCAGCATAAGGAGGAAGAAAAATGGTGCTGGAAGCAGAATCACTTCCCACAGTTTTGAATTGCTAAGGCACAATCCCTGCAGCTGGGTACTTTATTTAAGAAGTTTATTTCAGATCCCAGCTTCCATCCAGAGGGCCATCGGAGGGGTGAGTTTGCTTCGGGCTTGCGGCAGGGGCCCGGTGAGGAGGAGCTCGGACTTTCCCCGACCCCATAGGCTCCCAGGTCAGCCTGCACTGCTGGCCCCAACCTGCTAGCGCCCCCGCCTGCCATCCCAGCTTCCATCCAGGTACAAATTTCTATATTTCTCCCTTCCCACTGGGGCCATAAAATTTCCCCAGCTCAGCTGCCTTGCACACTGGGCCTGCTCTGTAGGCGCATCCCGGAAAGAGGGAGTGCCTGTGCTTCAATAGCCTGCCTGAGGAAAGGTAGGCATTCTATCAGTGAACTCCCTGTCCAGCAAGGGAACCTGACCCGCTACCAGAAGTTCCAATAGAGAGCATTTGAACGAAGAGAAGGGCACATGCCAAGGAAAGACCTCCTCCAACAATCTGAAAAACAACATGAAAACACCAGATCCCAACGACCCTACAACAGAAGGACTTGAACACTCTAACCCAGATGAAGTGGAAAAAGTGCCATTATGAAAGCAATAGAGTCCCTTAAACAGGATATGAATAACTCCCTTAAAGAACTGGACGAGAAGTATAACAAAAAGTTTGAAGAAATGAGTATAGAAATGGATGAGAAATATAACAAAAAGTTTGAAGAAATAAGTAAATCCGTGAATGATACCCTGAGAAACCAAGAAAAAACAATCAAACAAGTAAAGGAAACAGTCCAAGAATTGAAAATTGAAATGGAGGCAATGAAGAAAACACAAAACGAGAACCGGCTGGATATGGAAAACCTAGGTAAACGAACAGAGACTACAGAATCAAGCATAACCAATAGAATACAAGAGATAGAAGAACGAATCTCAGATTCTGAAGATACCATAGAGAAAATAAATGCTTTGGTCAAAGAAAACAGCAAATCCAACAAATTCTCTTCACAAAACATTCAGGAAATCTGGGACACAATAAAAAAACCAAATCTAAGAATAATAGGGACTGAAGAAGAACTGCAGATCAAAGGCCCAGAAAATATATTTAACAAAATTATAGAAGAAAACTTTCCCAATCTAAAGAACGATATTCCTATGAAGGTTCAAGAAGCATACAGAACGCCGAATAGACTGGATCAAAAAAAAAGTCCCCTCGCCATATAATAATCAAAACACAAAACATTCAGATTAAAGAAAGAATATTAAGAGCTGCAAAGGAAAAAGGTCAAGTGACTTATAAAGGTAAACCTATCAGGCTTACACTAGACTTCTCTATGGAAACCATGAAAGCCAGAAGATCCTGGATAGAGGTACTGCAGAAACTAAGAGACTATGGATGCAAACCCAGACTACTATACCCAGCCAAGCTATCATTCACTATCAACGGAGAAAACAAAATATTCCAGGATAAAAATAAATTTAAACACTTCATAACCACAAATCCAGCCCTACAGAAAGTAATAGAAGGAAAATCGCAACCCAAAGAATCCAACATTGCCATCACTGCCTACAATAACCCAGACATCTAGCGACCCTTCACAACCACAACTCAAAGAAGAGAAACACACAAACTCAACTACACACACACACACAAATAATAAATGGAATCAACAACCACTGGTCATTAATATCACTTAATATTAATGGACTCAATTCACCTATAAAAAGGCACAGACTTAGAGACTGGATAAGAAAACAGGATCCAACATTCTGCTGTTTACAAGAAACACACCTCAACCACAGAGATAGACATCTACTCAGAGTAAAGGGTTGGGAAAAGGTTTTCCAAGCAAACGGACCTAAGAAACAAGCTAGTGTGGCCATTCTAATATCTAACAAAATTGACTTCAAACTAAAATCAATCAGAAGAGATGGAGATGGACATTTCATACTCATAACAGGAACAATTAATCAAGAGGAAGTCTCAATCCTGAATATCTACGCCCCTAATATAAAAGCACCCACTTATGTAAAAGAAAAACTTTTAGAACTCAAGGCAGTCATCAAACCACACACACTAATAGTAGGAGACTTCAACACACCTCTCTCACCAATGGACAGATCAATCAAACAAAAACTCAACAGAGAAATAAGAGAATTGCTAGAGGTAATGAATCAAATGGACTTAACAGATATCTATAGAACATTCTACCCAAAAAGGAAAGAATATACCTTCTTCTCTGCAGCTCATGGAACCTTCTCGAAAATTGACCACATACTCGGTAACAAAGCAAACTTACACAGATACAGAAAAATATTAGTAATCACCTGTGTCTTGTCGGATCACCACGGAATAAAATTAGAATTCAATAACAATTCGAATTCCAGAAAGCCTACAAATGCATGGAAGTTGAACAGTCAACTACTGAATCATCCTTGGGTCAAGGAAAAAATAAAGAAAGAAATTAAAGTCTTCCTTGAATTTAATGAAAATAAAGACACAACATACTCAAACCTATGGGACACAATGAAAGCAGTTCTAAGAGGAAAGTTCATAGCACTAAGTGCCCAATTAAAGAAATCGGAGAAAGCATATATTGGAGACTTAACAGTACACCTAAAAGCTCTGGAAAAAAAAAAGAAGCAGACTCTCCCAGGAGGAGTAGAAGATTGGAAATAATCAAACTGAGGGCTGAAATCAACAAAATAGAAACACAGAAAACAATCCAAAAAATCAACGAAACAAAAAGTTGGTTCTTGGAGAAAATCAACAAGATTGACAAACCCCTAGCCAAACTAATCAAACGGCAGAGAGAGAACACTCAAATTAATAAGATCAGAAATGAAAAGGGGGACATAACAACAGACACAGTGGAAATTCAGAGAATCATTAGATCTTACTACGAGAGTTTATATGCCACAAAGTTGGAAAATGTACGAGAAATGGATTGGTTTTTAGATAAATACCATTTACCAAAGTTAAATCAAGAGCAAGTGACCAATCTAAATAGACCTGTTAGTGGCGAAGAATTAGAAGCTGTTATCAAAAACCTCCCCACCAAAAAAAGCCCAGGACCAGATGGTTTCAATGCAGAATTCTACCAGAACTTCCAGGAAGAGCTAATACCTGTACTCCTTAATGTATTTCACAATATAGAAACAGAAGAATCATTGCCAAACTCTTTTTATGAAACTACAGTTACCCTGCTACCAAAACCACACAAAGACACAACCAAGAAAGAGAATTACAGACCAATCTCACTCATGAACATTGACGCTAAAATACTCAATAAAATACTGGCAAACCGAATCCAAGAACACATTAGAAAAATTATCCTTTATGTTCAAGTGGGCATCATCCCAGAGATGCAGGGCTGGTTCTACATACGCAAATCTATCAATGTAATCCATCATATAAATAAACTGAAAGAAAAAAAACATATGATCATTTCATTGGATGCTGAAAAAGCATTTGACAAAATTCAACACCCCTTTATGATAAAGGTGTTGGAGAGATTGGGTATATGAGGATCATACCTAAATATAATAAAAGCAATATATAGTAAGCCAACAGCTAACATCAAATTGAACGGAGAGAAACTCAAAGCTTTTCCACTAAAATCAGGAACACGACAAGGCTGTCCACTCTCTCCATACCTCTTCAATATAGTGCTTGAAGTTCTAGCAATAACAATAAGACAACATAAGGGGATCAAGGGGACTCGAATTGGAAAGGATGAAGTTAAACTTTCGTTATTTGCAGACGATATGATAGTGTACATAAGCGACCCCAAAAACTCTACCAAAGAACTTCTACAATTGATAAACACCTTTAGTAATGTGGCAGGATACAAGATCAACTCCAAAAAATCGGTTGCCCTCCTATACACAAAGGATAAAGAAGCAGAGAGGGAAATCAGAGAAACATCACCTTTCATGATAGCCACAAATAGCATGAAATATCTTGGGGTAACTCTAACCAAGGAAGTGAAAGACCTATTTGACAAGAACTTTAAGTCCCTGAAGAAAGAAATTGAGGAGGATACCAGAAAATGGAAAGACCTCCCCTGTTCTTGGATTGGGAGAATCAACATAGTAAAAATGGCAATTCTACCAAAAGCAATCTATAGATTCAACGCAATTCCCATCAAAATTCCATCAAACTTCTTCACAGACCTTGAGAGAACAATAATCAAGTTTATATGGAAAAACAAAAAACCCAGGATAGCCAAAACAATCTTATACAATAAAGAAACTTCTGGAGGCATTACCATCCCGGACTTCAAACTCTATTACAGAGCAACAGTATTGAAAACAGCTTGGTATTGGCATAACAACAGAGAAGTCGACCTATGGAATCGAATAGAAGACCCGGATATTAACCCACAAACGTATGAACACCTGATATTTGACAAGGGAGCTAAAGGCATACAATGGAAGAAGGAAAACATCTTTAACAAATGGTGCTGGCATAACTGGATGTCAACCTGTAGAAGAATGAAAATAGATCCATATCTATCACCATGCACAAAACTCAGGTCCAAATGGATTAAAGACATCAACATTAATCCGACCACTTTGAACCTGATAGAAGCGAAAGTGGGAAGTAGTCTACAAGATATAGGCACAGGAGACCAGTTCCTAAGCAGAACCCCAGGAGCTCAGACAATAAGAGAAGCAATGAATAAATGGGACCTACTGAAACTGAGAAGCTTCTGTAAAGCAGAGGACACTGTCAGTAAGACCAAAAGGCTACCTTCCGACTGGGAGGAGATCTTCACAAATCCCTCATCAGACAAAGGTCTGATCTCCAAAATATACAAAGAACTCAAGAAACTAGACACTAAAACTCTAATTAACCCAATTAAAAAATGGGGTACTGAAATGAACAGAAAATTCACAACAGATGAACTCCGAATGGCCAAAAGGCACTTAAGGTCATGCTCAACCTCCTTAGCGATCAGGGAAATGCAAATCAAAACAACTTTGAGATATCATCTTACACCTGTCAGAATAGCCAAACTCAAAAACACCAATGATAGCCTATGCTGGAGAGGATGTGGAATGAGGGGAACACTCATCCATTGTTGGTGGGAATGCAAACTTGTGCAGCCACTGTGGAAATCAGTGTGGCGGTTTCTCAGGAAACTGGGAGTCAACCTCCCTCAGGACCCAGCAATTCCACTCTTGGGAATATACCCAAGAGATGCCCTATCATACTCCAAAAGCATTTATTCAACTATGTTCATAGCAGCACTATTTGTAATAGCCAGAACCTGGAAACAACCTAGGTGCCCCTCAATAGAAGAATGGTTAATAAAGGTGTGGAACATATACACATTAGAGTTCTACTCAGCGATAAAAAACAATGACATCTTGAATTTTGCATGCAAATGGATGGAAATAGAAAACGCTTTACTGAGTGAGGTAAGCCAGACCCAAAAAGAGGAATATGGTATGTATTCACTCATATGTGGATTCTAACCATAATTAAAGGTCTTTGAGCCTATTATTCGTGATCCTAGAGAAGCTAAATAAGAAAGTGAACCTGATGAAAATCATGTAGCTATCTGCCTGGAGATTGGAAATATGCAAGGGTCCCAGGTAACCTCGGGTGCATGGGGGGGTGGGATGGTTGTTGGAAGGGGAGAGGGTTAGAGAGAAGGGAGTAGGGGAGGAATGGGGAAAGCTAGGTGGACTGGGATGGGGGGAGGGAGGAAGGATGGATAAGAGATCAGGGAAGAATATATTTCAACTAAGGGAGTCATCTTAGGGTTTACAGGAGACTTGATTATAAATGGGATCACAGGTCCAAGGAGATCCCCAGATTGTTCTCTGGACAGAAGAGAGGGTTCCTGAAATGGCCTAGGCCCATAACCATACTGATGAATATTTTGCTTATCACCATAGATCCTTCATCTGGCGATGGATGGAGATAGAGACAGAGACCCACATCGTAACACTGGACTTAACTCCCTAGGTCCAAACGAGAAGCAGAAGGAAAGAACATGAGCAAAGACAGCAAGATCAGAGAGAACCTTCATCCCACGATGGATGGCGATACAGATGGAGACCCACATTGGAGCACCGGACTGAGCCCCCCAAGGTCAAATGAGGAGCAGAAGGAGGAAGAAAATGAAAAAGGAAATAAGGACTGCGAGGGATGTGATCACCCACTGATACAAGGGGACAGATCTAATGAGAGTTTACCAAGGCCAGTTGGACTGGGACTGAACGAGGATGCAATCCAACCAGATTCTCTGAATGTGGCCAGATTCTCTGAATGTGGCTGGCCGGAGTCTTTCTGAAAAGCCATTGACAATGGCGCTGGGACTTGTTTCCTCTGCATATACTGGATTTTGCGGATCCAGTCCGTCTGGACACTCACCTTCCTGGACCTGGAGGGAGGCGGGAGGAATTTGAACTTCCCACAGGGCAGGAAACCCTGACTGCTCTTAGGGATGGAGAGGGAGGAGAAGAGGGAGTGGGGGGAGTGGGAGGGTGTTGGGAGGAGGGGCAGAAATGGAAACTTTTATAATTTAATAAAATTACAAAAAAAAAGTTTATTTCATCCAGAGTCTTGAAAGTTGAATCTTAGACCAGATGACCTCATTGATTTAGCCTTAGGTGAGGACCCCTTTGACTGCATCACAGCATGGCTGATGGCATCGTGGCAATAGCATATGTGAGAAAGAGATCGTGTGCTCAGTAGATTCTACTGAGTCAAATAGCCAGGGGGAGCAGGAAGGGCTCAGTCTTGATCTTCACTACAACCTGCTCTCCTACTAACTGAACAGAGTCTTAGAAAAGCTTCACTAGTTCAGTAAAAAGATGGCTTTCCCATGATCTGATCATTTTCCTCCAGGCTCCAGCCAAGCTTCAGTGCCTCTCAATCAAGGTCAGGGTTATAGAGCTTGAACCTTTGAGGGACAAACCAATGACAGCCATAGCAGGCTATTTCTGGACTTACTGTGGTTACAAGTCAGGTGGCTTCCAATGAAGAGTGTGGATAGTGTATTTTCAGAGAAGATCAGCTTCAACCCAATACCATCCGCCACTGAGTGCCTCTCTCAGAAGGCTCCCACCGTCTGTTCACACCACAACTATACCTCTGGGTTAAGCAATATGCTGTCTTGCACAGGGTCGCACAAGGAAGACCTGCAATGGCTGCCTCTCTGGCAGCCTGGAGATGTTCACGTGGAACTTCTGAGAGAGATGGGGACCTCCCTTACTGCAAGTGACCTCTTGGGGACTAGGGTGAGCTCAAAGCTTCTGCCTCAGTTGCCCACTTTGTACTACACTCTATTTCAAGACTTCCAGCATGCCTGAGTCGTGGTCCTTTCCTCTTCTAAAGTCTCCAGACCTGAATTCTTGGGGCTCAAGCATGCCTCCAGGCCTTAGAGAACACGAAAGAGCATGGACCTTAAAGGAGGATGTGGCACCACTCCCAAAGTCCAGGATGCTCCTCTAACAGCCTCGAAACATTCACTACCTAGAACATCTTTGGGATTCTAGAGGGTTGACAGCTTAGCGTCCACCCATTCAAAGCCTAGGACACCACTCTCCAGTTCCGGAAGAAGACTCCAGGCTTTGGGTGATGCTTCTCTGATCCCCTCTGGCTTGGCCTTGGGGATAAGAATTAGTAACTCCTCCCCTGGAGCACAATGCTCACGACTCACTCAGCCAAAACACTCCTTCCTCCCTCGGCCCGCCTGCTGAAAGAAGAGACTGAGGGGTGGTAACAGCCATACCACATACACTTCTCCCCCTTCTCTAGAAATTCCTGGAGAAGGCCAGTGGGCCTTGTATACTGAAGAACTTGTGGGATATGGTGTGCTTAGGGCCTTTCCTCTTCAGCTTTGTGTCTTGTATACAGTCATGGCACTGGGGAAAGACTGTTTTGCAACTCTTTTAAACATGTAGAGATATAGACATCTGTGTACCTTGTCAAGGTTCCATTTTATACATATATAGACTGAATATATAGAACATATAGAATATATTATTGTGTGGATATATATGTATATATGTGTGTGCATATATATGTATGTATATCTGTGTATGTATATATATATTCATTCCCTACATATACTGGAAACCCTTTAAAAGAATACACCCTCCTCCTTTTCTCTCTCCCTCTCTCAGCACAGTCTGGAGCATCTCGAGGGCATGCACTCAACGTCTGCTATACTCTGTCCTAATCCCCAACAAAGCTAAAGAAAAACCCCAGCATCATGAGATGCCAAGCTCCTCATTTCTCAGAAGGCATCCAGGCCCAGAAAGATGAGGTCATTTATCCAAGGGCACACAGCCTGCTGGGATTCCATTTCTCATACAAATTCATACGCTTAATGGTGCCGCAGAAGCAGAAGCAAGCCAAGCACATTTGATGACTGGCCTTTGGAGAGTCGAGGGTGGGTAATGGAAAACACTCTACAAATTCCAAAAAGTTAATTTTTGCAGATGAAGCACATTTCTCATTCCCTGATCTGGTAGAGTTTGCCAGTGTGCACTGTGACTAATGTTGGCTCAGCCCAGACTTCCTGTCTTCAGGGCAGCATGACAGATTTGTTGGTATAATTTGGCTTTAATTCACTTCAGGCCAATCCTGGCAACGAGCGGCTCTGTCATGTCTCGTTGCAACATTAGCTCCATTTCTCTGCCTTCACTCCTTCTATTAATAAGCAGAGGCCACTTGATAGGCTAATCTTAACGGCCTGCTGCAGGTGACAGCCAGCAGTATAAATAACTTCTCATTTAGCCTTTTATTCCTTTCCAGGAAAGCTGACGGTTTCGCTCTCATATCTCTCCAGTGGATCCAAGGCTGATAAACTCATTCTAGGCATTTCCCATGTTTCGTGGTGAAATGGATTCCCAGGGAAGACTGTTAGAGAAGGGGTTGCTTTTGTGATGATAACTGATGACCTTAAAGGGATTTAGGGTTAATAAAATATTTCCCCTGGGCCCCGGCGGTCTGTCCTCATTTAACTCCATCTATTTAAAACACGGGAGTGGATGGAATCTGCTTTTCTCTTGCTTTTCCTAGAGTTCATCTTTTCCGTAGTCTACATGGAAGAGGAAAGCACGCGAGGCGAGGAGCCAAAGTCTGCAGGTGCAGATGGAGTTCTCCATGCAAAGGTGGCTCCAGACATACGTGATGGAAAGCGGCCTTCGAGAAGCAGTCCTAGGGAAGAAGCAGTGCCTGAGTCGGTATCGTCCGTCATCACGAGGATACCTACGTGTGTTGTCACCTTCAGGTATTGAAAAGTACCTGATCTAAGAAACTATCCATGGCCCAAATTTCGCCCTGGTAGAGAAATAGAAGCCACAATTCTTCGTTCCGTGATGAATTTTGTACACATCAATTACCATGGTAGACGTGGACATAGACTGGACAGACTGTGGTGGCCACATCAGACCCCAGTGAATGACAAAACAGCACCTATGGATACTTGAGGGCAAGGGAAGGCTGCCTCCTGAGGAATCGCTGCTACTGAACAGAGAAAAGGCCCCCATGCACTTTTTAATTTATATTTTAAAATCCAATCATTCACAAATTACCTATGCTGGTATTCCACATGTCTTTTGTGTATCTTACGGAATGGTTAGTGAATCATTTGGACATAATGCCAAAGTGCATGCTCCATAGACTGCTAAGATGTGTATTTCAAACCTGGGAATCATACATAATGCTGTCTTCTGGTTTCCCAAAAAGACATCACACAGAGGTAGAGGCAGAATTTGACCCAGGCAGGATGCAGTGAGAGGAGGTGACTGTATATTCCAACCGATTTATTTTCTTCCTACCTCGAGATGTAATGTGGGGGGAAAGTTTAGAAAGAAGAATTAGACAGAAAGGCTTCTGTGCACCCCTGATCAAAGTGTTTTATTAAAAACAAAAATGGCCAGGCTGGGATGGTGCATGCCTCTAATCCCAACAGAGGCAGAGGCAGGTGGATCTCTGGGAGTTTAAGACCAACCTGGTCTACAGAACTAGTTCATGAAAGCCAAGATTCTACAGAGAAGCCCTGTCTCAAAAACAAACAAAACTTGACACGGTGCAGCATGTTTAGAATCCACATGGAATTGATTATTTTCCATCACAGCGTAAAAAAGCAAAGTAGCGACCAAATTTTCTGAGGCTAAAAACTGGTTTGCACAAGGTCTATTATAAAAAATTCGGATGCCTTTATTTGGGGATGGAAAACTAAGAGTTTCCCTTAGTTCTGGCCATGCTTCTTCTCTCCTTATTATAAGGCTGGATTCACAACTAGCACTTCTGAGACAAATGACCTAACACTGCAAAGGGAAATTAGCCTGTTTTCCCATACATCACAAGATGTGATTTGAAGTCCCCAGTGTTCCAAACAATGCCACTCCCCAATCCCTGGACTTGCATTTCACTCTGAAGCAAATACAGACAGCCAAGAATTATGAGAACTCATAATGAAGCGTTCTGGCAAGATTTAATATGTTTCTAGGTGGCCATCGGTACAATAATAGACCGTGGGTATTTTCATAAATTGACCTTTCCTCTACAGAGTGATTTTAGTTGCTTTTCGTCCAAAGATTCACTTAAGCAAATGCATAGCTGAAAGGGGGAGCAAAAGAATAATAGTTCTTTTTATCTTCTCATTCACCCCAGCCTGAAGATGCTTTATACTAGGGGAGAGAGAGGAGAGAAAGAGGGAGCATCTAGAGAAGCAAGATGCTTTGCGTAAGGCAAGGTGGAAACAGGGAGAGGGAATTACAGGTCCCTAAATGTTGGCTGCATTCCAAATGCTCCAGGGTGTTAGCAATGAACGCTGGGCTGGTGAGATACCTCCATGAGTAAAAGGCTTTACATGACCTTTTGTTAAGTCAGATACAGTAGCTCCTGTCTACAATCCCAGCATGCCTGTGCCTGGAAATGGGAAACAGGACCAGGAGATTCCCCAGAAAGGAAGAGGGAAGGGAAGTCACACATTTATTATCGAAAGAACAAATTTGTTTTGCAGGAGAAAAAAAAAAAGTTGGCTTGCTGACTTCATTTTAGCTTCTCCTCGGCATCAATGATATTGACGCATGAGCACAGGGGAAGGAAGGGGTCTGAGCTGTTGGACTGATAAGTCAACAAATTACAAACAACCCTTACTACCGTTAAATCCCTCTTCCTTCATCCAAGCACCCTTTGCCCCACACCATTATCTCCCATGGCCTGAAGGGAACTCACTTACTCCAGAAGAGGCACAGTGCTTCACGACACAACAGCCATCTCTTGGATGAGTCGTCTCATAGTATGGAATCATGGAGAAGTCAACGCAGAAACCTACACGTTAGGGACAGAAAACTTCACCAGAATCTTATCTTCGTACTATGTTGATAAGAACTCAGCTGTTCTCAGTTCAAGTGGGCAAGCAAGCAGTTCACTGAAAAGTAGGGAAAATAGACTTACACCAAGGCTAACCGCTGAACTTCCCATGAGATCTGCCGCTAATACATGATAGGGTGTCGGCCCAGAATGGAAGGAAAGGGTCTACAGACAAGAATCAGCCAGGCCCCGTGCAGGATGGACTTTACATAGAGCATTGAGAGACAACAAGACAAACAACATGAAGGAAAGGAGTGAGGACAGGAGTGGTCAGAAGTGCTGGGAGCAGGGAGCCCCAGGGTCGCTAGAAGTAGGCATCAGACCACCCAGGAAGCTGAGAGTTGTGACAGCCGCGTAGATGAATAGACACACCCGCTGCCTTCCTCTACAGTATATACTAAGCAGGTAAGGCTTAAAAGTAAGTAGCTGCCAACAGGAGAACTGTGAACCAAAACCGCAGGAAATGAAGGAAGAATGAAATGCATGGGAAAGGGTTTCTGTGGGCTTCCTGGACTCCTACCAAAAAACAAAAAACAAAAACAAAACAAACAAACAAAATAAAACCAGTATCCACATATCAGTATAGGAGGTGAGGGTGATACAACATTATTTACAACATTCCCAGGACAGGAAACAGAATAGACAAAGTCAAGCACTGAGAGAGAGTTTGGTAAAATGTCAGTGACAGCCGTCATTGTGCATAGGAGCAGAGTGCAGAGATGTGAGGCTGGGAAACAAAGCAGCAGGAACCACGAAGCCCCTGTGAATCGCAGCAGAGCCTTAGGTCCATATCCACAGGACACAGAGAAGCCGGGCTCAGTGGTGGAGTGACATCATCGGACTGAAGTTTCAATAAGGCTGAGTGGTTGGGTAGCAATGTGGTGGGCGCAAGTGCTGAAGTCAACGCATGGCAAGGTTGTGTGAGAAAAGAATCTAGAAAGAATATTCTAGGAAGGAAGGGAGGGAGAGAGGAAGGAAGGAGGGAAGGAAGGAAGAAGAGGACAAAGAAAAGGAGGTATAGAATGGAAGAGGGAGGGGAGGTTTGATAATCTAACATGCAGTAAAGCATACTGGCACCTGCCTTGGAAGCATCAATTCTTCAACTACCTTTCTGATGCTCAACAAGGCTGAACGTTGCTTTTGAAGACATCTTATTATCAGTTTGACTGTAATTGTCAACATGTGGAACATATTAGAACATATTAGTTCTCCTCATACTTGCCTGAATATATTTAAGAATCCACAGTCCCATTTTAAAAGGCAGGTTCATTTCTAAGCCCAGGTCTGGCGCAAAGACCACATGGCTCTATTTCTAACATGCTCTATGGTGATCCCCTGCATGCTGTTCATTTCAAATAACAAGACCATGTTCAGTCTAGAGCCAGGCAGGCAAATAGACGAGTTTAAAATACACATCTGGCCCAAAGGTATGGAACTATTCCCATAGTACTAGAGAGGTAGAAGTCAGAGAATCACAAGTTCAAAGTCATCTTGGGCAACTTAGTGAGAAGGTGTCTCAAAATAAAAACACCCAGAGTGGATTGAGTTAAAGTTCAGAGGTAGAACTGGAGAGAAGGCCTAGCCGTTAAAGGCTAGGCTCACAACCAAAAATACAAAACTCGGTGATAGAGTACTTACACAGTATGTGTAAAACCCTATGTTCAAACCCCAGCATCACCAAACAAAACCAATTCATTTTGCCTCTGTCACTTCGTTGTCTGTTTTCATAGTACATGGGTATAATACGTTTTTCACCAAGTGAATGTAGATGTTTAACTTACTTTGAAACAATTCAATGCTAGTCCTTCCTCCAGAAGCCTGGAGCCCCTCTGACTGTGACCCTACACCACAGTGACACCTGCTGGTCAACCGATGAGTTACAGTTAAAATCTATGCTCTAGGAAAGCTTGGGAGCAAAACTACATTAAGTGAGGATACTTTAAACTTTACCTGAAGTGGATCTTTTGGGTGGGGGCGAGGGGAGTTACGTGTAAATTATAGATTTATTGATATAATGGGTCACAGCATGTGAATCACCGTAAAGCATGTTAGAAACAGAACCTTGTGGGCTCTGCCCCAGACCTGGACATGGATAAGAACCTACTTTTTAAAATAGTACAGGAGATTCTTAAATATAACCAGGCAAATATGATGACAACTAATATTATATGATAATAACTAATATAAATGAGCCACGTGTTGACAAATTGCAATGGATCCAAGGATTGGATTCTCACAGAATGCCTTAGCTTATTTTTACCAAATGTGTAACCTATCATTCCAGTCCAATTGGTATTTGACAAAGAGATAAAAACCCAAGTGCCTGGTTAGCGCATAATTTAACAAAGAAACCACCCAAGTCGCTGTTGTCAGGAATGCAGCCCTGACACTAAGGTTGACTGATGTTTTCGTTTGCATTTAAGAAGCAACAGGAAAGCAACACACACGCATGCTATAACTTCACTCACTTGTCAGTGCGAGCCTGACATCTTCACAGGACTTGGTAACAATTTTGAATAATGGAAGACGTTCTTCAGTTTGGAGGCTATTTATAACATGACACAAATTTTAAATCCATGTTTACATTTTCCCATCTTTTCTTGAGTAGGTAGTCAACAAAACAACAAATCCAACCCACGTGTGTAGCATAAGAAAATCACATGTAAACTGTTTCATAAATAAAAAAATAATAAAAAAAAATGGTCGGGCGGTGATGGCGTACTCGGGAGGCACAGGCAGGAGGATCTCTGTGAGTTCAAGGACAGCCTGGTCTACAAGAGCTAGTTCTAGGACAGGCTCCAAAGCTACAGAGAAACCCTGTCTTGAAAACCCAAACAAACAAGCAAACAAACAAAAAAAAAATGAAAGGATGCTGAACATGACTGAGCACTGCCAATCAAACTATGAGATGCCATTTCACACCCATTAGCATGGTTTCTATTAAAAAGAGTGTGTGTGTCTGTATGTGGGAGAGAGAGAAAGAGAGAGAGAGAGAGAGAGAGAGAGAGAGAGAACAAGCATTTGTTAAAATGGAAAGAAATTGGAGACTTTCTTCTTTGCAGATGGTAATGTAAATTAGTATCCCCATTGTGAAAACAGCACCATGGTCCATCAGAAAATTAAAAATGGATCCAGCAATTCCAGTTGCGGGTGTGTAATTTATGTATGTGTGTAAAAGAAATGAAGCAGGGAATAAAACAGATCCTTTTCCACCGAGTTGCAATAGTAGCAGTCACATTAGTCAAAAGGCACCAGCAACCCAAGCAGCCAAGAAAATGTAATCTATACACATGGTGGTATATATTCAACTGTGAACGAGTGAAAGTTCTGACCCATGCCACTATATGGATGAAACTTGTAAACACAGTGCTTAGTGAATGAGCCAAACACAAAGGAAAATATTGCGCCTTCTATTTTTATGAGGTACTTAGAGCCATTGCACTTCAACACAGCAAACAGAAGTTTGGTTGCCAAGTGCTTGGAGGAGGAGGAAACAGATTTCATTCAGAGTTTTACTTTGGAAAAATGAAATTTTCTAGAGGCAGATGGTGGTAGGTTGCATAGTAGTGTGGATGTTTTTAATGCTACTGAACTGGGCACCTAAAATAGTCATTGTATTTGTTACCCTATTTTTAACCAGAACAAAAATTAAAAAGGTAAACACAAAAGAAATGACCACTGCCTGGCTCAGATTCCATTCCTTTGCCAAATCAACTTGTCAGATCGACAATCTTGGCACTGTCTATTTCTCTTGCTTTGGAGGCTTCGGTTTTGTTGGTTGATTGGTTTTGGATGCGGGGACTCTCACTGACTTGGAACTTGCCAAATAGGCCATGCTGGCTCAACAGCAAGCTCAAGTTCTGCCTTTGCAACCTCCTCACTTCTGGCATCATGAGCATACATTACCACGCGGGCTTTTATTTTTCATGTGAGTTCTAAAGACTCATCTCAGGCCCACACATTTGTAAGACAAGCGCTTTACCCACCGAGCCATCTCCCTGGTTCCATATGTGATTACCAAATTGTACATATAAAATTATATTAAAGGCCGAAAGTCTACTCCAAACTACAAGTTATGTCATTTGAAATACTTACAAAGAAATACTTATAAAGGCAATAATAAACACATATTGACTGTAAAATAACATAAAAAGAGGTATCATGCAAGCATTGATCAAAGAACAATCGGTAACTCCTACATTGACTTGAAATAAGGTATACTTCAAAGCCAACCATATAGAGGGTCACTATATAATGATCAAAGGGGCATTTTGGCAAGAAAGCATAGTAATTCCGAGTAAGCACCAAATGGTAGAGTTATATGCAAGGAAAATGATAATAGGACAGACAGGACAGACAAAAGTAGTCACATCTGAAGTTGACAATGCTGCTTAAACATTGACAGAGCATTAGATAAAAAAAAAACACTACTGAGAATTTAACTACCATCCAGTAGAATCTTATTTTACTTAAAAAATCACTCTTTATTTATATTGAAGTCTTTAATCCATTTGGACTTGAGTTTTGTGCATGGTGATAGATATAGATCTTTTTTCATTCTTCTACAGGTTGACATCCAGTTATGCCAGCACCATTTGTTAAAGATGCTTTCTTTCTTCCCTTGTATAATTTTAGATCCTTTGTCAGAAATCAGGTGTTCATAGGTTTGTGGGTTAATATCTGGGTCTTCGATTCGATTCCATTGGCCAATGTCTCTGTTTTTATGCCAATACCAAGCTGTTTTCAATACTGTAGCTCTGTAATAGAGTTTGAAGTCAGGGATGGTAATGCCTCCAGAAGTACTTGTATTGTATAGGATTGTTTTGGCTATCCTGGGTTTTTTATTTTTCCATATAAAGTTGATTATTGTTCTTTCAAGATCTGTGAAGAATTTTGTTGGGATTGTGATGGGGATTGCATTGAATCTATAGATTGCCCTTGGCAGAATTGCCATTTTTACTATGTTGATCCTACCAATCCAAGAGCAAGGGCGATCCTTCCATTTTCTGTTGCCCACTTCAATTTCTTTCTTCAAAGACTTAAAGTTCTTGTCAAATAGATCTTTCACTTCCTTGGTTAGAGTTACCCGAAGATACTTTATGCTATGTGTGGCTATCGTGAAAGGTGATGTTTCTCTGATTTGTCTCTCTGCTTCTTTATTCTTTGTGCACTGAGATTTGATTCTACTGCATGTACTGGCTTTTTAGGATCCTAGTCTGTTTGGATGCACACCTTCCTAGGCCTGGAGGGAGAGAGAGGGTCTTGGACTTCCCACAGGGCAGGGTACCCTGCCCTCTCTTGGGATTGGAGGGGAAGAGGTGAGGGGGAAGGAAATGGGAAGAGGGGAGGAGGTGAAAATTTTGAATGGTATTATTTATAAAGCAATAAAAAAGAGGAAAAAATCACTCTTCATCAGAACATAAGCTTTGCAAGTGTTCAAGGAATACATACCAATATAAACCAACCCTGAATGAAAATACACAAATATATAGATAAGCAAACAAACCTAAAATGTTTTGAAAGATTGAAATCATACACTGTGTTCACTGATACTGAAATATAATCAAAATGCATCAAGTGTGTGAGTGCATGTGCATGCATGCGCACATGTGTGTGTGTGAAACTACCAAAGAAGACATTTTAAATTTTTATTTCTAAATATATTTTAAATTAAAATATAATCATATCATGTCTTCATCCTCTTTCCTCCATTTATTCAGTTCTGTGTTCCCTTCTTTGCTTCCTATCAAAATCATGACCTTCCTCTTCATCGTTACATATATGTATAAATACACAAATAAATAAGTGAAATCTGCTGAGTCTGTTGAGCATTGCTGATGTGTGCATGATTTTTGGAAAGACCACTTTGCATCAGATAATCAATGGTAGGGGCTTATCCCTAGGAATGACAAATTCTCCTCTCAGTAATCCTTTGGTATCTGTAGTTCTTTTAGGGATGGGGTCCTCTGAAATTTCCCCCTTCTATGATAACATGTCTGCTGGTATAGTTTTTCAGATCCTGTTTAGAAGCTTGTTAAAGTGTCATTAGTGGGACTTCCCCATCATTTCTAGGAGACATAATCTTACAACAGATTTCTTGGTCCTGGTCTAGTTTTAATTTTTTTTAGTTAGCCATAGCCTTGCTATATAACCAAGCAGTCTTATTGTACTGTATTTGTCCAAAAGAATTAAAAACAGATAATAAAACAAAAAAAGATGAGAAAAACAATTTAAATACACAGCACTCAGTGAGACTGAAACAGTACTCACAACAGAGAAAAGCTCATGACCAGATAAATTCACTGGCCAATTTTCCCAAGACTAACACCCATGCTCTTTAAACTGCCCTGTAAAAGACAGTGGGTCTTTTCAATATGGCTTCTTAAACAGAACCTTAGCAGTAACACCAGTTGACATACCAATGTGGATGGGGATGGAGGAATGACATGGGTCTCCAATGCTAGATGAAGAGCTATAAGCAATTAACAACTGCTGAGACAATATTTGTTTTCCCCAGGGATGAGCCCCCTGAATGGTAAAGGATGGCCATGAGTTTGAGAAGGAGAGACAGTGTGGAAACACGAGAGAGATCAGAGGGAACTGATACAATTATATTTTAGGGAAACACTACTAAACTCATTCTATGAAGCCAGCATTACTGGGGTTTTAAAATCAGAAATGGACACAACAGAGAAAGAAAACTATAGACTAATTTCTCTGATTAATGCAAAATATTTTGCATTACTAAAATAGAAAACTTATAAATAAAATTCTTACAAGTTGAATTCATAAACACATTAAGAAGATTACACACCCTGAACAAGCTGGTTTCATTCTGGGGATGCAAAGTCAACATATGCCTATCAAAAAGTGTAATTTCAACTGTGATTTAAGGACAAAATCACCTCAATTGCCGTAGAAAAGTTCTTTTATGACGATAAAATTTTTTTATGAAAAAATCCCCACAAAAAAACAAGGAACGGAGGGAATGAATCTCAGTGTCAGAAGCACTATCTATGACAATCCTGTAGTCATTACACTACGTGGAGGGAAGCCTGAGACCATCCCATCCAACACTAGAAGAGGCCACTTGCATTCCCTGTCTCCACTCAGATTTGATCTATCTCTCAATGATATTTTATTACCTATAGCAATAAAACAAAGAGAAAAAATAAAAAGGATTCAAATGAGAAAAAAAGAAGTCAAATTCTCTGATTCTGCAAGTGACGCTGTCCTATATTTAAGAAACTCAGGTTAAAGTCTCAGAAAAAAAATATTTTAAAGCAAATAAAAAAAAAAGTTCACCAACCTAAAGAAGGAGATGCCTATCAAGGTACAAGAAGCATACAGAACACCAAATAGATTGGACCAGAAAAGAAAGTACCCTCGGCACATCAAAAATCAAAACACTAAAAGGTACAGCACATAGAATACTAAAAGCTACAAGGGGAAAAGACAAGTAACATATAAAGGCAGACAGACCTATTAGAATAAAACCAGACTTCGCAATGGAGACCCTAAAAGTCAGAAAGGTCTGATCAGATATACTACAGACTCTAAAAGACTACAGATCGCAGCCCAGACTACAATACCCAGTAAAACTGCCATTCACAAATGGTGGAGAAACTAAGACATCTCATGCTAAAACTAAACTTAAGCAATATGTATTTACAACCCAGCCCTACAAAGGTACTAGAAAGGAAACTAACCTAAAGAGGTTGACCATACCCATAAAAATACCAGGAATAAATAATCTCAGACTAGTAAATCAAAAGAGGGGACACATACACCCCACAACAGGAAAAAAACAGAAATCAACAATGTTCATTGATATCTCTCAACATCAATGTTCTCAATTCCCCCCAACAAAAAGACACAGAGTAACAGCAGAATGGATGCAAACACAGTATCCATCCTTCTGCTGCATCCAAGAAACACACCTTAATATCGAGGACAGTCATAATCTCAGGGTAACAGGGCAGGAAAAGATATTCCAAGTGAATGGACCTAAGAAGCAAGCTTCTGTAGTCATTTTAATATCTGACAGCATAGAATTCAAACCAAAACCAATCAGAAGAGATAGGGTAGGACACTCCATTTTCAACAAAGGAAAAATCCACCAAGATCTTGTGATTCCTAACATCTATGCACCAAACACAAGGGCACCTAAGCTCATAAAAGAAACACTACTACATCTTAAATCATGTTAACCCTCACACACTGATAGTACCCTGTTCTCAGCAATACATGGGTCATTCAGAGAAACTTTGAAGTTGACTGACATCATAAACCAAGTGGCCCTAACATATTTCAAAACAGCTCACCCAAACACAAATACCTTCTTCTTGGCATCTCATGGATCTTTCTCCAAAACTGACCACACACTTGGACACAAAGCAAGTCTCAAGTCTCAACAGATACGAGAAAATTGAAACAACACCCTAAAATCTACCTGGCCACCATGGATTAAAGCGGGATATCAGCACAGAAAGCTTATAGACTCGTGGAAACTGAATGACTCACTAATGAATGAAAAATGGGTCAAGACAGAAATTTTAAAAAAAAACCAAAGACTTCCTAGAATTGAATAAAAATAAATACACAACATATTCCAACTTACGGGTGGGGTATAATGAAGGTGGTTCTAAGGGGCAAGTTTCTATCACTAAGTGCCTACATTTAAAAAAAAATGGGCAGGGCCGGGCAGTGGTGATGCATGCCTTTAATCCCAGCATTAAATTAAAAGCAAAGTATCCAAGCAGCTCGCTCTCTCTATAGATCAGGCTGGCCTCAAACTCAAAGATTTACCTGCCTCTGACTCCCGAGTTCTGGGATTAAAGGCTGCACCACCACCAGCCGATTTGTTTGACTTGTGGCCGGGTATTGAACCCCAAGGTTCAGGCATAGCAGGCACAGTAGTCTAGCACTGAGCTGCACTCCCAACTCTAGAACTGACACTTAATTATCTTCCTCAGTATCTCCCCATCAGGAATCCCATGCTAAGGCTCAGAGCTCAGCTCATGACCTTGAAGTCTACAAAACATGGAAAAATAAGCCTTCATTAAACTCTTATTTGTTGAGTTCTCCATAAAATTCCATCAGCAATTAAGCACTTTTAATTTAAAAAACTGGTTTGATTTTAGTTATCAGGAGCTAAAATCAATAACTCAATAAGGGCATGAGAAGCACTTCTCACTCAGTTGTCACCTGTTTGGCTCCCAACTCTAAAGCACTACTGCCACCACCAAAAGACTCTCAGGAGCATTTTATCTGAGCATGGTGTCTCCCACCTTCAATCTCAGCACTGGGAAGGAAGAAGCGGAGAATCTTTGTGAGTTTGAGGACATGCTAGTCTACATAGGGAATTTCAGAACAGCAGAACTACAAAGAGAGACCATGTCTTAAAGGAAAAAGCTTTCATCCTTTTTTATTATTAATTGATTAATTTTTTGTATACCAATCTCAGTTCCCCCTCCAACCTTTCCTCTCATTACCCCAACCCCGCCACCCATTTGCTCCTCAGAGAGGTTAAGGTCTCCCCCTGGGAAGTCAACTATGACCATTCTGTCCCCTCACTGAGGCAAGACCAAGGTCTTCCCCCAACCCCGTTACCTAGGCTGAGCAAGGTATCTCTGCACAGAGAATGGGCTCCACTAAGTCAGTTCATGCATTAGAGTTAGATTCTGGTCCCACGCTCAGTGGCCCCATATATTGCCCAAGCCACACCATTGTCACTTTATTCAGGGGGCCTAGTTCAGTACTATGCAGGTTCCCAGTTATCAATTAGGAGTCAGTAATCTTCCACAAGTTCAGGTTAGCTGATTCTGTGGGCTTCCCCATCATGGTCTTGACACTTTGCTTATATTATGGCTTGTCCCTATCTTCAACGCTGAGTTCAACCCAGTGGTTAGTTGAGGATCTCTGTACCTGCTTCCATCTGTTTCTGGAAGACGGTTCTAGCTTCTATGGGGTTGTGGACTATCAGATGGTTATCCTTTGTTTTATGTCTGGTATCCACTTGTGAGTGAGTGCATACGATAACTGTCTTTCTGAGTCTGTGGTTACTTCACTCAGGATGGTGTAATCGAAGACTGTGCATTCACTTCCCAGCCAGCCAGACCTGAATAACCACACAGAAACTATATTAATTATAACACTGTTTGGCTAATGACTCAGACACATTTCTAGCTAACTCTTGCATCTTAAATTAACCCATTTCTATTGATCTGTGTATCATCATGAGGGTGGTTTACTGGTAAGATTCTGACATCTTTCTCCTTCAGCAGCTTCATGTCATCTGCCTCACTCCACTTTCTTTGCTCCTCTATCTCTGCATGGATTTCCCACCTTGATGTATTCTGTCCTGCCATAGGCCAATACAGCTTATTTATTAATCAAAGGCCATGAAACATATTCACAGCATACAGAGGGAAATCCTACATCAGAATGATCTTTTCTAATTCCATCCATTTACTTGAAAATTTAAAAATATCATTGTTTCTTACCACTAAATAGCACTCCGCTGTGTAAATGTACCACATTTTGTTTATGCCTTCTTCAGTTGAGGAGCATCTAAGTTGTTTCCGGGCTCTGCCTATTATGAATAATGCTGCTATGAACATAGTTGAGTGCATGTCCTTGTGATGTGATTGTGCATCCTTTGAGTATATGCCCAAAAGTGGTATTGAGTCTGATTGATTCCTAATTTTATGAGGAGTCACCATATTGATTTTCACAGTGGCTGAACAAGTTTGCACTCCCACCAGCAATGGAGGAGTGTTCCCCTTACTCCACATCCTCTCCAGCATAGGCTGTCATCTGTGGTTTTGATTTTAACATTCTGATCAGTGTATGATGGTATCTCAGAGTTGTTTTGATTTGCAGTTCCCTGATGACTAAGGATGACTGAGAATTTCCTTCAGTGTCTTTTGGCCATTTGAAATTCTTCTTTTGAGAATTTTCTGTTCAGATCTGCATTCCACTTTTAATTGGATTATTTTGTAGTTTGATGTCTAGTTTCTTGAGTTCTTTGTATATTTTGGAGATTAGTCTTCTGTCTGATGTGGGGTTGGTGAAGATATTTTCCCATTCTGTAGGATATCATTTTGTCTTGTTGACTGTGTCTTTTGCTTTACAGAAGCTTTTCAGTTTCAGGAAGTCCCTTTATTAATTATTTCTCTCAGTATCTGTACTTCTGGGTTATATTTAGGAAGTGGTCTCCTGTGCCAATGCATTCAAGGGTACTTCCCACTTTCTCTTCTATGTGGTTCAGTGTGGATGGATTTACATTGGAGTCTTTGATCCATCTGAACTTGAGTTTTGTGCATGGTGATAGATATGGGTCTATTTTCATTCTTCTGCACATCGACATCCAGTTTTACCAGCAACATTTGTTGAACATGCTTTATTTTTTCCATTTTATACTTTTAACTTCGTTGTCAAAAATTAAGTGTTCATAGATGTGCACACCTCTTGACTATAGAAGAGATTCGTTGAAATGGAAGGAAGTTGACATGGGTAAAAGTGGGGATAATAATCATAATGCACTATATAGGGATGAAATTGTTAAAGAACAAAAACTACCTTTAAAAAGGATTTGCACTGTCACTCTATAACCTTTAACAGCTGGTGTCAGATGGCAACATCTAGGCACGGTTCTCTAACATAAAGAAGGAATCACTGAAGATTTCCATGATTATCCTTTTTAAATATGGTACTTTTAAGTTCAGGTATATACATCGCTTTCTTAGATATAACTGCCCTAAACAGTCCATAGATGATATTATTATGTAAACATAAAGTATATATGTACTGGGAACCCAGAACATTCATGTAGGTCACTTTATTGTGATATTTGATTGACTGCTGTGATCCAGAATTGAATGTCAGATCTCCAGGCTATGTCTGGTTAATGACTTACTGATACTCATACCAACGTAGTGCCTGCAATCATGGAAAACTGATAAGAAAACCACAGAAGGAGGAACCAAAACCATGCCCTGCCCTTGCTATCTGACTTCTCCATGATAGCAAAGCCATGCTTGGTTCCTAGGAACCAACACTAAGTTATGTGTGGTAATGCCTGTAATGTTAGCACTGGGGATGCTGAAGCTAGACGATCAGGAGTTCAAAGTCAGCCTGAGTTATATCTAAAGACAGACTGCCACAATAAAATAAATAAAATAAGATAAAATAAAGTGTAACTTCTTATTTCAGGTCAACAGTTTTTTTCTTTGAAGTAAAACTATTTTACTTATCTCACCCATCACAAACATCTCAATTCTGGTGGTTTCTAGGGGGAAAAATGGGAGATCATTCTAGAAAATATGCAACCCCAAAATTTCAAAGAGAATCTTTCCCGCCATCATCATCAGTCAGACCAAAGAGTCCTCAGGGTAGGAAGTGTCTGTGTTGCATCATTTGTGAAGGGGCAAAGATGCAAAATGGGATGCCCAGCCCTCCAAGCCCAAAGCCTTAATCATCTTTCCACTACACAGACTGCATCACAAAGGGCTGGGAATTTATAAGCTCTTTAGGCCCTCGAGAATTAAGAGATTTTATGTTTCTCTGTTAGTTCTCTTGGTCTGCTAAGATGAAAGAGATCCCTAAGAATGAATGAATGGAGTTGTGTTAAACTGTCCATGTCTTGATGTGCTTACACTGCTTTGCAAAGTGGGCTAGATGCCAGCTTCTTGAATACCTTCACGGCTGAGAACAAGCTGTGCTCAGGGATTTGAATTCATCACTGGCTCCTTTGGTCCTGACATCTTGCGGTAAGGTCCCTTAGTAACCGTGTATCTACGGTTAGCGAATATTTGTAGATTTGAGGACCTGGCTTCTGAGCTGTCCTGACACTTGATCTCTGGAGTGAAACTAATGCTAACAGCGCATTGTGTCTTCCAGAAACCTTCCTTGCCCTAAATTGCTGCCAATCCTCCACCTTATCTCGGTCAGCACTGAGAGGTTGCAATTAAAATGGCTAATTGGATGAAGGCAGAAGAGCATCCTTCTAATGGAGTGAGGGATTGTTGCCTGGGTTTTGTCCTTCGTTTGCTGAAGCAAAACAAAACCACACATGAAGGCTGTGATGCGGAAATCACAAATTAGCTCATGCCAGAGCCACAGAGTGTAGGCCCCGGCTAAACCTAAGGTGTTTCAGAGACTCCTAACACATATCCAAAAGACCTACAGCAACCCAAGACAGCAGCTGCCAAATTATCCAAGAGGCAGCCTAGTAAACCCCTTGCTCAATAAACATTTTAACAGTGCAATTTACCTCTACACACAGGCAAGTTATTTATACCTAAAGATAATTTCATCATGGCATGATTTTATTGCATTTTTACAACTGTGACACCTTATGTGGATCTCAGGAATAAACAGAGCAGAATAATAAGACATCCAAATAAGGATTGAATGTGAAATTGCCTAATGCAATTGAGGGTCACAATAAAGCCAATGTGACATCTTTTTCGTGAACATTCTGCTGTTGCAGTAATTTCTTATGGACTAATATGGTCTGCATTAAAATCAAATCTGCACTTGATTTCAGGGGAAAGACTATGTTACATCAACCTATTTTATGTAAAGATGTAATTAAAATGTACATGGAGCAATTTCATCTTTTTAATTAAATTACCTTAAAGAAAAAGCAGTATTGCCACAGAGTGATTAAGACCCTCAGATTCAAAGGAGTTTGAGAGTGAGATAAGTTACTGAATTCATGCCATTGGAAAGCCGGGTCCAAGATGAAGGTGATGTTAATTTTCTTCCGACAGTTCAGGTCCATATGTGATACATTTTAATATATTGTTATACTCTGTCCTTGAGGGATAGAATTAATAAGTGCACTGAGGAGATACTCTCATGACGGTAGAGGGGGCAGGGAAGAGGTACTACCATGATAGTAGCAGATGGGGCAGTGAGGGAAGAACAAAGTTGGCCAACAGGAAATAACAGAATCTTGGGTCTATTCATCTTTTTAAAAGTTGTGCAATGCTTAGTTCAGGAGAAAAGACAATTCTGTGAGAAATGCTCAAAACTCATAGTTAATTATAAACTAAATTTCCTTTAGTTCTTCCTTACTGTTCAATGTTTTAAACATTGGTATACGTTCATTGTATGAGGTTATGGATTTTGCAAGGGCATATTCACACATGTATATAATGTACTTTAAGCATGTCCCTCTCCACACCCACCTCCTCCCTTCCCACTAGTCCCCTTCATATTCATAGACATCTTTGCTTCTATTTTCATGTTATATATACATACATGGGATTTTCTTCTCTCCATACAAAATCTAGGCTTCCCAGCTGAAAGAAACTGTGTTGCCTTTCTGAATATGACTTAATTTGCTTAATATAAAAATCACCACTGCATCCATTTTCCTGCATAGGGAATAATTTTGTATTTGGCAGTTTAGGGGGATATTCCATGGTGTAAGTGATTTTTTATTACTATTCTTTGGCGATTTCATACATGTATGCAACAAATCATGGGCATTTTTATCCCCTTGCCCTCTCACCCCTTCCTCTATCACTGAATCCTTTCCTCTTCCCAGCATGCCCCCTTCTATACTTTGATGGGATTGGTTTAGTTTGGTGGTCCACTGAGTTCTGGTGTGGGAAAATTATCTGTATTCTGTCAATCATGTATTTTAATAAAACGCTGATTGGCCAGGCAGGAAGTATAGGTGGGTCAACCAGACAGGAAGTAGAGGTGGGGCAATGAGAACAGGAATATTCTGGGAAGCAGGAAGCTCCCTCTGCCATTCCTGCCCAGATCACCAAAGAAGCAACATGTGAGCTGACAGCTGGAAAAGGTACTGAGCCACATGGCTAACACAGACAAAAATTATGGGTTACCGTAAGATGTAAGAACTTGTTAATAAGAAGACTGAGCTAATGGGCCAATCAGTTTATAATCTTATTGAGTCCTGTGTGTGATTTTCTTTGGGGCTTGCCGGCTGTGGGACAGATACCCCAGCAAGCCGGCCCTCATGCTACAGATGGCTTACTAGCAAGCCCTTCATGTTACAGAGTTCAATTATGGTTGCTAGTGTGAGCATGCATGGGAGTTTATTTGCTAGAACATGGGCAAAGCAACAATGGCTAAAGAATGACACCTCTCACCCAAGAATTTTCACCTCGGAAAGAAGCATGATACTCCTGCCACCCAACCTCAAGTATTTAACTGGAGTACCTAGCAACACAACCTATTCTTCAAGTCATTTTATCAAGACCCAAAGGATCTCCGGTGTTCCCTCTTCTGGGTCTGTCGCAGGTGCACAAGAACAAGAGAACTCTCTGCGTTCTTCCAGTGCCAGAGGAAAACTGCACAGCCCCGCCCCGGTTTATGCCGTTCACGTGTTGCAGATGCTGCTTCCTCCTCTCGGAGTGCTCATGAGAAAAACGGTGTGTGCTCTTTTGCATCTTCTACGATAGTTAATTTTCTCCCCTGTTAAAATCTACATGCTCTATGAACATGAATGTTAAGTCTATGGCTGGAAAGCGATCAAATGAATTATCCGGGCTTGGATTGAATTTCTGCCTTAAAATGTAATGCGATGGTTTAAAGGCATCGGCACCCAAAAGTATTGCCCAGGCTTGCTCCTAATTTTAAGAGGGAAAGTAATTGGAAATAAAACACATTTGCAGACAGGAAAGCACATCTTCTCACGTTCATAAGCAGGTTTTTAATTAAGTCAGAACTTTGTACTTAATATGTCATTAACTTTAATAAAAGAAATACAGGTAGGATTCGAGTACATAAATTCATTCACTGATTCTGCCAGGCAGGCACTGTGCATAGGAGAAAAGATATCGCCTGATCTTGAAGGAACTCAATCAATAGAAGACAAAAAGCTGAACAGATTCTTAAAAGAGTATGAATCCTTCTATAGGTTCCTGCTGCTAAGAGCATACTAGCTAACATATTGGACAATAACAGAAAAGGCAGGTGATAATTCAGCAAGAACTCTATGGATTATTCATATGGTATTGTAGATGCTACAAAATCCAAAACACTAGGGACAATGAACACACTGTCCCACTTCTAACTCTTCACTGAAGCCTAAAGAACTGGAATGTAGAATTCTGCCCCAAAGCCAGTAGATGTGTTGTTACTCCAGCTCACAAGTATGTGACTGTGCACAAAAGTGAGTGTGTACGTATTAACTTGTGCCGTTATCTGTGAGACTATTTGCGGAACAGGTTACACCGCTTCCTCCATTCTATACTAGAGTATAGCCTGGTGATTACACAAGAACACACCTATACACAATGTGTAATGAAAGCAGGAGGAGCCGGACACCCATAATCCCAGCATTCAGAGGGAGGTGGAGGGAGAAGAATCAGACGTTTGAGGCTAGCCTCAGCTAAATTCTGCCTCTATGTCTTATCCTGCAAAGAGAGGAGGGGGCCAGGGGCAGGGGGAACTGACCACATCTGAGACTATTAGGGCAGACTTCACTGAGAACATAGTTAGATCTGAGTCTTACAGGATAAGGAGAGACTCATTAAGCTAATATTCCCAGCAAAGGAAATAAAACAGGGTGCACAAAATGCAGAGGTATAAAGGCAGTAGGGTGATCTCAGATCACTTGTATTTACATCGCATAGCCAGAACCTGGATACATACTGAGAATATACTTGGAAAGTCAAGAAAAGGTGAGGTATGGCCATTTTGATCATGACAAAGGGTGTTTGATTTGCAGGGAGGGGCGTGCTGAGGAGAAAAGACCTGAAGTGAGGAGAATATAGTTTCCTCACATTTGGAGAAAAGACTATACGGAAAAATCACCCAAGTCAGAAACCAGAACTGTATGGACATGACCGTGAAAGAGTGAGTCTAAGCTTAGTGTGTACGCCTAGGAAAACCCAGTGGGAAAGGGTGATTGCGTCTCTCTAGAGAGCTCAAGTGCCTGAGAAGGACACGGACTATAGTGGCCACAGGCGGTTCCCAGGACAAGAATCCTGCCAGCTGCTTTTCCTCTGGCTTTCTAACAAGGGCTCTGCATGTCTTCTGTGGGACATTGTAAGCATGAGATTTGTCTGTTATCTGTTAAGTCCATCTGGAATGGCTCGATGTCACCACATCCCTTTTTAGGAGCCTGTGTTTTCATTTACTTCTTGAAACACAGGGAGGGGTCCTTGGTGACAAAGGAGACAAAATATGTGGTGTGGAAACGGAAAAGTCCATGCTCTGTGACGATATAGCTCTGAACGTTGCCCAAGAACCTGCTGAGAAAAAAAACAAGGCACTATGTTCACATGTCAGTGAGGACCAAGAAAGAGGAGCCAAATGTCGTGACCCACAAGTCCCAGTGCTCGGGAGGTTGCAGCAGATGGTTTAGCAATTCAAGGCTAGCCTCTGCTACACAGTGAAGTCAAGGTTTGCCTAGGCTACGTCAAACACTCTCGCAAAAACTAAGAAAGAGGACATACGGTGATGCTACATAATGCATGTCTTAAACACTTATTACATGTATGGGTTTGCATGCATTCATGTGACAGAGCACAAGTATGAATGTCGAAGGACAGCTTGTGGGACTAGTCCTCTGCTTCCACCATTTAGGAACTGGGGATTGAACTCAGGTCATCAGACTTGGCAGTAAGTTCCTGTACCCATTGAGCCATCTCCATGACCCCCTATTCAATAATTTAACAAGCCCAGTACGTCTGAGTTTTAATTTTTCTATAACACTTCTTCTGTTTACAATGAAAGAGGAGAAAGAAAAATAGATTTTCATCAGTGAATAGCTAACAGATGGAACCAGGAACATTTAGGGGAGAGGACACAGAGACAACTATGGTTGCCATGGTTTCTTTGAAATGAAGTAAACATCGGGACCCAAATGGACAGTGAAGTCCCCTGTTGGGAAGAGTCACGTGTTGCTGCTTTCTTTCTCGGATAATTGCCAGCACAGACTGTGAATGATGGGGGTCCATGCAAGATGAGCCGGAACTGTTGCTCACCCCTAGCTATTCTCAGATTAGATTAGCCTAAACTATGATATCCTTCCACACAACAGTCATAACATAGTACTGGCTACTTTAAACTAGTCTTGAACCCAGTGGGCAGTGCCCCTAAAGGAAATATGTAAACTCAAGAGAAGATGGGTATGACCCAAGCCAGAGCTCTGTTTCCCTGAAAAACAGAATGTAACAGAACATTTCAAATGAGTAGTCAATCCTGATTGACACATTCAGGTCCCTGGTCCTTAGCATCACTTTCCGGTCATCTGCGAATTTGTCCGAACCCCAAACTGCCATTTAACAGCCTACCATACTTACACTGTCAAATGTTTCCCCCAAATATGTTTGTGTTGGTGATAAAAACAGAGAGAGTGAGTGTAGGTAGTGAGCCCTTTTGAGATTTCCCAGTGCACTGCAAACTGGGCCTGAATGCTGTCAAACAAACATGGAACACACGGTTTGGCTGAACTTGCATGTTTCGTCTACAGGATCTGATCAAGTTGACACAGGCTAAAAAGTCTTTTTCCAAGGTCACTTCAGAGGCTGCCAGAGATGAGCTCACTGTTTAACAGAGTTCTCCAGCAAGGCCCTCCTCACCACAGCCAAAACAGATTCTAGTCCACACCAGGTCATCATGGGTGGTTCCCTCTGTTTTCCACGTCTCCTACAATTGACCGTCCAGTTCACCAGAGGCTTGTGCAAACTAGACGGGGGCTGTGTGAGGTTCCAAGGCTGATGGTTGTGTGGATCAAATACGGATCCGCAGTAATGGGTGGCAATTCTGAGGGCACCTGAGCCTCCCATGTCGGGAGCTAGGCCGGGAGCTAGGCAATGTCACTTCTCCTTGGTTCGGTGACATGTCTTCAGAAGCCAAAATGTCACAGAAACCTTTCTTAGGCCATTGAAATTCGTCTCTCTTCTGAGTCTGTCCCCGAAGCCCAAAGCTTGCAGCATCATATTTCCTGTTTGGGGATTTCTTGCAAATAAAGTATAGCTTTGTGAAAAAAAGAAACCCACAGGAAGCCTTTCTTTCTGGAACTATCAGAAAGCTTCGCTGAACACTCTGCCCCAGCAGTTGGACACTCTTCTATCACTTCAGAAGGGGGCTTCTATAACTCTTTCTCTGTTTTTCAGACTTCTCTGTTTCATGTTGCTAGTCTTCCAGAGTTAGGGATAATTTGAGAGTTGTTTTATAACAGATGGTCATAGACTTATGATGGCTCAACTTACAGTGTTTTCAACTTGATGAGGTTATGAAAGTAATACACATTTATGGGACTGTACTTCAAATTTTGAATTGTAATCTCTTCCCATACTGGGGTCATGCAATCTGAGACTCTCTAGTGAGTTTGGGTGGCGGCAGCAGATCAGCCACCAGGGAGGTGCAAGATGTTGGGGGGAAACCAACAGGACTGCATGAAGTACTCCCTGGCTGAGAAGGAATTCAGTACTCTAGGTGGGGAGAAGGCATTTTTAATCTACAAATGTTCGGAAAGTATGTTCTAAGGAAAGTATGTTCTAAGTCAAGGAACAAATGTTTATTTGGGGGTAGCCATCTTTCAAAAATAGATGAGAACACGAATTTGGGAAAAATCAATAGGTAATATAGATGATATTGGCATAGCTATAGATGAAGACAGGCATATAGATGGACAAATGTCATGAGATTTATTGTGAGATTTGCCTTATGTGATTATGGTTACCAAAAGGTCTCTCTGCCTGCCATCTGTGGCTGGAGAACTGGGGGACTCTGAGTATAATTCCTGGTCTAGTAATCATATAAAGACTGGAAAGGGCAGGTTGTGGGGTGGCAAGGGAATCCCAAGCCTGAGTCCAAAGATCCATTCCCAAACCAAGAGCATCAGCATCTGGGGAGAAAAAGGTGGATGTTCTGGTTCAGGAAGAGAAAGGAGATACACCTTACTGGGCCTCGCTTCATCGTGGTAATTAATAAAATCCCATTTCTTTTAATATGACCATCTATCCTTTCTATCTCAAAATCCTCTTTTATGACTACTCTGATGAATCTAATAACTTTAAGTGATTTGTCAGTTCTTGGTTATTATTGCTTCAGAAGGAGAAAATTGGGCAATAACTTGTTCGCTGGAAAGCCCCGTTCTCAGCTGGCATTACTCATTTGATAGGTACTAATAAGTTTCTTTGTGAACCTTAGTTTTCTCTTTCTTCTCCTGACTTTTTTCCTTTTTTGCCTTCCTTCTATGATTTGAAATGTCCCTAAATGCCATTTGCAAAAGACTTGGTCCCTGGAGGGTGGCATTGCGGGGAGGGGTGGAAATTTCATAAAGCAGAACAAGTTACAGGAGATTACTGGGACTCATTCCTTGTGTGTGGGGAGGTGTATGCGTGTTATAGTGTGTGTGTGTGTGTGTGTGTGTGTGTGTGTGTGTGTGTGTATGTGTGTGTGTTTACCTTGTGTTATAGTTTATGTGTCTTCATGTGTATATGGTAGCCAGAGATTGGCATTGAGTGACTACCTTTATCAACTTATGCCTTACTTTTTAAACTTGTATTATTATTGTATGTAATCTGTGCATGTATGTATGTCATGTGGGGGAAGGCATGTGCCGCAGTGCATATGTAGACACCAGAGGACAACACTGTGGAGTCAGTTCTCTCCGTCCAGCTTCATGTGGGTTTGAGGGATCAAACTCAGGTTGTCATGTGTGTGCCCAGTGCTTTACCCACTGAGCCATCTCTCAAGCATGCCGCCCTAATTTTGAGACAGGGTATCTCAGTGAGCCCAGACGTCACAGTTGGTTAGATGGCCTGGCCAGAGAGCTTTAAGGATCAGCCTGTCTCTGTCTCCGTCCACATGTCCCAGTTCTAGGGTGGCAGATGCAAACCACCAGACTGGACTTTGGGACATGTTCCATGAACCATTTATAGGAACCCTGACTGTCTTTTTCTATCTCCATCATTTCTAACACCCTACCCCTTACTGCCTTCTTGTATCATGAAGGCAGCACACTCCAAATAATGGTTGCAAGTTTTATGGACAGAAACCTCTGAATTTATGAGACGAAACGAATCTTGCCTCCTTTAAGCTAGTTCACCATATTGCCATAGAGGTGAAATACATTCCTTTTCTTTGTCTTAATCTCAAGCATTTATATATCACATACCACCCAATGCATACAACCAACTGTCCCATTGACCTGGGTATTAAAAATGGGTTATCATTGCTGGCTTCCTTTCCCATAAGTCTCTATCCAGAGGCAACAGATGCCTGGTGATAAGTGGTCTCAGTCATGGTATAGTTTCTTCAGTTCATCAAGATGTTCTAAACAATAGTAAATTAAAAGAAGAAACCTGAGGATTTAATAATGAAACAGCAATTAGATAAACCTAGATCATGGGATATTCGGCAAGACAAATGGTTTTGACCCTTCATAAATGTCAAGGTCATAAAATGCCTAAAATAAAGCAATATAAGCAGCCAAATTGTTCTAGACTAAACAATATAAGGCTATAAAAAAAACCCTAATTCAATGTGTGATATTCAACTGGATCTTAAGATTGGGAAGGAAGTGAGCCACAAATACCTAGCAGTGTGTGCTCCAGGGTACTAGTTGTGTGGGCACTGAGAAATGGGTCAATGTTGACAGGACACAGTGATGCAGCATGCCTACTGGGACAGACTCGGGCACATCTGAACTTTGGAAGATACTTTCCATGACAAGCCTGAAAAAGCACAGGAATTTGACAGGACTGTGTGCCATTTTCCATGGGAGTTACTGAAAGATGAAGGGCGGCGACACTTGGAGAGGCTCCACGTGAAAAGGGACACCCTAACGACTCAGGTACCATCATTCAAACAACAGCCATCGGGTCCCTGAGCCATCAGGTCCCTTGTAAACCTCAGAACTGCCTCAGAAACTGCTCCGAAATTGGGTGTCAGAGAGATTCACTTCATCATTGGTTAGCCAAGGGCCAACTACAACTCTTACCACCTGAGGTTTGTGATTTCAAGGATCTGAAGAGACCAGATACTTTTATCAATCATTTGGTAGCTTTACCCGAGAGGTTTACCTGTACCTTTCTCTATAATACTTCAGTGAGGAAGTAGTGTGTGCCATGCCATCTATGCCAGCCCCAAGCTTCAACAAACTATTACTAGAAACCATGCTACATCTTTGGCATTTGATTTAGGTCAATGTGAAGACCTACAATGCATGAATACGGAAAACAGCACATGTGGCAAGCTCACTGTCTTATTTGCAAAGTAGTGTCACTGGGTGCAGTGACTGTGACATCCCCTTTCACAAGGATATGACAGACATGTCCTGTCTCTAAAGGAGTTGACCATGTGGGATCTTTATCATGCCTAAGACATGTCTGAAGAATGTGAACTTTCCGTCTCTATCACCATCACCAGAACTCTCCGGAGCTGCTGTACTGCCCAGCGGGGCACTGCCACTGGTGTGGTGAACTCTTGTTTGCTGTCATCTACTCCAAGCTCTTCCCACCCCTTGAGAGAGACACTGATGGCAGGGCACTCTGAGAGGACAACTGCTGTGTCATTGCGGTGACGGGGAAATCAGAGGACAGACTATCGATTTTTGACAATGATTTGAACATGCTTTGTCTCCCCAGAAAACATACTGAAATTAAACAACTGTGGAACGGTAAGAGTGGAACCTTTATGTTGTCTAGATGTGCAGCCTTCGGGATTAGATTTAGAAAAGGTCTTCAGGTGGGACCCCCATAATTGAATACTGGTAGCTGTAAAAGAAAACGGGGTGGGGTGGAGATGTATCTCAATGTTAAAGCATTCACCCAGCAAATGTAAAGCTTTGGAGTTAATTCCCAAGTTGGGTAGAAACCATGAGGGGAAAGCCAGAGGATGCACACAATTTCCCTATCTCTTATAGGTAGTGCCCTGCATATTCCTGGGAGTCTTATCCATGAGAAGCCATTCCACCCTGGAACAGAAAGACAAGACAAAAAAATATCCCTTTCTTTTTCAACACTTACCCAGTCTCTGCCACTGTGCAACAGAGCATCTGTAAGATGGCCATCATTTCTACTCTATCACTTCAGTTTGACTGAGTACTGGTGCTGCCTCCCGGAGGACAGGAAGCAGACCACACCTGTGACTGACTCTGATCCTGAGGGATGCCCACCTGAGTCACCGGCCATCCCTCAGGCCAGCAGACCGGCTCAGAGGCCAATGGTTCTTCTTATTAACGGTGTGTGAGCTATGTAGATTCTGATTGAATGCAGGCCATTAGATAAAACTTTGCCTCTTTGGAGCGCCTCTGGCTAAGTACACACTGACTCACGAGGGCCTTTCTACAGATTTGCACAGACTGGACAACCATTTGCTTCCGTGGGCTCACCATTTCCACCCCCACCCCGATCTGAGTTCTTGTCAAAAATTATCCAACTCCTGGGCAACAGGACTAAACACTAGGGTCACAAGTGAAGAGGAAAAAAGAACCACAAATGTCTGCTTCTAGACATGCCAACTGTAGAACAGACCTCCTCTTGTCGTGAATATAGCCCATTTAATATGCTCCATAAATACTATACACTTATATCACATTTCACACAGAGCAGTAGGGGTCCAGAGGTAAACTTCCTCTCACCAGGCTCTTAGGAAAAGAAATAAAAGCTTCCCTGAATGTTTAATGTTCTGCTGAAGCATTTTGATTATTTTATCCCCGACTCTAGAATTAGAACACGGTTTGCACCCATTAGACTCTTTTGTATGCTCAATAAAATTTTTTAATCTTTAATAAGTTCTGCACTGTTTGTCAAAATAACAATTTTCTTGTTTTAATACATAAACACATTTTTCTTATTCCTTAATTATGTTTCCCAAATAAGAAACTAAAAGCCTCCTTTTCCTTGTTGATACCTATAACTGTTACTTTTATTTTCAAGTAATCAGTATTTGGTTTTGTTACTTGTTTCTTTTTAGAGGCAGGAGGTCTTGAGTCGTAGCCTCAGTTGGTCTTGGCATTGATCCACCAGCCTCAGTTCACTGAGCGCTGTGATTAGAGTGGCAAGCCATCAATGTCATATTCCTATCAATATTGTTAAAACCTTGCCTAACGCATGTTTCGAGTTAAGTAAATAAATAAACAATTCTCTCTCCATCACATTATCTCCCCTTTCTTTAGAATTACGGAGACCAACACTGAAGAACAACCCTCCATGCCATCATCGTATCTTCCTTCTGTACCAAACATAACATTGGTTAATAGTCCCTGCCACATCTCCGTGGGAAAGTCTGTACTGGGCCATTATCAGGTTCAATGCAAGTGGATGTTAGTTTCCCAAAATTTCCATTTTCACTTGAAGGCTGCTTTGTGTTGAACCACTGACAACCAATTCGATCAGTCTTTTAGAGTGACTGTCTCGTGTTGGTTTCAAGAACATAACTGACAAGAACTCAAGGCTGCGTTCGTGCGGTTTTCCCGATGGTCTTTTTGAGTGCACATGCTCTCTGGACAGCACCTGCAGACTGCTCACCTTCCACCACACAGGACCTTTCCCTCCCGATCCTGCTATACTGTGTAACAGAATCACCTTTATTTGAAGTCCATGTGTGTATGTGCACCTGTGCATGTGTGCCTATGCATGTGTGTTTGCACATATGTACACACGGATGTGGAGGCCTGAGGTTTCAGTGGGGGTGTCTTCCTCAATAATATTCTACCTGTTTTCAGTAGCGTCTCTCACTGTACCTGGAGCTCACGGCTGTGACTACACTGGCTGGCCAGCACGCCCAGAGATCCTCCTGTCTCTACCTCCCAGCACTGAGGTTACAGACGTGACATGGCACCCAACATTTTAATGTGAGTGGTGGGGATCTGAACTCAGGTCCTTGGGCTTACATGGCGAACATTTTAACGAACGAGTCATCTCCCCAGCCCAGGGGCACTCTTGTGTACATCCCAATTTTGTCATTGTGGTTGGTTTTAATGTCAATTTGCCACAAATCCGAGGCACCTGAGTAGGAAGCCTCACCAGAAGATTGCCTTAAGACCCACCTGATTGTGAGTAGAACCTTCTAGAAGCAGTCCACAAATGAAGGGGCAGCAGAAGATTCCTCACATTTTGGTCATCTGACTTCCCTCTTGGAGGGTTGATTTCAGTTGCTGCTGCTTCCTTCACTGATACCAAAACCAGTGTTGCCAGACTGTCTTCGTGGACTAAGGACCTGGAACCTTCCAGGTTTTAGGCCCCCAGGCTTGTGGACTGAGCAATTGCTGGATGGCTGGCCTCTCCTGGGGAAATCCAGCTGCTTCGGGGCCACTTTTCCCACAGCTGAGTCCCTGGGCCTCAGGGTTGAGCACCTACACAGTCCTCAGCTTCTTGGGTGTGATTCGGCTGTTGTTATTGTTTTAAGGTAACCTAACCTAAGAAATTTGTTATATATTAAATACAAATATATATCCACCCCATAATTCCTGTTCTCTGAAGAAACCTAATACAGTCACACAGAATTAAAAGACAAACAGTGGTTTAATTAATCACTTTTATTGCTTTATCAAGGGCATTATTCCACAAAACTGTCCTTTTTCCTCTCCTTTGAGTGGACTCATCAAAGGAGTTTATTCTATGTGTTTGAAAAAACAACTGAGTTCATTTCAAAGGCTCTTGGAATATACCCAACCTCAAAACCATTAGTATCCCGTCAACTACAATGTCAGTCTTAAGTCTGCCAATCAGCTCAATCACTGACTAAAAAGAAAAAAGAAAAAAGAAAAAAGAAAAAAGAAAGAAAAGGAAAACTTAAGTCCATGGTAGTAAAATTTTGAATATTCATAACAGCCTGTGTAGGTTGGTTATAGAATCTCTTCTCGTGCTCTAGAGAAGATGATTGGATGATGTGGTTCTCGTTTTACACGTTAAGTGATATGGAGGACACACGTATGGCCTGATAATCAGATGTGCTAGGAGTATTCACCACTGTCCATTACTGACTCATTTCAGAAGCATCAGTGGCACTGACTGAAAGAACCAAGGAGTAGAAAGGAACAAGGGAGGACAGTCAAGAAGCCCAAGAAGACAAATACAATAAGTCTCTCTCTTATTAAGGCCCGAGATGTTCTGATGGCCTCACCTCTGACTGGTTATAATTCAGCTGTTTGGCCCAATGTGTTGAGAGGATAAAATCTTAGAGTCACCTCTACTCCTGCTCACACTGTGGTCCCTTGCCCATCTCCCCGTAAATCCTATCTCCAGCCACACTAAGGTGTTAAGTTAATGTGGGAGAGCCTGGGGGACCGATGGGTCCACAGTTACAGGTAGAGAAGTCACTAGGGCATAAAAGCTCACTCTGGTGTGTTGTACCCAGTCTCACATCCTGGAACACAGGAATGGGCAGGTCTGCTCCGGGAAGACTGATTGGGTTTCTCTTCTTTGCTTTTCCTGATTGGTCTTCTGTGAATGAGCAACTGGGGACCAGATCTACAGACCTGGTCATTTTCATGTCCTCTTTCTTGGTCAAGTACCAAGATTCAGGTTCCAAGATTCAGGACAAGGTAATGGAGAGGCAACAAAACATCTTCTTTGGGTTTCAGGTCTGAACTGTACTCATTCATCAAGCAGGAAGGTTTGTTAGGGTTTGTCACCTGCTATCATGGGACCAGTTCAATGTTCATTTGAAGCTGTGTGCGAAACTATCAGAAATCCTATAGGGGTAACCAAGAATATTCTGGGAATTCAGTAGCTATTTGTTCAGGTTTTTTTTTATTAGTGTGTGTGTGTGTGTGTGTGTGTGTGTGTGTGTGTGTGTATGTGTGTGTAAAAGAGGAGGTATGGGGGATATGGATATTTGTAAAGGTGTCCTTGGAAGACATTGGATTCCCTGGAGCTGGAGTTACAGTCTGTCAAACATGGGTGCTGAGAACTGGACTTCCTCTGCAAGCATTCTCATCACTGAGTCATCTTGGTAGCCTCCTAGTTCCTGGGTTTAGTACCAACACAAAATCCAACGCCTTTCCCGGAACCCTTCCCCTTCTTTCTCTCATGCCCTACATCATTACATTGCCCATCACAATGCCGATTGCACAGAAGTCAATAAATATATACTAAATAACAATCAAGAACAAGGAGGCATCTCCCTAAAACTATCATCTATCGATCTTCTTAGTGGACAAATTTTAGTAACAGTCTTCACAAATGGCTACAGACAACAGTATTTATATAAAGTGTGAACATTTGCTTATCTAACCATCCCAACTGTTACACAGGGTTAGCTAGTACAGCGGGTGTATGGCAGAATAGGTAGAAAGACCAAGTAATGTGAACAAGGTAATAAAGGTAATACATTGCAGAGTGTCAACTCAGTCTATATTTTCTTACTCTAGTACCATAATGCATAATTTCATATCCCCTGAATTTTTCCAATACTTTTGGTAACATAATTTATTATTTTAGTATAGGTACTATACCATATAGTATATATTTATTGTATTATATAGTGTGTATATATGTTGATAATACAATATGCAATAAAGATACACACTAATAATAAAAAATTTAAAAACAAAAAAATTTAAAGAACCATAAGAATGTTTTATAAAAATATTCAAGACTGCAAAGTTTTCTGTAACATAAACTAATCACCGCTGTTCTTTGAACCTCCCCACACATACTTTGATGATTCCAAGATGCATTACTTGGGCAGAATTGTGCCTATCCTGCTCTAGGGTAATCAGCTTACTCTACACTGGTGCCGCGGACAATATGTTAAATTTTAATGTCAAATATTAGGCATTTGCCAAGTGTGGTGGTGCACACCCTTAATCCCAGCACTTGGGATTAAAGTAATGTAATTTGAAGCCAACCAAATCTACAAAGAGAGTTCTAGGCCAGTCAGAGATAAATAGTAAGACCCTGTTTTTGTTTTTGTTTTTGTTTTTTTAATGAATAAACACCATATATAGAGAGAGAGGTAGGGCCTTTGGGAAGTAAGTAGGGAATGAGTGGACCAGTGCTGTCATAGAATTAACCTCAGAGAACTCACTCACCTAGTGTCACGTGACTCACAGCAAGAGGACAGCTGTCTGTGAACCAAGACATCCCTAACTGGACACCAATGGGACCACCACCGGCATTTCCCAGCCTCCAAAAACATAAGAAGTAAATCTGTGTTATTTGTAAGACACCAAGCCTGTGGTATTCTATAAAACAACCAAGAGAGACTAAGACAGAACTTGGTATCGGAAGCGGGGTGCTGCCGTACAAGAACCCCAAGTGAGTTAAGTCTTGGAACTGGGGAAAGGGAAAACTAGATGAGATCCCTGATTGTATTTAGCAGGAACTGTACCATAATGTCTTAGAAAACTACATAATATCACTGAGGTTTTTCCAAGTTCAGGTCTGTCCTACCCTGTGTTCTGTAGACACTGAGCTGGCTTTCCTATGTGTAACATATAACGGACAACTGGGAAAATGACACTCGTTTTCACTTGTTCTTCTGAGCAACATACTAAGCATACTAAGGATAATAATGGCCCTGACAGATATTCTAACTACGAGAAGTCAGTCCTTAAGGCAACAGGAATTTAGGTTCTAAAACTTTAGATTTGTTACATGACCAAAGACAAAGTTGTCTCCATTTTCAGGAGCAGAAGTAAAGGCAACTGGCAAAGACTAGAAATCATATTCATAAAAATTCTGGTAGGTTTTCTGTCTACTTCACCATACTGCTTTGAAACTTTGTCCTTGTGAACAATCTAAGTAAAATACACCGAGGCACTGAAGCGACTATTGCATTGCGTTTATTGCGACCCCTTGCGGCAGCTCACAGAGAGAAGTGTGGCATGTTAGCACAGACATAGGCAAAGTACACTTAGGCATTCAGAAGGCAGCTCTTATTTATAGCAGAGGCCTGCTATATGAGGAGACATTTCTTACACAATGGTCAGAAGCAAGAAGGCATCTTATTAAGAAAAACCTAAAGACAGAGGAAGCACATGCTAAGTATCAAAAATTAGTCTCAAAGCATTTAAGTATCAAATCTATGGGTATGTAAGAGTTCTATAGTACCATATAGAAATTTTATTTTCATTGAAATGTACTCTAGTAAAAATATTTTTATTAATTCTTTGAGAACTTCAAACAATGTGTTTTGATAATATTTACCCACAAGTCCTGTCTGTATATTTTCCCAAATACACCTGACCTATGTCCTACAATGTCATTTCTTTTTTTTTTTTTAATAACCCAGAGAATCCAATTAGTGCTATCCATACATTCCTGGGTATGGGGTGAGCCACATGAGCATGGCTAACCTACCAGGAGCTATACCATTGAAGAAAAATGACTCTCCCTTCCCCAGAATACATCTACTGTCCACAGCTCCTTGGTTGTTGGTCAGGGCTCAAGAATCCATTCCCACGCCAGGCTAGAATGACGGCTTGATCTTGTGCTGGCAACCAGAGCTTCTGCGAGTTCATGAATGCAGCAGGCCGTAATATCCAGAGGACATCATTTCACTCCAGTCCTCCCTAACCTCCACTTCTTACACGGTTTCTGCCTCCTCTTCCTCAATGGTCCCTGAGCCTTGGGGAGGGGTGTGAGGTACATGTCCCATTTGGAACTGAGCTCTCCCCTGACACGCATTCTCTGCACTTTGACCAGCTGTGGCTTTCTGCTCTAGCTACTACCCACTGCACAAAGAAATGTCTCTTGGTGTCTGACAGCTAGAATAATCTCCAGTCACAGGGCTATGAGCTCAGCCGAAAGTTTTACGTGAGTGAAGGTACTATGGAGCAAGAAGGCAGGAAATACGCAAGAGTGGCATTTATATCACGATGGAAACTAATTGGACTTAAGAACCTCATGCCAATGACCCATGTCTGGAGAGTCATTGAATCGAGAGAAGAACTCACAACTCTCATCTTTCTAGACCAATACAGTTTCTAACTGTATTCTAACTTTTACTCTGATACCCACAGATAATGGTAATTCTCATAATTGGTTGGGGGAGCTCATCATAGAAGGCTACTCTAGAGATCCATGAAGGTCAAAATACAGAGAATAAGTGAACGTGGGTTATCCGGTCCTGATAAGTACATGTGCAACACGACACTGAGCAGGGAAAGCGTACACAGGCTCCTACCCACTAACCTAGAAGCTATGTTTAATTTACAACTGCTGGCAAAGGAAAAATTAGCTTTTTCCAATGCAATCTCACTGAATATATCAACCACACTTCAGGGTAGGTCCCATGCCCAGGACTAGCTGGCCATCACAACACAAACTCAATGACATTTCTGTACACTTTTTGTCTCATTTTGCTTTGTATAGACTTTTTTGTCTTGTTAGTATTTTGCTTGTATATTTTGTTTTCAGTTTTGTGAGTATGTATAATATTAATAATTATAAACAAATAAGCCAAGAATTTGAAAGTGAGTGAAGGGAAGAAATTAAGGGACTGACAAAAAAACAGTGGAAATGATATAAATGCAGTATACTCATATATGAAATTCTAGAAAAAAATAATTTGTTACAAAAATGAAATAAATTCTGCTTATACCTATAACAGAACCTGAGTTGAAGAGATTTCCATTTACAGTGGGCAGCAGTCACTCGAGAGCTGCACAGCTGGCCAGCAGGCTAAATTAAAAAGCTGAGTGCTCAGCCATAAATGGGACATCTATCTCCAACACCTGTCCCCGGTCAAGGTTTGGGAAACACTGAGGAAAGGGGGCTAGAAAGGATGCAAAAGCCAGGAGGCAGGAAGGAGTGTGGTGAAATGCTGTCCTCTGGACACGGCCATGCTATCACACAGATGAACTCACAGCAGCCCATGCTACCTGGACAAGACCAGCATTAGATCACGTCAGTCAAAGTCCCTGCAAAAGTGGGGAAGATGATCTCCAGGCTATTTACAGAGGCGCTATTTCCAAGGGAGAATGTGGCCACTGGCAGTGCTCCTCTGAGCCAGTGTATGGCCCCTCGCATGTGCACATATGAGCAGAACTGACTAGATTTCGTGTGTTCTAATGTATTTTTAAAAGACAAAGTTGGGAGGAGTGGACATTGCAGGGACATTGGGAAAGGTGGAGGGAGAATCATGCTCATCACACATGCATCATATTTGAAGTTCTCACAAGGTTAATAACTGCCTGAAATATTGAGATTTAAGACACACATGAAATATTCAGCATTTGTTTTAGACATTTATGGAGGGAAGGTAAAAATACTACATTATTTTTTCAAAGGCATAAATCCTTTTGTAGACCATTTCTGAGGATTCAGAAAGAATTCCACTTCATCCAGTATACACTTTAAAGTCTGACCTTACACCAATAACCCCTTTCAGACCTTGCTGCTTTGACGTTATTACATAAAATGGTAGAAAATCCCTTTCAGTCCTGTGTAAAATACATATGCTCCATTCTCCAAAGAAAATACTTCTCTTGAAAAACACACATCAGTGCCAGTTTATTCCCACATTAGTAAAAGCACCTATAAAATTAAACATCTTAAATTTTCATGAGGAATTAAAGAATGTTACATCCTCAAAGATAAGTTCAGTCACTTCTTCAGATCTAAAACCCAAAGTCCAGGGAGGTTAAGAAACTTGCCTAAAATCATATTGAATTCAGGACAGCCAGGGCTGTTACAAAGGGAAACCCTGTCTTAAAAAACAAAAACAAACAAACAAAATTATGTTGAATTAATGATAGACGTAGAGTTGAGGAGAATCTCTCCACAGATGGGTCCTCCCACCAGCAAGGGGACCCTACTACTCATCAAGAATGTGCTGTTTGGGGCTGGAGAGATGGCTCAGAGGTTAAGAGCACTGTCTGCTCTTCCAGAGGTCCTGAGTTCAATTCCCAGTAACCACATGGTGGCTCGCAACCATCTGTAATGAGATCTGGTGCCCTCATCTGACCTGCAGGCATACAAGCAGGTATACCACTGTGTATATATAATAAATAAATCTTAAAAAAAAAAGACTATGCTGCTTTTTCTCCTCATTTCTTACAGTCTGGTTGCCACAGTTCGAGAGCAATGGTGTATGTATTTCCACAGTTAAGAACACAGGCATCAACACAACCGTTATCAACAGGCTTTTAAGTAGACCAGTAGTCTCCTTACCATCTAATGGACTGAAAGCCAGTGTTGTTTTTCTTTGTTTTCAGAAAGCACCAGTAGGTAACCAGACAATACGGCTGAACATTCTCTGACCGCATTAGAAACCAGCAATGCTCAACAGCAGACGGCCTGCCTATGATGATAGGATGTATACATTGTGCTAATGATAATCAGATTCACCCCAGAGGAGAGCCCAGGGCATTCACTTCCATCACCTGAACCAAAAGAAATGGCTGTTTGCCGTGAACCGAACATCTCTTCCTCTCCCGCTCCACAGTATAAGAAACAATTAGTGACATCTCACAGATAGAAAAACTAGGAGGAGACACAACTTTAGAGAAAATTGCACTTCAGAGAGAAATCAGAGGAGGCCACGAAATCAGAGGGTGAAGAGAATATAGACAGACTAGTTGAAAGGACATCGAAGTGGGCGCGAGACAGCCCAAGACCAAGTTCAGCACAAAGGAGATTTACTTTACCCAGAGAGACAAAGGACAGGAAATAAGAGACAAGGACAGAGGATGAGAGGGAAGGGACATTTGCCACAGCGGGACAGACTGCCTCTCAATAGAGAGGAGACCCATAGGTAAGACGGTTTCTTTATAAAGGAAAAGGGGGGACACCTATGTTAGAACGAGATGTTTAACTTTGATTGAGCGTGTTAATTAGGGCAGCCAAAAGGAGGCTTTTGATTGATGGACTTTAAAAGCTTCGATAACTGCGCCTTGGTGGTCATCCTCAGGGGCGTGATGTGGCCAAATAAGGGAACAGACCTTGGCAGCTAGCTTTACAAACATACCCTAACAGCTTAGCAAGACAGAGGGAATGGGGGAAGGGCCAGGCCTGCCTGAGCCATGTGTGCCATGCTCGGGCCAACTAGAGCCCCTTGGCTAGTGAGGTGGCTTGGGGGTGTAAGACGAAGGAAGATGTGTCCTTTGGACTGGGAGGACAGAGATGCCTAACACAGCTTTTCTTACCCCCATCCCTGAGAACAGATGGAATCTCTCATTGCCAAGTTCTAATGCGCTTCATTCATTCTCCGCACCAAGAAACCGGGCTTGCCAAACACCAATGAGCTGCTGACAGGGAGGTGAGTATCACCCTTCCACAGCTAGATCTGCAGCCAGGAGAGCACTTGACCTTGGGTCAGTCTCCACAGAAGACAGCGAGCACATGGGTCCAAACACAGAGACCGAAGGCAACCAATGTCCACTCAAAAAAGTCTAATATCCTTTTTTTTAAGTATAAAAATATAGAGGCAACCTCTAAAAGTAATTCATGGCTATTATTTGACAGGGCTCTTTGTGAGAACAGCTACAATTAATTCTTGCTCTAAAGGATACTCAACGGAATAGCTATTATCTCCAAATATTAAGGCATCCAAGAAAATTCATCTAATTGGGTCATTCTAGTACTGTGTAAAACTAGTCCTTGAAGACCAGGGCCCAAAACTCTTCAGACGAAAAGTTTTGATTCCTATCCACCAGCCACCTTAGGGCCTGGGCTTCTCTCTTAGACTGCTGAAAGCTGGGGAGCCACAGCTCTCTCAACGATCTCCCACGCAGGGCTGGAGCGGCTGGGGATGAGAAGGCGAACAGGCTTGGCTCCGGGCAACTCAGGTGGCTAGCATCTGCCCTCCATTGTCTGGGTGGTAAGCCCTGCATTGAGAGAAGGAGAAAAGGAATTTAAAACATACAGGAAGGAAATGCAGTCCCCATAGTCCCACCACCAATAGGGGGACACAGCACACTTTCCATAATGCAAAGTCTTTCCCTCCAGTCTCGGCAGTTATATGGTTGAAGTGTGCATGGGGAAAGTATGATATTTATTGAGACTGTACCATGCATGGGACACTACCAGATCCTAGCTGAGGTAGTCTCACTTAATTCTCCTGGCAATCAAATGAAACAAATACAACCACCATATTTTATAGAGACCGGAAGTGGCATTCTAAGTACAGTCCCAAAACAATGTATCAGCACCCCTAAGATGGATCCCAGTTCCTCCCAGAGTCCTCTTTCCTCTCCTGCTTGTTGACTTATTTAAATACTTTTCTCCTGTAGGTCAATGCCCATATCCTCCTCTGCACAGGAAAGCCTTTTAATGTGATTAATATAGTTCTTGATATTTTGATTTAATGTTACTTTTCTATTGCTGTAACAAAACCCCATGATAAAGGCTACTTATAGAGAAAGAACTGTTTAATTGGGTTTATAGTTCCAGAGGGTTACAGTCTTTGATTGTAGAGTAAAGAAGCAGCAAGAGGAACAGCTGAATGCTCACATCCTCACCTACAAGTAGGAGGCAGAGAGGACACACTGGGAATGGAGTGATTCTTTTGATACCCCAAAGCCTATCCCCAGTGACACACCTCCTCCAATAATGTCATGCCTCCTAATTATTCCCAAATAATTCCACCAACTGGGGACCAAGTAATTATATGTTTTTCCCTCCCAAACATCTCCCCACACAGACATGAAACTTCATGTCCTTTCTGGCTCTTAAAAAAAAATCGCAAATAGGCACATAGCCTCCTTGCCTATTCTGCAATACACAACCCCAGGATCCCCCGACCCCTCCTGCCAAAAACAAACAAACCAACCAACAAACAGAAAGCCTAAATGGAGCTGAAAAGACTCAGTTATCCTTAAGGGACTGGCCACTGGGAGCTTGATCATGTTTCAATGAGTATATAGACAACACAAATTGGATTGATGTATTTTTTTTCTTTTTATGTTTTTGGGGGGAAGGGAACACAAAGGCGGGGGAGTGACGGGGGGGACGAGAAGCGAGTGTGATTGGGGTGAATTATATGAAATTCCTAAATAATCAATAAAAATATTATATTGAGCAAAAAACTAAACAGCCTGATTTGTGTTGGTCAATGACTCCTGGGCATGCAACCCGCCCTGGAGTGTGGCTGACATACAACTCTGCTAGAGAAAGGTGATTTTCTCTCTTCCTCCAGCTATCAATTCCAAATAGCTGGAGAGATTTAAAAAAAAAGTTTCTCTACAGTGAAATATGCCTGAAATCTGTAATTCACTTAGTAGCGATGTACCAATAGTAATTTCTTAGTATTGATACATGTATAGTGGGTATATAAAATGTTAGCATTAGGAAAAGCTAGGTAAAGAGTTTAAAGGATTTACAGACAGCAGCTTTTCATTGAAACGCTTCTGTGAATAAAACTCGTTCAAGAGAAACATTGTTAAAGGCAATGGCAAAATACCTTAAAATTTCCGGAAAAACTGATGTTTCCATAGTTCATATTCAGCTAAGCTATGTCATACACATTAGAGAATAATGAAGATGCCCCACATACTTGTCAGGAAGCCACTGGAGGCTGTGATAAACCAAACCGAGGGGGCAAACCGAGATAACAAAGCAGTGTCAACACAGGAAAGGACGGAATTCCTACGAGGCCATGGAAGCTACCGCGGGCTGACACGCCACATCGCCACAATCAGTGCCGGAAGCGACGGTGCCCACAACACGATTGTGAAGGGTGGTTTTGTCTTAAAATGTGTAGGATTATTTGATGCTTTCACCTATAGGCAGAAGAATCTTTTCCTAAAAATAAGTTGTTTGGCATAAAAATAACAGTAATGTATCAGGTTTATAATTAGTATAATCCTAATCTATCTCAAAGTTAGAAAGCAGAGCAGTAGACCAAACTTAGAAATAGAATAGCAATTTTGATGCTACCCATGGTTAGGTCGATATTCTTTATTTTCTTTAAGCTGCCCATAGGAAACGTAGGCGAAGACACTGGGGTGCCTACTCTGAGGGAGAAAGGGGACAGGGGTGAACAGCTTGTTTTAACATCTGACATGACCATCAAGGGAAGTCTGAATTAGTTTACTTGGGAAGGCAAGCCCTCCCAACCCTCCTTATCTTAAGTTTGGTTTCTACTAGTTTTGGCAATGTTACTGGCGCACCACATCTGTCTCCAGTGAGACTTGCCCTAACCTTGGTGCTTTCCCAGCACTAAGCATCTGCTTAGACAAAGAACTAGAGACCAGAAGGGAAAGTGGGGGGCTTTTAACAAAAGTACAGGGAGGGAGATCGGAGCTTTGGAATAAGGGGCAAAGGCAGACAAAAGGGGTGGGGGACAGTCACATTGTGTCTCTGACTTTTAGCTGAGGCTTTTATTAGAGTAGACACGAAAACTGCACTTCCCTCCCTCGGACCAGGCGAGGAAGAAAACAGTCATCACTGTGTTTCTGGCGGTTTTAAACTTTGTGTCAGTTAAATGCTTGGACCCTAAGATTCAAGATGCGTGTGTGAGAGAGGAGACAGCTAGCTGAATTTACTAGCTGGGTTCACCTGTTAGCTTGTGCCAGCCATGCGGCGAGAAGAGCCAGAAGAGCACCTACTGCTTTCAGTTTACCTTTTAGTTTTAAGGCCAGTTCGAGAACCCACGTTTCTCTTTTGACTTCTTTTTTAACTAAGCCGTAACACACAGTTTAAAGGCTGTTTTCTGAAATGTTAGCAACTGAACGTTGTAAGTTGCCATTTTGACAATCAGCTGTCTTTCCCAAATCCCTAACTCTTGGCCCACCCTCACAACACCTCACCAAGAGTTCTTAACCGAGACATTTCCGAGCACAGAGACTCAAACTGCAGGCTGTGAAGAAATGCTCAGACTTAGACTCCAAAGTGGGGTTGCTTTGACCACGCATTGGGTTGGGGTACCCCTGGGCAGGAGATAAAGAGATTCCACAAAAAGATACCAAAGTGAAAATCAGAAACAGTGGTTCACATTCTCAGCAGTGGAAGCACCAGAGACAAGTAGTTAAGAACTGACCACCGAGGGGCAACTTGGGATGCATACAAAACACCACACACCTGTCCCGACTGATGGAGGATAAGCTAAGCTGTCTTTAAAAAGTCGTGGAATCACTGGTACTGGGAATGCGCTGGACACAAGGACAGTCTGAACCATCAGCCAGCTAGTAACTGTATTGGCCCTGTCTGGGAGTCGTCCTCCATCAGACCCTCCACAGATGTTTACATGAGGCCATCAGCAATAAAAAGCATTCTTCTGCCACTCAAGAGAAGGGTCTACTGAAGGCTGTAGTGTTAAGTTCCATCTGCAGGTAACACTACAGAGAGAAGAGACGTAAGAAATGTACTGTGCCTGCCTAAGGTTCTACCAGGAACCTTTCACAACAAGATCTGAAGTGTGTTTGATGAAACAGCTATGGCATTTTTAGAAATAACTAACTTTCCGCACCTCCTTCCAGCTGAGGCTTTGAGTAGAAAAACCAGCTGTTTCGAAAATACGGTTTTCAAAGACTGTGCTTCCAAAGAGAATACGCCTCCTAGGCCAAGAAAGAGATTCCGAGTTCTACGATTCTGAACTCTTCCAGTCTGTTAGGAGCTGAACTCCAAGAACAAGAATCCCTTTCCAGGAAAGGAAGTGTGAACTGTAGCATTGGGCACTAGACAAGAAAGGGGCGGCAACCACACAGGTAATGAGGAATCGGCCATCATTCCCCCAAATTCCAAAAGGTCAAGAATGGTCTCCATACAGTGTGGGACAGCGGGGAGGGCCCAGTGCAAATAAAGCTCATTGTTCTTCTCTGTGAGCTTCCATGAAACACCAAGGAGGAATGAAAACACAGAGCAGAAAACACAGAGAAGAAAACACGGAGAGTCCCCCTCTTTGGTACAATGTAAGAACGGTGAGCATTCAAGAATCCCAGGTTCTTTTCTCATAAGGAAAACCATCTAGTGTCACTAAGTGATTCTAAGAAACTCCTTCATCTCCTAGATCTACCTCCATGGGGAAAACAAAACCAAAAAAAAATCATCTTTCTAATGGTTGTGGAAAGTCTAGAACTAATTTTGTGACCAGCAGGCCACAGTGATACTAAAAGTCACCTGCTATTGGTGAGGGACATGGAATTCTCCCATCCAAATTGCCCAGAAATATAAAGTATAATCTGTCATGGGAAGGAGAATCATGAAAATCTATATAGCTTTACTCCTAGATGGAGGAAATCAGAGCCACCACATTATAATCCACAGCAGCAGTCTACTATATGGCAAGAGGAAAAACATCGAAGCCTGTGGCAAAATAAAAGCAAACAACAATGGTAGAAGAGCTGCTCAGTGGTGGAGTACTTGTCTAATACATACAAAAGCCAGAGGGTGATCTGTAGCACTGGAGCGGGGCAGGGGGGGGGGGGGGAGGAACGAACACAAAAGCAAAATCCAGCTCCACTCTCAACTAGACTGATGGAAGCCAGGCGGTGACAGAAGCATGTCCACGTTCAAATACTAATGTTAGACGACCTCCATATCTGTCCTGTTGCTTGCAGCACCAACAATCAGTCAGGGACCGTGGGACACATGAAAAGTAAGACAGTAGCTAAGTAAGCGTTATCAAGAGAAAAGGAAATGAATGGAAACAAACCCAGAGATGACTCGGAAATTGACAGCCTCAGGGAGGGCATTTACGATGATGGCCAGTAACATGCTAAAAGCACAGTGGATGCTGGGGAAGGTAGGAGAGCACTATGGTGATTTTATTGAGAAATAAAACATGAGTCAAATGGAAGTAAGTTTCGGTAGTCACAGGGATGTTCTATGATTTAATTTTTTAAACAAGTATTTGCTTAGGGACGGTAGGGGATGCCATAGTGTACACGTGGGTGCCAGAAGATAGCTTGTGGAGGTCACGCCACTCCTTCCCCCACACAGGTACTAAGGACTCTAACTCAGGTCACCAGGCTTGCGGGACCAGCACATTTAACCATTGAGCCATCTCATCAGCCCATCCATCTCTGATTTTAAAGCTACCACATCAAGAGGGGGAGAGAAGAAAAGCAGAACAAGGGCGTTCGTGGTTTTTCTGTGGGAACTATGAGGCCAACAACGGTCTCAGAGCTCTCCCCTCACATCTGTCTATAACATAAAGAACAGAGACATTTCCAGGCAACTCCTGTTACAGTAAATCCTATTAGCCTGAAGTCAGGCTGCTTTGTTTTGTGGAAGTGGAAATAGGAAATATTTAAATTCTCCTGCACAGTCAGGCCAGAAGTATCCCCCCATCTTCATATAGTATTTAGCATTCTGATCCCCCAAACATCATCCAAACTACATAAAATATTGTTTAGCATTTAAGAAGCATTTTGACCCAGGATATGTTCGTTGGATAACTTTTAACAGCGAGTGTCTGATACCAGAAGTACTAGTCTGTACATTCAGTAGATGGTAGTTAAAAGTTTGCTCATAGAAATAAAATAATAAAGGCTAAATGTTGGGGACAGGGCTCGGTGAGTGAAAGTACGTGCCTCTGAGACCTGAGTTAGAATCCCCAGAAGCCCTGGAAAGCTAGCTGTGTGATAATGTACAACTCCAAACTGCTGAGGTGAGATAGGGTGCCAAGACAGGGGACTCCCCGGAAACTCACAGGGAGCTAGCCTGGTGTACACAATGGTACCACACAGCAATGGTGGAAGATAAGAACCAATCCGAGGTTGTCATCTGACCTCCACACTTAATCTGTGGCACACATAACCATTCTCACACATGTAAGTGTATGCACACATACACACACATGCACACATGCTCTCTCCCTCCCTTTCTCTCTCTCCAAAAACCAAAAAGGAATAAAGCAATTCATTCTCTCCTGGCAAGAGTTCAGCTGATGATTTATGGTTATGATGAGGGTGCTCATTTAATACCAATAGCTGTGTGTATCTTGCCAGGAAATTCTGAAATGTGACTCCAACTCTATTTAATTCTATCTTTTGTTACTGGAGTGTGTATTCTCTGGGTAGTTAATGGAGTCACTGTTGACAGTGTGTGTCCTCAGGACTGAGGCAACTGTACTAAAAAGTTTCTTCCAATACTGAGGATGGTCCTTTGGAAGATTCTAATAGAATCTGTACTGTAAATATTCATGTTCCCCATCAGAGAATTTTTCCTTCACAGAGCCTGTCAAGGTTTATTTCCATAAGTATCCAATGCTGTCTGTTCAAACTGCAAGCACATGACAAAGGCAATGTCTTTTATTGATGTTATTATCTAAGTCAGTCAGTCCAAGATGGGGGAGCTGCCTAATAATATTTTTACAGCATTATTTCTCTGTAAATAAAATAGAGATGTCCAAGTAAAACGGTATTGACTGGACACATAGTTTAATTTCATCCTCTCCTGAATTCCCACAAGATGAAAATAATAGGATTTTGTGTTATGGTATGGATTCATAAAGAAAAACAAAACGATGAAGAATAGCCAAATTTTGGAAATCGTGAAGTTATTAATAGATGGGTGCAAATGATTTCACTGAGCAGAGAAAGCCCAATTTCAACACCGCTGCAAATACAAGGAGACATTCTGGAACGTGGTGAGAGATGGGATGGATCCTGGGCATAGCTGTGAAGCTGGGACTAGCAGCAAAGCCACAGCCCCTTGTTGTCTGAATAAGTGGCGACTGGCGCGCTCAGCACGCAGAAACAGCGACAGGCGCCATTCCCAGCAAAAACAGGTCCGCTCCGAGAGTCTCAAGAGAGGGACTTAATTTTGTTAATAATGAGTCACTGTACACTTTCTTTCTTTTCCTTGCGGACGGGAGGGCGAGGGATGTGCACGCTGACGTGAGAGAACGACCCTGCGAGTCAGTGCTCTCCTTCCATCACGTGGTTTCTGGGGCCCCAACTCGGGTTGTCGGCCTTGGCACCAAGCACCTTTAATTACTGAGCCACCTCACTGCCTACCAATGAGACTTTAGATCCCAAAGGTTAAGGGAGAGTAGGCTTAGATGAGAGTAGGGACACTAAGTCAAGCAGATAGCTTCCTATAATTTAGACATGATATCTCCCCAAAAGGCTCATGTAGTAAAACCTCGGTGCTCAGCTGATGGCGCCATTCTAGGAGGCTCTGGGACTTTAGGATACAGGATATAACAAGGTGAAGCAGGTCACTGGGGGCCCTCAGGGTGTCCCTCTCCCTCTCCTTCCACCCCACCCCTATCTTCCACTTCCGTTCGGCCCTGAGGTAACTTAACTGGCCACATTCCTGCTGCCATGGTGTTCTCCCATCCGCACTCCAAGAACAAGCGCAAGGAAGGAGAACTGACATTCTAAACCAAGAGCTAAAAGAACCCTTCGCCCTACGCTGTCTGCATTGGGGTTCTGCCACGGTGATTTGGCTGCCACACATCTCAGGGGCCTGAAGAGCTCAGATCGCTCTTGTTTCAGCTGAGTAGGGAGGGCTGTGACCAAATGCAAACCTCACCTCCCTCTGTGGGACTCTCCCTTCCTTCCATGACCACCGAAGTCACGGAACACCTCATAGCCAGATCCCAGCACAACACAAAAGAGGGTCCTCTGTGGCACCTTTTCTTTAGTCAACGGAAGACAGATTCTGTCCCCTTCCTACCCCGAAGAAATGGTCCTGAGACGCAGGGTATGTGTCACAGTGGATAAGGACAAAGGTTTGCCGAAGAAGCTCACAGAAAAGTCTTCAGCCCTGTCACATCCTATCCAGTCCCCTTCCTTCAGGACTTCCTTCCCCTCTTTCCCTCCTCCCCTCTGGGGTTGTACTCCCTAATAAAACCACAGTCCTTAAGACTCAGCTTCCAGTCTGGCTTCCTGTGGAGACCAGGTGAAGTGGTCCCACAGAGCATGTTCTCCCTGATGACAGCATGCTCCACAGCTGTGATCAAGGGCCTCGCGTGTTAACAAGGGTAACGCGCCCAGCTGTCACCAGCTCTGAGAAGAGATGGCCTGAATGAACCAAGAGAATCCTCTAGCAGGGCTGACCAGGCCATGCTGGCAAGAGTTAGGGAAGCCATGTGGAGCCCATCTTGAGGTGTGTGGGCTGAGGTGGAAGGTACACAGAGCAGCTCTCATGAAGTTGGAGCGACACACTCATGAAACTCAATGCTGTCACAAGAATAACCGAAGCTGTTCTTAGTGACATGTTGAGTGGCTCCGTGAACTTGGCTGCGCTGGCAACCTGCTGTAAATAGAGACGTCACAGCTTCCTTGGCGGAACACCGAGCAAGGTGGTCCAAAAGCCCTGGGAGCCGGGAAGGATCGGTTTTTACTATGTGATTATGATCCCTGTGGCAGAGGACATTCCCCCTCAGATATCAATGTGGAAAGCACTAGCAAGAGGACTGACTATATAAGTGTGTGTGTGTGTGTGTGTGTGTGTGTGTGTAATTATACATAGGACCCAAAATATTGCATTTAAATAGCAGTAAATACATGACTTTCTGCAATTGTAATTACAACTCTCCCTTTTCTTTCCTCCCTCCAAACCTTCTTAGAGACCCCTCCCTGCTCTCCTTCCCATTCATGGTCTCCTTTTTTCACAACTGTCATCGCATATGTTGTTTATGTATATACATATATGTTCTTAAATATAACCTGTTCAGTCTATGCAATGTTACTTGTCTGCAAGTCTTCAGGGCTGATTATTTGGCACTGGACAATCAATTGGTGTGTTCTTCCCTGGGGAATTCTCCTGCTCCCAGCATTCCTTGGTTGCCTATAGTTCTTTGGGTAGGGCTGATACAGGATTAGCGAGCCCAGTGCCAATGGATATATACGTGTGTGTGTGTGTGTGTACGTGTATATATATATGTGTATGTGTATACACACAATATATATACATACTATATATACATGCTATATATGTTTGTGTGTGTATATATATATACATACATACATACACACACACACACACACAAAACACTCCCTCACCTAAGGCTCAGGGAACATAGCAGAAGAGGGGATGGAAAGATTATCAGAGTCTGATGACCAAGGAGTTTCCTTTGAGATTGTGTTCTCTACTAATATCAGAAGCTACCTCATAAAGTCTCACCAAGATGATCACCCAAAGGTGAGCTGACCAACTATGACACTGACGGACATGCCAACTGGACAGGAAAAGGCCTATGAGACCTCAACCCTACATTATATATTTCTTAAAACTTTATTATCATATATATTTATTGTACCTGTTTCTCTGTTATATTTAGGCATTTTTATATAAATATATATGATACATGGAATATAATTCCCCCATATCACTCTCCTCTCCCCTAAGCCCTCCCACTTCCATTAATTCCCTTTGTTTCCTTAGATGGTTTTGGTTTTTTAAGTTATTTGTTTACATGTGGATTTATGAATCTAATTAATCAAGGAACCACATATGAGAGACATTTGTCTGAGACTGGATTAATTCATTCAACATGATTCACCCGAGTTCATCCATTTCCTTGTTAACGATTTAACGTCTTCAGAGCTGAACAAAACTCCATGTCTATGAACCACATTTCCTTTCTCCATCCGTCTGCTGCTGGACAACTTGGTTGGTTCCATAACAGTTCCTGTGGACGGTGCTGCAATAAGCATCAGTGTGCAAGTTTCTGAGAGGCATTGATCTGCAGCATCTTATGCAAATACCCGGAAGTGGTATAGCTGTGTTGTGTGATGGATACATTCTTAGCATCCTTAGGTGCCTCCACACTGGTTTCCATCGTGACTGAACTAATTTACCTGCCTACCAGGGTTCCGTCATGACCATAACCTCACCATCATTTGGTGTTTTCACAATGACTGCCATCCCTAATGGAGATGGGATTTCAGGGTTTTCATTTGTCTTTCTCTGATGACTAATGGGGTTGAGCATGTTTTCCTACATTTCAGCGGCCATTTGTGTTTCATGGTTTAGGGCTTGTCTGTTTAATTCATTGGCCCATTTATTGTTATGTTTTTGATGCTAATATTTGCCGTTCTTTATATAGTCTAGATATATCAACACCCCTGCCTGAAGCACAGCTGACAACAGTTTCCTCCCGTTCTGTAGGCTGTGTTGCTTCTGCTGATAGTTTCTTAGGCTATGCAAAAGCTTTTGAATTTCATGAACTCCCATTTGTCATTTCTTGAGAGTATTTGCTGTGTCCAAGGGGGTATATTTAGAAAGCTCTGGCCTATTCCTATGCCTAGAAGTCTTTTCCTCTAGGAGTTTTTTTTTTTTTAAATTAAGGTCCTTGATCCACTTTGAGCTGATTTTTGTGCACGGTAAGAGAGAGGGGTTTAATGTCCTTCTTCTGCAGGTTCCAGTGTGCATTTTTAAATCTTTGTCAAAATGTATAGAAAGTCTTTCATGTCAATTAATTCTTTAAGATTTTAATTCAATGCATTTTGATTATATTTACTCTCTAGTCCTCTCCCGACTTCTTCTAGATCCATCCATACCTTTCTACCCTCCTTCATACTTCATGACTTCTTTTATTTTTTTTTAAAATAATCCATCCAGTCCAATATGTGCTGCCCTTATACTTACTCCAGGGTGTGGGGCCATCCATCGGAGTATGGCCCTACCTACCAAGGATCACACCCTTAAAGAAAACCGATTCTTCCCCTCCCAGAATCAACCATCAATATATCTTCAGCCAGGAGTGAGACTTCCTGACCACCGCTCCCTCCATGCTGAGATGTGTCCGTCTTGCGTTTGTACAAATCTTGCATATGCTGTCATAATCTCTGTGAGTTCGTATGTGCGACTGCCCTGCTGTGCCCAGAAAACACCATTTCAACTCTAACCCGAACCCTAACTCCCCATCTCCGGTTCTTACTCTTTCTCTGTTCTCATCTGCAATGATCCCTGAGCTTTGGGAGGAGAAGTGTGATAGACACATCCCATTTAGAGCTGAGTCTAAGCTCTTATTCTCTACTCCTTGAGTAGCTGTGGATCTCTGTGTTAATCACCATAAACTACAAAAAGAAGTGTCTCTAATAAGGCTGAGAGATACAGTAATGTATGGGCATAATGGTAAGTCATTAGGACTTGGTTTAATACTATGTCCATTTAGTAATACAACAGTGGTAGGCTCTCCCCTAGGGCCTGGGTCTATCTAGCCATAGCACAGGTTCTTGACCCTTATAATGATGCCAGGTATAAGTACTATCTTATGAAGAAGGCCTTAAATCCAATCAGAAAGTGGTTGACCACTCCCAGAATATTTGTGACACTGTTGTGCCAGTGGGCACACCTTGCCAAGCCAGTCATTTTTTTTTAAGTTCACATAATTCACAGTTAGCCAAGACTGATGATTACTTTTCTCCTTGGGTAGTATATACAGCAAGTGCCAATACACATAAAGCTTCTAGGTCAGTACCAGCCTGATTCCTCTATGATCTATGGCTGGAGTATATAGCGTCTTCAGCAAGAGTCTTACCTAAGTTCTGGAGGGTGGTCAACAGTAAGGGCAATATCCTATAACATTTTGAGGGGGAGTCCATGGGACCAACAAGTCAAAAAGCAGAGGTAATGCATTCTTACATTTGGCTTTTGATAGCCACAGGTCTAGGTGGGACATTGTCCTCATATTAAGTGGTATCTCCATTTAAAAATACATATGCATGTCTATACATATATGTTTCTATAGTATTAGGTTTCCATGACTTTTCAAAGGTCTGAAGTGTTAGTTATCCCTCCCCATAATCTTTCATTTGCCCTACACGCCCACTTAATCCTCCATGCTCCATTATTTCCCATCACCCTTCACGTTAACTTCATTTTACATTCCTTCCCTTGAACCCAACCCTCAAGACTCTTACCAGTTTCTTGGCCTCTATGGATATTTCAAAAATATCTAAAGATTCAGTGCTAGTACCCACAATTGTGAGAAAAAAATGCTATGATTGTCTTCTTGGTCTAGGTTATCTCTCTACAAATATTTATGTCTAGCTCTATCCATTTACCTGCAAATTTCATGTTAGTTTAGGTCATCTACTTTTCCATAAAGTTTTTATGTTCATTTGTCAGTTGCTATAAAAATACTTAATAGACTCTCTATTGATATTATGTTAAATTCCTATCAGTTTTAGAACTGACAACAATATCGAGAAAATTCTTGGGCATGATTTATCTGTCCAGTGATTTAGCACCTCCTCAGCTTCTCTGAATGGTATTTTTCATTTCTGGAGTGTGTTACTTCTAACTGGCCAGACAACTCTAATTAGTTCATATTTTATGGTACTATAATAGTATTTTTAAACAACTTATTTTTCTGTCTATTGCTAGAATATGGAGAAATCATTTTATCAACTTCATATACATTTGTATTCAATTTAATTTTCAAAAATTAGTTCCGCCATTTTTCTTGTACATAACTCTTGTTTGCTGTCCTACATTATATCTTAGGGTAGTCACCAAGTATTCTGCTATTGAACACTATAAACTAGGTGTTTCTAACAATTCTGGAGTCTGGGTAGTACAAGATCAAAGAGCTAGAGATTTCTACATTCAGTGAGAACCTGTCTCTGCTGGAGGCATCTGGGGTCTGACTCAGATCTGGCCCCTTGCTTAAACCCCTTCCTGTAAGAAAATCCCTTAAAAATTTCTCAATCTTGGTAATTCCAAGGTCAAGGTCAAGAAGCCCCCCCCACTGCGCTAACTGCTGCTTCTTACTTCTGTTAAACAGCTTGCTTGCTCTACTTCTGCTTGCAACTGACAACCAGGATATGGTTTTCGCCTTTAAAAGCTCCCTGCAAAAAGTAGTCAGGATTGCTCTGTGAGAATGTTTTCTCTCCAGGCAATCGCCAACCATATTAATAAGTACTACTAAATTAGTAATCCTATTTTGTTGAGTGGTCCTTGTGGTCTTTGCCCCACAACATTAACCTCATTGTTATTCAAAGTCTTCATATAGGTTGAGCATCCCTCACCCAAGAATCTGACAAGCTAAGCATCCCTCAAGTGAGACCTGAAGATCTGAAATCCGAAATGCTCCGAAGTCTGCAACTTTTGGAGCAGCAAACTGACATTCAACACTTTCTAATTTTAGAACATTTCAGGTTTGGGATTTGAGGATTAGAAATGTTCAGCTGTTAAAGGCTATGCAAATAATTTATAAATTGAAAAACTTCAATATCCGAAATTCTTCTGATCCCAAGCATTAAGGATTAGAACAATTAAATTACATTATTCAGCATGACTATATGTCAGAAAAAAACAAGATCAAGAATGGAGACAGAGGTAGCTAAATGCATACGCAAGGTGAGTTTCCTAATGGCAGGCTATGGCATTGAGAGAAGGGGGCTGGCACAACTCACAAGGTCCTTAACCACAGAACTGAGGGCGGATTTACAGGACTGTGTGTGCAGATGGAAAGCAGACCTCTTAGGTTTCTGATCTGGGAACCGACTCCCTTCTTCTGCAGCCCCGTGTGTCAATGCCCAGCACCTGTAGCAAAACTCTTCTTCAGAGAAACAAGGAGGACTGAAGAGCTTCAGAAGGTCCTGAATTGTAAGCATGCCAGTGTCCCCAAAGAGTAAAATGATCTTCTACCTTCTTGTATAGCCCACCACTCTGCTAGGAACAGAGAACGGTGGCAGGCAGCAGCCACAGACAGAAGGTCCACACCACACAGAGAGGCAGAGACAGCACACACACGCGCGCACACACACACACACACACACCAAACTTGCACTAACTCACCTGCTCCTGTAGCCTACTGTTTTCCCACACCCTGTGGCACACCATACACTCAAACGTATCAATGTAGTTGTCCTGGTTGATGTCTTGCACTCCCCACTTCCGCTCCCGGAGAGCTGTCAGAAGTCGCTGGTTAGAGATCTCACCCTTCAGTTTCCATTCTACATAGGCCTCATACGATCGGTCATCATAATCCAGCTGCCTAATGAAATTTGCCAGTTCTCTGGGGTGAGAAAATTCTGAAACAAGAATGGCGCTTCTGTTACTTGGCAGCCAGTCTGCGATGGTGGGGGATCCATAATACACGGGGACGACCCCCAGTTTCAGGGGTCTCCAGAACTTCTCTGTGATGTAATCATCACAGACTGCATTCTCGAACGCCAGGATGAACTTATACTGGGCGATGATTCTGTAGAAGCCATCGGCGTCCATGGAGGCTGGGTTTTTCAGCTGCTGAGGAAGCTCTTTGTTCCGCAAACACTCGCCGTAGGAATCGACTTCGATGTAAGCCATCAGCTCCCGAACATAGCTGTCCCTGTCTGACGGTGGATCACAGTCGGACTGCACGTACACCAGCGGAGCAAGTCTTTGTCTTAGGTTGTTTTTTGACTGCAAAGGAACTAGGTATCTGCGTGACTTCAGGACTCCCACATCCTCCAAGTACTGGGTGGTCAGCGGCAAGTGGGAATGCCTGCTGAATGTGGCTGTGTGGTTGAATAAGGTGATGACCGGCTCGTGGAAGAGCTTATAGTTGTTTTTGGGGGACTCTTCATGGAAAAGGGCCCAGTCATGATGGGCTTTCCGAGGCAGAGGTAAGCTGTCTATGTTAAAGTCAGTACCTAGGAGGAGAAAATAAAATATGAATGAATATGCCCAAAGGAAGCAGGAGACATCAGGGTAAGAGTATACTATAAAGGAATGTGATGCTATAAATACCAAGTGCATATGTCAGCGCTCCTCCAAAGCACCTAGAAGTCAACGGTAAAGCATGCGCCCAAAACTGAATAAGGAAAGAATTGCCAAACATAAGGATTGTCGTTTTCATTCTTTAAAAAAGGTACAGGGAAGAGTGCCTGGGTAGATTTAAAAAGAGGCATTATTCTATTGCCTTCTGCAAATGGCTCTTCATTCCAGAGGCGTTGTCCACAAGACAGCAAGAGAAATGAAGACATCAAGACAGACAGTTCCTTAAAAAGAGGAAAGCAAGAAAAGGAAGTCAAGATGGAGAAAAGCGACTGGGCTGGCAGACTGATTAATCAAGTTAAGTGGGGAGGAATCACGCAAGAGTAGCCTTAAGAAATAGGCAGGATGGATTTTTTTTTAATCCAAAATGATTGATTTCAACAGAGTGCAGTTGATCAATCTTAGTCAAGATAGTAGACAGGAGGTTTTTAAAGACAGAAGCACTGATAATAGCCCTATGTTACAGACTGCTGCAGGGGTAAGCATGAATTTACAAGTACATCAAAAAATAAAGAGGCATAACAGACTTATAATTAGGAGTGATTCTGGCTTCCATGGAATTAATTGGAAAATCTCTGAAATATGATAATATTCAGATCGGTGTGATGGATGTGGTCAGCAGTTATTTCCTGACCATGGGGGGGTAAAGATCCGTTCAGGAAGAACTAATTTCTATGACTAAGGAAGAAAAATGAAGACTTCATCACAATATGAAATTTCTGGATGCTCCTGACAATGATGTTGTGAACACTGGCTTGAGATTGTTAAACATTAATGTACGGAAATAGCAAAACCAAACCCCCCCCACACACACACATACAGACACACACCAGAAGAAGAAAACGCCATCGTCTGCTACCTAGTGGGGAATTAAAATGTACCAAATAACTATAGCAGTATGAAACAGCATCTGGTGGGCTCACAAAAACCAGTTACTTAATGTTAGTTCAAATGCTCTCAAGTGAATACAAACTCTTTGATGCCAATAGTACATCCATGAGAAATCAGGTAATCAAAGAGTGTTTTAGTCACAATTGGAGAGAATGAATGTGGCAACCTGGAACTGCTTAGTCACAACTTACTGAGCTCACATGGTGGGCAGGGTGAGAGTCCTGCGGGTCATCCTATGCCTCCAAGCCAACAGTCCTCGTTGACTATGTGAAATTCAACCACAACTTCACGGCTAGATAATATCCAAAGTGGAGGGACCCGTGCTGATAGCGGCCACAGATATCTCATACCTGGCTGACTGTGAGGTATGAGCATGACGGGGCATGTCTGAGAACATGAAATAGAGAGGCTAGAGCGTCCCTGCAATGCCCAGAATCTAGGAGTCTGTTCCTCAGCAAGTGCAGGATCCCCTACATGCTGCAAAGTGATGAGGGAACTGAGACACGGCCAACTTTGCATTTTGTGACCAGATATACCAACGATGCTCACTGATTCTTTCCTGTTCACTAATTCTGCCAGGTGTGATGCCAACTTAATCCAATGAGACACTGCACAAGGTTTCTGAGTTCCATGGAACATATATTTTTTCTCATTCATGACTCAAAAGAAGGTTGTAAACTTTTATAGGTAACATTAGATTACATCAGAGACTGCTCCTAAGGATATTGGCTAACCCTGTCTTCTTAATACCATAGACATCACCTTCTTGTTTTTCTGTATGTAATAATCTCCCCTCCTTGTTCAGCTGTATGCAATAGCCCTGCCTCTCTGTTCAACTCTACATAATAAACACAATGAGCTTTCGGGCTACTGTGGTTTCTTCAGCAGAGAGCCAAGACTACCCAGTCCAGCAAATCCTGTGTCCATCTATGATTTTTTTTCCTTCATCCCCTCATCACCTAGACAAATACGTCTCTGGAGCCTTTCTGTGTACAGCAGAGCAAGGACACAGAAACCACAAAGCAGCATTCACAGGGCACAGAGAACCTGAGCGCTACCTCTGCTTGTCTACATCGGTGAAGCGCAGCAGGAAGGAAAAGGAGCTGCACCAAGAGCTCTGTGGCCGCTAGGAAGGGCCAGCCATGTTGGGTTGGTAACATGAATGGGACTGAAATGAGCCTGTTATTCATGACATACATGCTGTGCCTCTAGACAAGCTGCGACAGAATGCCAGCATCAGAAAGGACAGAAGATGACAAACGTCCCACATATTCAGTCTATGGTAACAAAATCAAAACAAAACCATGCCCTGCAGAATCTAAGCAAAAGTATACTTGTTTACTAAGAATCAGTGCACAGAGCTGGGCATGGTGGCATGTACCAATAATGCTAGAATTTGGGAGACTGGGGGGAGAAAGAATGCGCTCAAGGCTAGCCTGGACTACAGCCAAAACAACACAGCACAGCCCTATCTCCAAAACCAGTTATTGAGAATTTACCTCAATGGCAGAACGTGGTACCTAGCATGCACAAGAATATAGGTTCAGCACCCAGCAACCCACCCCCCGCAAAAAAAAAAAAAAAAAAAAAAAAACTAAATGTGAAAGCGTAGAGTTCCCATTCTCTCCTCTTAATTCTGTTGAGTCTGCAGGGATAGGAAAAATGCCCCTATTAGTGGGACATGTCACTTTAATAGACAGAAAAGTTAAAGGACCTAACTTACCAGAAATACTTCACATATTTCCTATTTTAAAAAGCATTTCCCAGCACCAGGCAGTGGTGGTGCATGCCTTTAATCCCAGCACTCAGGAGGCAAAGGCAAGTGAATCTCTGAGTATAAGGCCAGGCTGGTCTACAGACGGAGTTCCAGGACAACTAGGGCTACACCAAGAAACCCTGTCTCAAAGAAAGCAAAAACAAACAAACAAGAAAAGCATTTCTCAATATCTTTACTAAGGAGACAATTTTTAAAATGTCACTTTGCCCCCATACGTTACTGTCCTAGGCCTAATCATCAGACAGAAAACACTCAGAAAGAGTAAAGTCATAGCCACCACAGACCTCAACTCCCACACTGGGGACACCAGAGCCTACAGCAGAGTCAGTGCTGGACCATTCCAAAGGTGAACGATTTAACTTTAGCTCCAGGATAATGTCTATTACAAGAGTGGAGCTGAGCCAGGCAATGGAAATAACAAGATGGAGCTCCATAAAATTCTATCTATGTTTATATAATCACTTTGGCTGCCGCTTCCATTTAACAACTTTGGATTCAAACTTTCATTTCTCTGGGTTATTTCGTGTTTGCTGAATATTGATACAGTTATTAGTCCCTTTAAGCAGCTGCTGATGGACAGAACTCACACACTAAAATGCACTGTAAAGGGAATTGCAGTTTGGGATAAAGTTGATGCTGGCAAATCGTGCCAGGCTGCTGACGACAGAGACCGATTTGCAATAGCAGTAAGAGGAGTGGCATGCTTTACAGCAGTGTCCGGGACATGTTTATGCGCCTTCCTCCTGCTCAGGGCACGTGGGCATCTTTCACCATCCCCACACAAACTGGGAAAACAGAAGGCAACTCGCATTATTGGCCCTACTTGGTGACTGCGGTTTCTGTCCCGCCTGGTCCTGCAGCCGTTAAGTCCCAAAGAATCACACAGAGGTCTATATTAATTATAAACTGATTGACCCATTAGCTCAGGCTTCTTATTAGCTCTTATAACTTATATTAGCCCATTATTCTTGTCTGTGTTAGCCACGTGGCTCAGTACCTTTTTCAGCCAGACTGTCACATCTCGCTTGCCCTATGTCTGGATCATGACTGCGGACTGCAGAATCCTCTTCCCAGAATTCTCCTGTTCTCATTGTCTCACCTCTACTTCCTGCCTGGCTACCAGCCAAACAGCATTTTATCAAACAAGCTCAAGAAACAAATGTTTACAGGGTGATACAATTGTCTCACAGCACCCACTGCAATCACAAAGGTTGGCTCACTCATCTAGAACTAAAAAGCCAGGTGAGGACCAGGAGTCAAGCTGGCCAATGTCGGGAAACCAGAATATGACAGTGATGCTGATTCTAGAGAGTGAATGAATGAATGAGTATGAGTGAAGGGCTATGGGCACCCTCAAGTGCTCCCACAAAAAAAAATATAACTTTAGTACCTCTAGTCAATACAGTTTGCTTCTAAAGAAGGCACGGCTTAACCTAGAAGAGAGCCCAAAGAGTCTTCCAAACCTAACAACAAAATATTCCTACCGTGAAGCCGAACAGCCTATGAAAATCCAGTCTATCAAAAATACTCAACAAGGCTCTCTCGCCAGGCGTTCTCGTTAGAGTGACATCGTCTTTAAACCCTGCGTGGCAATCCCTGACGCACTGCCGTGATGCCCAGGGAAGACAGGGCGACCTGGAAGTCCAACTACTTCCTTAAGATCATCCAACTTTTGGATGATTATCCAAAATGCTTCACTGTGGGAGCAGACAATGTGGGCTCCAAGCAGATGCAGCAGATCCGCATGTCTCTGCGAGGGAAGGCTGTGGTGCTGATGGGCAAGAACACCATGATGCGGAAGGCCATCCAGGGGCACCTGGAGAACAACCGAGCTCTGGAGAAACTGCTGCCTCATATCCGGGGGAATGTGGGCTTTGTGTTCACCAAGGAGGACCTCACTGAGATTCGGGACATGCTGCTGGCCAATAAGGTGCCAGCTGCTGCCCGTGCTGGTGCCATCGCCCCATGCGAGGTCACTGTGCCAGCCCAGAACACTGGTCTGGGGCCCGAGAAGACCTCTTTCTTTCAGGCTTTAGGCATCACCACTAAAATCTCCAGGGGCACCATTGAAATTCTGAGTGATGTGCAGCTGATAAAAACTGGAGACAAAGTGGGAGCCACGCTGCTGAACATGCTGAACATCTCCCCCTTCTCCTTTGGGCTGATCATCCAGCAGGTGTTTGACAATGGCAGCATTTACAACCCCAAAGTGCTTGACATCACAGAGCAGGCTCTGCACTCCGGCTTCCTAGAGGGTGTCCGGAATGTTGCCAGTGTTTGTCTGCAGATCAGCTACCCGACTGTTGCCTCAGTGCCACACTCTGTCATCAATGGGTACAAGCGGGTTCTGGCTCTGTCTGTGGAGGCTGAGTACACCTTCCCACTTGCTGAAAAGGTCAAGGCCTTCTTGGCTGATCCATCTGCATTTGTGGCTGCTGCCCCTGTGGCTGCCGCCACCACTGCTGCTCCTGCTGCTGCTCCTGCAGCCCCAGCGAAGGCTGAAGCCAAGGAAGAGTCGGAGGAATCAGATGAAGATATGGGATTTGGTCTCTTTGACTAACCCTCTCAAAGCAACCAATTCAGACAACTTAGTCCAAGAAACATGGAAATAAAAGCTTACTTCTGTTAAAAAAAAATACTCAACAAGGAGAATTAAAACTTTCTGAGGAAAGCAGTATAGAACAAAGGAAAGCCTGGTGTGTTGCTCAGAGAGTACATTTACTGGTGCTTTTAAATCCTTTGCCTGTGAATTTTCTTGACTTATTCACACAACTCCAGGGTTCTAAGCAGTAACTAACATTATGAAATAATATTAGTAAGAGGATCTTGTCACGTGAAACTAAATTCTGAACAAAGGAACTAGCCACATGCACCTCTATAGACACCCTTTTTCTCTCTAGCCAGGTGAGGAGGGGTTGAGGAACTAGCCACACGCACCTCTACAGACACCCTTTCTCTCTGCAGTTGAAAAGGGGCTCTGACAGGGCCCTTGGCTCAGAGAGCCCTCCAACCAACTGCTGGGCCCATATTCCTCCTGCTCCTCCCATTCTCTCTCCAAGGGTCCCTCTGCCTGCCCCCTAACCACTTCGCCATCACGCAACCTCCCTCTCTCAATTACACACACTCATTAAGCACGCCTACTCCGCCCCAGACATGGACATTTCTCAAGCTCCTTATAGAGTCTGTGCTGAGGGCCAGCCAATAACTTTGCAATCCCCTTCATAATAGGTGCAGGGCCTAAGGCAAAAGAAAGATCAAGTCCCATACACCACTTACCTAAGTATTTTAAAGGCTAAAGATCAATCTAACAGGCAATTCAGTGTTCTCTCCTTTTACCTTTGCAAACATAACTTTATGATTACTGATGTGCACACGCATGCACTGTGTAAAACAGTAAATGACATGTACTCAAAACAAACTTTTTTAAAAGTATAGTACTACATGCCCTTAATCCTAGCACACTGAAGGCTGGGGCAGGAAGACTGAAATGTCAAGGTCAGCCTAAGCTACACAGCAAGTGAAAATAGCTATACATAATGAGACATGCCTTTCCAAAAAACAGTGAGGCGCCCCTGTTATCTGAGCATACCAGAGACTAGAGCGAAAGGACCACAAGTTCAAATTACCCTGGGCTACATAGTGAGATTCTGTCTCAAAAAAAAAAAATCAAAGATGATGATTTCTTTAGAGGCTTGTTGGCATGAGGTGAAGAAAACAGAAGGAGATTGTTCTGCTCAATATCATTAAATGTGACAGAATCCAGAGCCACCTAGGAGACAAACCTTTAGCTATGTCTATGAGGAGGTCTCTAGGCTCTGCAATTTTCTTTCCTCTCTCCCACCTTACTGGTTGACTATTAACCCCAGCTATCTCTCCTACATTCATAGTTGAACCGAGGTCCATAGTAAAGTATGTATCCCCTACTGTAGTAAAGCAAATAAAATGTCTTTCTGGTTTTAACAAGTATTTAGTGCAGAACTTTTATGGCCCATAATTTGCTATCACCCTTTGGCTAACCACCAAGCCCTACGGACACCCTAGCAGTACAGCCTGCCCTGGAGACGTCAAACCAGGAGGCACGCCAGCGCAGGTTCTGGAAGGGGACTGACGTGAAGCCTCTGGGGCAGAGAATTCTCTAGTACTATTTCTTGAACGTGATGCTGTGCCAATACTGTGTATTACATGGGACTTCATCCTGCAAACCTGCTCTCTCAGAATCCCTGAGCAACTGCCCTGCAATTAGGTCTAGCCAAAGGGAGCATGGGGTGGGGGCTGGAGAGTAAGAAGGAGCCTCCCTCAGTGGAGCCTCAAGAGGGGCAGCCAAGGCTGTCACTTTGCAAGAAGCCGCTGCCAGTGAGCTTCACCAGCACACAGGGTTTGCTATAACTGCTCCTTTCCATAAAGTACTCCTCCCTTTGCTCTATCAGTTGGTGCTTCAAGCGCTGTGCAACCAACCCTCTGCTGAAGGCCCACTGCTTGTCACGCCTAGACTGACTTCTGCTTTCTTCTGCCAACAACTTATCCATAAATCTCCTCTTGTTCTTCTGTCCCCTCACTTTTCTGAAAATACTGTTTTTTGTTTGTTTGTTTCGTTCACATGTCTAACACCTTGTCAGCCCCACTGAGCTTCTATTTCCCTGCCCAAGGGAAACTTCTATTTTCCCTGCCCAAAATTAACTTTCCAGTTTATTTCCCTTAGAACATCTGATAAAATACGAAAACATAAAAATGCATGCTTCCTTTTTATATAAAAATAAAAAGGAAACGTTTTTAAGAAAGAACCATCAAATTACTTAAAACCAAACCAAAAAAAGCCCACATTTTTTCATCCCTGTACCCCTTTATAATTCTCCTCTGGGATGCAAGTTAAATCATACAGGACACTAAGATCCACGCAGCAACAGATTTTTAAAAATGCAAAGGGAAATTGTATCAGAGTAGATTCAGAAGGATGGCTCAGCAAGTGAAGGTGCTCGCTGCCAAGCTTGAGGACCTAAGTTCGATCCCCTAGTCCTCCCTGGTGCAAAACAAGAACTGGCCCCATGAATTGTCATCTCATTTATGTATTTGCCATGGCATGAGTATGCCCTCCTTCCCTTGCACACATGCATGCACGTGTGCATACACACACACACTCAGACGCATCAAACGGGAAATAAATGTAAAGAAAAATTAAAACGATGTTAACATCCTTTCATGAAACACATCCTTGTTGCTCATTACTCATCTATGCAGTCAACATGTATGGAGACGGCAATACTGAAAGAGGTACAACCACTCCTAAAGAGCACAGATTTGCTAGGTCCTGCTAATTGGACATTAAACTAAAACTCGGGAACCTCAAAGAGGAACAAAATGAGCCTCAGGGGATATTATGATGATGATGTAAATGTTAAGCCATTAGCTGAAATTCAAACTAGAGTAGGATACATACATGCAGTCACTCCCGAAGAAAGAGAAGAATAATTATGTCTGGCTAGTCCAAGAGATTGGTGCTGAACTACTGACAAGTCCACAGAAGACCTAATAATCAAAAAATTAGGCTCAATTACTAGCTCAAGACAAACAAGTAAAGCCATTGTTGTAGTCTCTGGTATAGCTATGAATATAATCTGCATCATGATGATGATGATAATGACCTACCAAGCATGGGGATCAGCCATATAGGAGGTGGACTACAGGTAGACTGAGCATGCGCGCTAACAGGAATGAGTAAATGAATGAGCGCTCATCCAACAAGGCAGCGGACAATGCTTAATACTGGAAATCACGACAGGGTGCTAGACTGTCACACGCACTTATTTCAGAAACATGAAAACCTGGAAAGGGGAAATTGTTTTATAGTGAGAAGAGCTTTTCGCATAATTTGAAACCATGTACAGCTACGAACCTGGCATTATCCATGTAAACAGAGGGAGTATCTCTACCGTGGTGCACACAAGTCTTTCAATTGTCACATGGCATTACGCCACTGTGTGCAATGCAGTCATGTCCATATTCTACCAAGACCTCCAGCTTACGAGGACAGGTCAATAGTATGAAAGCAATCAAGGAAACACTCTTCACAATTTAGGCCCACTGAGTCCTAAGACAATCGATACAGTGGTTATCTTCAACCACAAACAAAATTTCAGGGCCAGTATGTGTATCCGCCATAGACTAAAGGTATACTTTACTTAAGTCAAAACCTAATACTAAGTCAGTCTACAGTCTAGTCAAGGTACCAATGACACATTTTTTCAAAGCAAGTTCATCCAGCAGGTACATATGGAAATTGCAAGCCATTTTACCCCACTCTTAACATTATCTAGAAGCTAAGATTTACAAAAATGAATTCATTCTCCAAACCTCCATTTAATCATGCTAAAGTCTCTCTGTATATTGAAGGGAGAAGAAATATAGAATAAAGCACTGTCCTCCCACATCCATCACATTTATATCTCCAGCCAGCTTTTAATAGCACGCCTCATCATTTAGGCGACAGACTCAAACAAGGATCTGAAGTCCACGTTAAGAATCTCTAGTAATACAAACTAAATTTCATCTTAGAAGTCCAGATCTAATGCTATAGACAAGATTCAATGTTCTGTCAGCAAACAAAAAGCAAGGTGGTAAGTGTGTAAAGCAACAGAAAATCTGTGTTTGCAAATAGTTTTTCTCTTTTTAACATGAAATTTCTAGTACTAAAACATTCATTACTACTATAACTTCTATTAAACTCAAATATGTGTTTCTATGTGTTTCTATGTGTGTGTGTGTGTGTGTGTGTGTGTGCGTGCACGCGCATGTGTGCACATAAAAAGGAAGCAGAAGAAAACAAAAACCAGCCCCACCCATGTCCCATGTTCCCCACTCAACATGGAAACTTGTGGGCATCTCCCCACAGCATGTTTTGTATATGTCAGAGGGAAGGAGAGCATGTATGTATGTATGAGCAAGAGCATGTAGCATGCACATATGTATGAGAAAGAGTGTCTGTAGAAATAAATGAGAATATATTCTAAATTCACCGACAGGGTGGGTCACTATTGACAAGTCTGCATTCCCTCATTATCTCTCTCTCTCTCTTTCTTTCTCTCTCTCTCTCTCTCTCTCTCTCTCTCTCTGTGTGTGTGTGTGTGTGTGTGTGTGTGTGTGTGTGTGTGTGTAATATTCCTTTTCACTGTGTGAATATGTGTCACTGTGATTGGGCTAGCAAAGAAGTTGATTGGCCAATAGCTGGACAGGTAGAAGTTAGGTGGGTCTTGCAGAAAAAAAAGAGAATGCAAAGAAGGAGAGAAGCCTCACAGGCACGGGAGAGATGACTCAGAGAGAAGGAGATAAACTTGTATAGTGAGAAAAGGTTTCAAACCATCTGGCAAAGCATAGATATATGGGTTAATTTAAAGTGTAAGAGTTAGCAAGTAATAATCCTGAGCTAATGGCCGAGCATTTATAATGAATAAGTCTTCACCTACATGTGTCTACATGTAGTTTCTATATGAGTTCAGGCATGTCCGTAGAAGTCAGAAGACAACATTAGATTTGGTCTTTACCGTCCACCTTGCTTGAGATAGGGTCTCTCTTGTTCACTACTTCATAAGTCACTAACTGGCCCGTGAGCTGCAGGCAATTCTCCTGTCTCTGCCTCCCAATGCCCAGATGAAGGCACACTGGGATTACTGATGTTATTGCAACTGCATCCATTTTTCTAGGAATCTGAATTCTGTGTAGCTTGCACAGCAAGCACTTCACTTACAGAGCCATCCTCCCAGCTCTCAACAAGTCTTGAGAAAATCAATCCACAGTAAGATTAGTTCCTTTGATACTGCTCATATATAAATTTGAAATATGTATCCTAAACTTTATCCTGTAAAGACTATGACTCAAGGAAAGAATAGAACAGGCCCCAAATGAAAGGAGCAGGTCCCTACCACCCTGATCATAATAGTAATACCTGAAAGGAAAAGCTCCCTGCTTCCTGGCCCATCCACCACTGTCTCTGGATATGAGCGCAGCTCAGGTCTGCAGTTGGGCACAGAGGCAATCAGCAGGCAAGCAGATACACAGAAGCACAAGCACAGCACATAGCAGCAAGAGGGAGATCATTAGACAAAGTGTAGGCTTTGCTGGCTACTCTTGAATAAATGATGTCATAACACCTTCATCTGGTGCAGCCATCATTTTATCACATGGAAAGCCTCACCAACATGTGGAGAAATGACAGGGTTAAAAAAAATATATGTTTCAATGAAACTGATCTTCTAACAAAACAAGTCTGCTTGCGCTGAACTTCTGCTTGAGTTAATAAATAAAGGTCCTTATTACTAAGCCACTTTGAGCCAGGCTTTTTGACAGTTATAATCTACTGGTATTAGAGTATGGTCTACTATATGGAGGTCTACACATGGGAGTTTAAGAAGCAGTGTAGATGGGACCTTTCCCCGTTTTCTTTTTCTAAATAGTTTAAGTTGATTCTGACAGTAAGATTCTAGGAAGCAAATATTTCTCCAGGAAGAATTTTTCAAGTTGCCCATCTGCTGGATGTTCCTATTCGGTTATCACATGGCCTTTTCCAAGTATTGTGACAAAAGCACTTACCATATCCAACTATAATTGTATATGTACTTGGCTGTCTCCCTATGGGTCAGGGAGCCCTTCAGAAAACACAAGTTTATTTATCTTTGCCTGAAGAACTCAACACAGTGCCTGCCATCTAGTAAGTATCCAAAGGTACTCAGAGAAAAATAAATAAATAAATGTATTGTAAGCTCTTATTATGTAAACACTCAGGTCATAGCTTATTCTGTCAATTCTATGTCAAGAATAAGAAAGAAAAAGACTCCAGCTGTGGACTAAAAGCAAGTCTCCAACAAGGGACATAGCTCAAACATGGATGCACTGGGAATTCTAAAAAAAATCCTAAATATTGAAATATGGGACAGCTCTCTATGTAACTGTCACATGAAGGCTCTCATCACACAAGAGCAAGTATTCCGGTTCACACTACTAGCTGTTAGATTCTGGGGTCTGTGTTTCACCCAATAAGGTCAAAAAGCACATATGGCCATAAAACAAAATAGTGAATTAGAAATTGGTGCAGCAATTTGCTGAGAATAATCACTTGTCTTATGAAATCTTTATTGCCTTATTTTCTTGGGTAAGTTTTATTTTAATTTCTCACGGTAATATTTCATAGCAAATGAGCATGTTATAGTACCACCTTGTTAAAATAATACTATGCAATAAAATATAAGCAATAATTTGTAATAATATAAGCTATTCTTTGCACAAATTTATAAAGTCAGTATTTGAGAAAAAATTACAAGGAGTTACAGGCATGGAAAATGAGACTTAAAAAATGTTAGGCTCTCAATTTGAGCTTTGAAATGAAAGACACTTTTGGTTGGCTGTAACTTCTTGGTTATCCCATGCGACTGGACCCTACTTATCCAAGTGTTTATCATCAGTAGTCAGCCATAGAGAAACACTAAGTTTCACTCTGAAACCATAGGAAATCCTTAAGTTATCACTACAAACAAATCAACAATCCAAACATACTAAGTGTGTCTGAGAAGCTTTATACAGGTCAGATGTATAAGTAAACAAATCATATTTTGCTGTGAGTAAGAAAATTTATGACGCCGGGTGGTAGTGGCACATGCCTTTAATCTCAGCACTCAGGAGACATAAGCAGGCGGATCTCTGTGAGTTTGAGGCCAGCCTGGTCTACAGAGTGAGTTCCAGGACAGGCACCAAAGCTACAGAGAAACCTTGTCTTGAAAAAAGACAAAAGAGAAAAAAGAAAATTTATGACTCAATAGTGCTTGAAATTTTTTACTAAATATATTAAATGTTGAGATATATGTAGATATAGATACCTAACAACTCAGATAGAGAACTAATAATACATACAAGCAAAGAACAACAAACAAGTTCATAGTTACTGTAACAGGTTGGATCTGAAGCATCCTACGAAAACTTGCGTGTTAACAGTCTTGGTGACTGGCCTGCCTTCAGTCTGCAGTGGTGGAACCTTCCAGATCCAGAGCCTAGCAGAAGGCAGTTGGGACTTGAGTGGGAGTTCCCCTGGGGGATGCTGGAAGCCTGGTCCTCCTCCCCTCTTGTTCCCTGGCTGTCACGAGGCCATCAGATTTGCTCTATCACAGGCTCCCCACCTGTCTTGTGTCACTGCCAAGTGACAAATGAGGCAAGGGCCACGCTCTGGAACTCTGAGGCATTTCCCTCTCTTGTGTCCCTCAGGTATTTCGTCAAAGGAGTGGAGATCTTCCAAACACACACAACACAAGAAGAGACGATAGGCGGGGGGGTAGTAAATTTTAAAACAAAGTACATGTACAATTGGAATCAACATAGCTTTAAAACAGCCAAATCTGAAAAATACCTAAATATATATGTTCATTTGTATACATGTATATATTTGTACACACACACATATAGTATGTGTGAATCAGCTCAATAAAGTAGAAAAAAACTACAGGCCAAACAATTTTACATTAAAATTCTAGAAGAACGGCCTTTATTACGACTGGAATGTGGATTGTAAAAGATGAAATTTCATTGTTTCCTGGGAGACTTCTTTATGGTTTAAATTTTTCTACAGTGATATATTTGTGGGCTATTTTTCTAATTTTTCAAAGCCAGAAATTTATAGAGAAAGGCAAAGAAAAGCAAAAGAAGGCCTCGGAAATTTAGTAAAGTGTGGAAAGGCTCAGACACATTCCCAAAACTGCCACCTGGTCCCTCTGCTCCTAGGAAATACTGCCGCTGGCATCCTGCCTGCTTGTAAGAGTAGCACGGATCACAATTTAGATGGAAAGTCACGTAGTACAGTAAGCAATGCAGGGGGTCTTTGTTGCCGTTATGCAACTGATAGCAATCTGCTCACAAACCCCACTTGAGTGCTCTGTAGCTGGACTACCTGAAAGGGTCGGAGAAGTTATTGCCACCAGGATGGACCAGGAAACCGTCTCTTAAAGGAGCCATGCATCTGCTTGTGGCCAGGAAACAAAGTCTGAAAGAAACATGATTACCAAGAAGCAGAAACTGACACTGGCTATTTTTTGTCTTGAAGCACATGTTAAGCTTCCTTTGGCTTCCTGTGGATGCGCACCGAAGATGGAAGTTATAAAATAATCCCACACTAGCTCAGAATTGAGTAAGCCAAGAATTTCATCTACCTCAGAGAGCGAAAGCACAGATTATACTTGAACATCAGCAGGCGGGGCGTTCTGCTAATTCCCATCTAATGAATGATTCCGGATGCAGGTGAAGATCAACACCCACCTGCTAGGAAAACGCCCGACAGTTCAGCCTAAAAACTGGCTAGATTTTAAAAATTACGCTGACATCAAAATAATCAAACTGGAGCCTGTCAAACCAAGCACCTTACCTTGAAATAATAATACCTCATAGTTTAAGGTATTAATCTTAATGCTTTTGATTGGGTACTACTTTTCAGTATAATAAAAACCTAAATAAAGGCGATGCTCTTAAAATAGTATGGTGGAAGACAGAAAAGTAATAAAACACAATGTGTACATAATTTTTTAAAAAGAAACTAAGTTATAAAAAGAATTTTTTAAAAAATTTAACTAACTGAAATCAGGGGATGCGTTTGCCTCCAGCAAATACTCTAGCTGGATCTGGCTTCCAAATGGAGCCTCTCCAAATGTCTACCTCTGTCCCCTAGTGTTGTTTACAGTATGTCCTAAAGGAGGCTACAGTGGCCAGTTAATTCCAGTTTGTCCAGAATGCATTATTTTCCCACTGAAAACCCTGTAACAAAGGGTCTCCCTGATTCGGGGCACATGGAGATGGATCCATAAAAACAAACAAAACAAAACAAACAACAACAAAAGCCCTCCAATCGTATCAGCATGAGGAAAGGCATGTAACTATGTTTAGCTATGCCTAACTCTTTGCCATAAAAGTTTGCAATGTGGCCTAAAGATCAGAATTTAGTTCCTTGAATGAAAAAAAGAGGACTGTCAAAAGCAAGCTGTCCAAGAAGATGCCAAACGCAAGAGGCAAGAGGACAGAGTGTACAACCCAATTCACATGAAGTCTTCAAACTGACAAAAATGAGACTCTGGTGACAGAAATCAGGTCAGTGCTTGCCTGGTTCCTGGTAGGTGGCAGGAAGGGAGGTGACCTTACTTTCTGGAATTTGGAAATTTTCTGTACTTTGTCTAAGGTCGTGAGAACAAGATACATTTCTTGTTTCCAAGAAATTGATTCATTGATTCAATTGTTTCATTGATTCCAAGATCACCAACCGGAAGCTTAAACCATCAACTTGCCCTTTAGATAGTTTGAACTGAAGCAATACCTGCTCGTACATGACTGAGTACCATTTACAACAGCAGAGGTAAGAGATCATCCAGAGTGTTCCGCTGCAGGTGACTGCATACGCTATATACATACAATGAGCATTAATTACTCAACCACATAAACATGTAATGCATGCTAATAAGAAAGCTTTAGAAACTGAGTGTGGCAATGAGTGCCAGTAAACCCTGCACTTTGGAGGCTGAAACAGGGAGAAGGCGAGTTCGAGGCCAGCCTGGGCTACCCAGCAAGACCCCGTTTAAAAACAAGTGGTTCAAAATAAAAAATAAACTAAAAGCAGAGCTGCCATGTGATCTAGCAGCCTCAACGCTGGGTGCATATCCAGGGGATGTAAAAATGAAATCAGGAGGCTGGCGTGATATCTACATACCCACGCCTATTGTCGTACTGTTCTCAATCACCAAGACAAGGAAACAACACGAGTGTCCGTCAGCTGATGACTTCAAAGGATGGAGTCTTGTCATCTGTAGGGAACTAAAGCTGATTTTCCTACGTGGCATAAGCCATGCCCAGAAAGAGCTCATGGATATGCAGAAGCTAATCTTGTAGAGGTTTCAAGTAGTCCAAAGGCTACTGAAGGCTGAGGGAGACTAAAGTGGGTGGCGAGGGAAATGGGAAGAGTTGATGGATGGGTACCAAGCCACAGAAGTAAGAAGCCTTACTATGCCACTGCACAGAAGGGGGCCTTCATTAACAATAATTCTCTGTGTTTTAAGGAGCAAGGCAAGACTTTTAATTTTTATGGTTTATAAATAATAAAGCTATAAATGATACACCAGATATTTTTAAAACAGACTTAAAGTCATTAGATTTTAACAAGCTAAGCATGGCATGTATGTATACATGTCCTGATACAGTATAACCTTGAATCCTGTTTATAGACTCAGTGAGTTCGTACTGTGTTTGAAAGACTTATTATTTTACGAGGCTGAACTTGAAATCATAATACTCTTGCCTCAGCCTTCTAAGTGCTGAAATTATAGCCATCATACCTGACCCAACTTCTGTGCTTTTATATATCAGCTTTTTAAAAAAATATTTGTAGGGGTGCTGGAGAGATGGCTCAGCACGTAAAAATACACATTGTTCTTACAGAGGACCAGGTTCCATGCCCAGAACCCACAAAGTGTCTCACAACCATCTGCAACTTTAGTTCCCAGGGATCCAATGCCTTCTTCTGATCTCCTCAGTTACCAGGCACATACATGATACACATACATACATACAGGCAAAGCTTTATACACATAACATAACTAAAATCCAAACAAAGACTTAATAATGTTAATAACTGAGTAACAACCTTGGTTCGGGAAGTGGTCTGTGATCTGATTTCAATGCCTTAGCTGCTTACGTCAAAGAATGTTTACGAGTCAGTCAGGTAAAAGGTAATAGCCATAGACTGAATAGAAGGACAGATGTACCAAAAGGGGACCAGGAAATGCAGATAACCTTTGGTAAACAGATGCAGCAATGGAACATTTAGGGTGTTCTAAAACATTAGTTTTAGAGTGTTAGCTTGCCCTGATCTGAGGAAAACATGATCCTAATGCACCCCAGAAGACTGGTATGCTCTGACCACAGCTGGCATGTGGGGTTGCAACTGATGGAATCCACGTTGTTGCTAAGCAGCCAGAGACAGTCTGCAGCAACCACAGGAGGTACGGTGCTGCCGGCCAATGGTAATGGTAGACGATGGAGGCAGCTCAATCCTTAAAATGACCCACAAGGACCCTTCTGTGAACTTGCATGGAAAATGTCTCAAGTACAACAGCCAGGAGTCTCTCACTTGCTACATATTTGGCAAGGGATAAGGCTTGGGCGCACGCGGGTGTGTGCAAGCACATACATTTCTATGTGCCAAAAGTCTTGTCGGTTTCTGTTAGCCAACAAGGCAGCTCTTTGCAATGCATCAGTTGAGCCAAGCATCTTCCTGGAATTATTTCCCGGTTGAGAAATGGAAAGGTTGTTGGATGGCCTCTTCCATCTAATGGTATGTAACAAAGTCTAGTACACAGTGGAGACCCTAGCCCAGTAAAACATCAGAGCCAATTGGATCCTCTGCAACCTGAGAGTCAAACTGGCACTCAGGGGCCCCACACGGTGCAGTCTGCCCAAGTTGGATCCTTCAGGACAGCAGCCTGTTCCCGATGACCACCCCTAGCAGCCACTGTGCTCAGGTTTCCTACCACACGCTGGTCCCCTCTGCCTAATAATGTGCCGTGGACAGCCATAGGTGTTATGGGCTGGGCTATTTAGATGCCAAATGGAGAAAATAAAATCCTCCCCCAGTACCTCGCAGCTAGTGCTTGGGAAAATAATGGCACTATAGAGATATCGTTGGGTCTGCGCGAAAGAAATTAGGGGATTAGAACGGGTAAATGACGTTATGAGAAAAAATACCACATGCACTGATCCAAGGTGAGAAAATTAAGATAGAATAACACGAAGTAGAAGGATCAAGAGGCAGGGAGCGCTGAGGCAATTTTCACCTACAGCATGGCTAGACCGGGGCCAAGGTGAACTACGGAATCATAGCATTACATTTTATGAACCTGCTCTCTGACTGATAGGGCAAAGAGGGTGTGCTGATTTTAATTCATTAAATGACTCTGTCCCAAAGGGAAAAACCTATAGTTGATAAGAAAACAAAAGACAGACGTGGTTGCACACACCTATAATCTCAAAATGAACTCTTTATGGCTGAACATTCATTTTGGATTTAAAAGAGATGTATGACAAACTAAGAGGGTATAACCTAGAACACCAGCACAGGACCAGCTATGTACCAAACACAGAGAGTGTCACCAGATTATGACAAACTAAGAGGGTGTAACCTAGAACACCAGCACAGGACCAGCTATGTACCAACCGCAGAGAGTGTCACCAGATGACATCAGTTCCACAGCCCAAACACTTGCAATGGCTGCTCAGGCATCCAGTGCTCCTATCTCGCAAATGAATTTGCTGGTTCCTGAGTTTTTACTGATTCACAGGCTGCACACCAAGAATCAAGTCTCAGGCATTGTACAGTAACAGGAGACATTTGATAGAGCTAACCCATGAACACTGACTGAAAAACAAGCTTTTGTATTTAAAAATCCATCCTTACCAAATACACACGTTTTCACGTTCTGTCTAAACTCCTGGGGCTGGAAAATATTCAACAATCACAAAACTCGGCCCCTTTGAAATCAGCTATTACCGAGGTAGTTTCTTTGAACGATGCCTCAACATGTCTTCAAAGGCATTAGATATAAGGCCAAGGAAAATGAAAGCGATACATCGGGAATTAAGAGTAAGTCGACTGTGAACTGGTAGAAAGGCCTCCAAAATAGACAAGGATGGCTCTCACACAGGCTGCACCTGCCTCGGTTCCATTCACTCTGGCACCACAGAGACACACACAGCAGGGACGAGTCAGAACCTCTGTCACTCACAAGCCTCACAATGGGGGAAGCATAGCCTAGGGATCTACTCAGGCTGCTCCATTAGTGTTAGCTCTGGGTCTGACTAGATTCATGACGCAAAGCGTGCCCAGCTATGGCAAAGATGTATTCTGTACCTAAACCTTTCCAAGCAATTATTGTATCTCTGTTTTTCCATCTTAAGACCTTGTTTACTGAGGTAAGGGTTCTTGAATTAGAGAATGAAAATGTGTACTCCTTAGCCATATAATGCCATCATAGTGTTATCTTTTCATTTGTTTATATTTATCTTTCAAAACTGAAAATGCTAACGTATTAGCATTTAATTTAATTTAATTTAATTGTTAAATTTAATAATTGTTAAAACCCTAGTTTGTAGCCAGGCATGGTGACTCACATCTTTGATCCCAGCATTTAGGGGGCAGAAGCAGGAGGATCTCTGTGAATTCAAGGCCAGCCTGGTCTACAGAGTGAGTTCCAGGACAGCCAGAGCTATACAGAGAAACCCTGTCTTGAAAACAAAAACAAACTCTAATTTGTTGATACTTTAAGGTTTGACCTCTAACAGGTAATTAGGTTCAAATGAGCTTATGAGAGGTGGGGACTAGTGTCCCTCCAAGAGAAAGAGAAACCATCCTCTCATTCTCTCCAACAAGTGTAGACACAGCAAGAAAACAAATATCTACAAGCCAGGAAGAGGATCTTACCCAATGCAGGCTTCAAAGCCCTTTGGCCTCGTACTCCCCAGGTTGGGGACTGTGAGGAACACTCCTTAAGCACTCAGCCCATGGGATTTTATAACAGCAGCCCAAACTAAGACACACTGCCGTCCTGGAGCGATCCCGGAAAACTGTCTTCTTTCTTTTGTCCTGCTGCCTCTACTATGGTCAAGTTACTCTACCCAATTTCAGTACCATTATTTCACCAAATAAGTCAGCAAGAGATTAGGTGAGCAATGTGATGACGATGTGGTATATATTAGTGTACAATGCCATAATATCCCACCAAAAGAGCAAGCAGTTATAACACATATAGCACATGCACTTCTCAAGCTCTAAACAATAGAACGTTTAACATGCACTGGGTCATGGTTCAACTGCTTCTAAACAATAAATAAATAAATAAACCAAAAGAATTTGATAGAAAGATGAACTTGACCTGAACTTATAATTTACTAATATACACACCAACTTTAGTATTGTAAGAAACACCGGGGTGAATCAACTTTTAAAGAGAATGTTTATGTTGCCACTGAGCTTTGGTGATTTCAGGCCATGCTCTATCAGCCCAGTTGCTTTAGGCTCATGGTGGCTGTTGTGGTTGAGTACATGATAGAGAAAAATTGCTTATTTCACGGCTGAAACATGAAGAAATACAGAAGGAGGGGTTGTAGTGTCCATACCCACATCTGTGGCAGGCTTCCCGATAATCTAAAACCTCCCACTAGGCACCAGCTTTTAAAGGTTCCACTACCTCCAAGTAGCTCCACATGGTAAAACAATGGCCATTTGTGGAGCACCTAAAACCCAAACTATGGCAGTATCTTTCTTTCAAAAGCACCAAGCTCTGAGATTATCAACCAAAACCTAACACCTAACAATTTAAACTTCCTTACCATAGGCACTGTTTTCCTTCTTTTATTCCTAAATTAATATACTGTTCATTTCCGTGTGTGTGTGTGTGTGTGTGTGTGTGTGTGTGTGTGTGTGTTAAATGCACAATATGAAGTTGGACACATGAAGCTTGCAGACAGCATAAAGGAAAGTACTGAGCTCAGCTCACTGCGTTACACATTCCTCAATCTCCTGGCTAAACACAAGCCAGCTCTTTCCCAATCCCAAACCACCACCAAAATGGGGAAAATAGAAACCTACAATACAAAGCCAGAGGAAATCACTGAATCAGCAAGGGATTTAAATGCACAATATGGAAGGTACAGATTGTGGTAATTTGAATGTGGTTACCCCCATACACTCATACGGAATGGCACTATTAGGAAACATGGCTTTGTTAGAGTAGGTATGGCCTTCCGGGAGGAAATGCGCCACTGTGGAGGTGGGCTTTGAAGTCAGTCTCATATATGCTCAAGCCACACCTAGTGTCTCAGTTCACTTCCTGGTGTCTTCAGATGTAGAAAGCACCATGTTAGCCTGCATGCCACCCTATTCCCTGCCACCATGCTCCCCATCATAATAACGTACTCTGAACAGTAAGCAAGCCCCAATTAAAATTTCTCCTTTACAACAGCTTCCATGACCCTGGTGTCTCTTCACAGCAATAGAAACCCTAACTAAGACACAGATGAAGGACCCAAGGAGGAAGGTGATATGGAAGAGGGGGTGTTGTTCTGCTGGATCTTGAAAACTGCAGGACCACACTAATAACAGACCGAACTGGGAGGATGGGAGTAAAAAGGTTGAGATTGATAAAAAGTATAATCACAGATAAATCAAATACCACACAGCAGGTGACCCAGAAAAACAGGGTTCTGTCTAGTTCTGAAATGAAAATCATCAGTCTTGGTTGGCACACAGTACAATAAATGGTGATATTGAAGCCCCCGCAACAACCCCTACCACCCCAGGTCCCATAATCTTGGCAGTCAGGATTTACAGAGTGATAACACTCCCTTCAGAAACCAAGCAGCTCAATAAAAAGGATCTACGTTAAGTTTAATACTTAATAATCCCCTGCGAGGAAAACAAGGTCAATCAGCTTCCCCTACAACCAACCTGAGAGAATAAGCAGACAGGAAAAAATAGAACTGAGGAAGAAAAACATTTAAGTATTAAGAGCTTACTATGGAGAAGTTGTGACCGCAACCACTCAGCAAAAATACTAACAGGAAAAAATGAAGCTAAAAGCATTATAAGAAAATGTTATAAAACTATGATTAAAAAAAAAAAAAAGACTTGAAGTTAAAACCGAAACCTCCATGAAAGCTGAGCAAGGGCTAACGAACTGGCTCAGCAGGTAAAGACCGGAGCTGATGACCAGTCCCATCCCCAGCACCCACATGGAGAAAGGAACACTGACACCCACAAGCTGTCCTCTGACCTGCACATCTGTGCTTGTGACCTGAGCATCAGCCTATATGTACACATAAATAAGTAAATGTCAAAAAAAAAAAAAAGAAATTACAACAAAATGACAAAGTAATGAAAAGAAAAAATTAAAAATAGCAAACTTGAAAATTTCAATATCATCTTCACAGTGGCTTCAAAAGCTGCAGTCAGAGAGGACACCATAGAGAAAACACACCATGACACACTTTTTTCAGGCTACAAGGTTTGCTAGGTGACCATTCTGAAGAAGAAAAAGGCCCATAAGAAGCTACATTCACACAAATTCTTGAAACCCTATTTATAAAAGAAAGAAAATCAAAACAATTCCATATACACAGCGGACTGATCTAAGAGTCTACCCAAGTCTAGACAGAAACACTTCTAGTTAGAATGCACGGTACCTTTTCTTCAAAGATACGACATGAAATAGGAACTCGGGGAGATGAACAAGCTGATGAACTGTAACAAAATTGTGCTGTGTGACTGACTGGTTACAAGGGGAAGAAGAAGCAGCAGAACCACAGCCATAGCTAAAAGACAGGAGCCTTGAGTTCTCAGGAAAATGATGCCCAACCTCAATTTCATACTCCCTTCACACCTGGTTTAGTAAGGGTTTCTACTGCTGTGAAGAGACACCATGACTGGACTGGAGAGATGGCTCAGCGGTTAAGAGCACTGGCTGCACTTCCAGAGGTCCTGAGTTCGATTCCCAGCAACCACATGGTGGCTCACAACCATCTGTAATGAGATCAGGTATACATACAGGAGACAAAACACTATATACATAATAAATAAATAAACCTCAGAGACACAGACAGAGACCATGACCACAGCAACTCTTATAAAGGAAAGCATTAGCTTTGAGTTTCAGAGTTCAGTCCATTATCATCATGGTAGGAAGCATGGTGGTATGCAGGCAGGCATGATGCTGGAGAGGTAGCTGGGAGTTCTACATTTCGATATGCACACAGCAAGAAGAGATGGTCACACTTGGGACAGCTTAAGCATATATGAGACCTCAAAGCCCACCATGACAGTGACATGCTTCCTCCAACAAGGCCACACCCACTCCAACAAGATCATACCTCCTAATACTGCCACTCCGTATAGACCAAGCATTCAAACGAGTCTATGCAGGCCATACCAATTCAAATTACCACAACACCCTTCCTAGGAAACAATTAGAAAATGGGTGGTAGCTACTCAGGGGGAACAAAACACAGCACCAACAATAGGGAGTCCACCATAAAGAAACAAAAATGGGGAGAAAGAAACTCTCAGACTATTTGAAACTTCAGAATGAGGATATCCCATAATATTCAGCACTATTAAAAAGCAAAACAAATGTCCCCTATGAGAAAATCAAATTAACAGGTCATTTTAATAGGAGACCTTTTACTTCAATCTTATTCATTTAAAACTTATTTACTGATAACTTTATGTGTATCTGATCTGTCTAATGGAACACAAACTTAACCGTAAGTAATTAATAAAATTTCACAGTCTTTGAAGATTTAGTTCAAGTAAATAAAACATACCAAAAAATGAAGAAAGAAAAGAGAGAAAAAAGAAATAAGTCACTGGATCTAAGCAAAGTTTCCATGGTAACAGTAATGAAAACAATGATGATCTGGGATCTATTTACAGTCATATGAAGAAGAAGATGATGACCTGGGAGTAATCAAACCCAAACAGGAAGCTGACGGCTGCTGCAGAGGGTGAAGAACAGGAGATATTTTTCATTCTATCCGCTCTGGATCTCACGTGAAATGCGCCATGAGGAAAAGTTAAATTACAGCATTACATTGCAATAGATTTCTGATGTAATGTAACGATATTATACTTGAGGTAGAGAAATATATGCGTCTGGGGAAATTTATTAAAAATGAAGCTAACAGGGCCAGCAAAATGGCTCAGCAGGTGAAATAATTGTTGCATAGCCTGATGGCAGGAGTTTGATCCCCTAGACTGACATGAAGGTGGAAGGGGAAAACCGACTCCACAAAGATGTCCTCTGACTTCCTCACACGTACCAGGAAACACATGCACCCTTCCATACACATGCACCCTTACACACACATGCACCCTTCCATATATATGCACCCTTCCACACACATGCACCCTTCCACACACATGCACTCTTCCATATATATGCACCCTTCCATATATATGCACCCTTATACACACATGCACCCTTACACACACATGCACCCTTCCATACACATGCACCCTTCCATACACATGCACCCTTACACACACATGCACCCTTCCATACACAGGCATTCTTACACACACATGCACCCTTCCATACACAGGCACCCTTACACACACATGCACCCTTACACACACACGCACCCTTACACACACATGCACCCTTACACACACATGCACCCTTACACACACATGCACCCTTACACACACGCACCCTTACACACACATGCACCCTTACACACACATGCGCCCTTACATACACATGCACCTTACACACACATGCACCCTTACACACACATGCACCCTTCCATACACACCACACACAATAATAATAAATTTTTTCTTAATTTGATAAAACTAACAGTTCTCAGGGGCTGGAGAGGTGGCTCAGCAGTTAAGAGCATTAGCAGCTCACAATTGAATTCCTAGCACCCATACAACAGCTCACAACTGTCTGTAACTCCAGTTCCAGGATTTCTGACACCCTCATAAAGATAAAATCCAGGGGAAACACCAATGAACATAAAATTAAGAAACAAAACAAAAATACCTAACAGCCCTCTATATGAGAAGTTAGAGAGATGCTGCTGCTGCTTGTCCAGACAACCCAAGTCCAGTTCCCAGCCACCATGTCAGGCAACTCATAAGCACCTGTAACTCCAGATCCAGAGGACCCAATGCCCTCTTCTGACCTCCACAGGCACCTACATACAAATGTACCTACTAGACATGTACACGGGCATAAATCAAAATCAAATAATAAAATCTATTTTAAAAGAATCAACATACTATTTAGAAGCGGTATGCACTGCTCTCACTGAGGGACCTAGAGAAATCAAATGATCTGGAAGCTTCTACCCTGCTGGGTAACAGATTGCTAAGGGAAAACCATCACATACAGTCTTACTCAGCTGTGGACTCTTCACGCTATGCTACTGACCAGCCAGACGAGATAAGCCCACCGGCTCAATCGCAGCAAATAACTTATGGGGGTAACCAAATGCTTTCTGATTCCCTCCTCAAGAGGCAATTCATACATCTGGCCCTATAAATCTGGACAAAAGCCCATGGCTGGGAAGGCTACATGCCCTAGTGGGAAAGCTATAGCTGTTGTTTTTCTAAGTGACAATGATCCACCTTCTAAATAATAATATTTATGGCCATAGACTGGTGCAATTGTCAGCTTCATTCGCAGAAGCTTCTTCTGCAGAAAGTAATGAGAACAAAGCAATGGTTGAATGCTCAACTCTAAATGAGATGCCTATATCCCTCCCTCCAAGTCTTGGGGAACGTCAACGGAGAGGAGACAGAAAGAAGAAAGGTGAAGTTCAGAGTGCCGTGAAAGGTGAAGTTCAGAGTGCCGTGGTGGACTAGCTTACTGGCACCACAAGGTCACTGCACCTTAAAATTCACAGCAGCTGAGTTTACTTGCAGAAGACCTGCATGCGCAACACTGGATCTGTCAACATCTGTCACGGGCAGGCAAGATGTCTGAGTTCACTGTCAAGCCTGACAACCTGAGTTGGACCCCCAAAACTAACACAGTAGGAGGAGAAAACCAATTCCTAAAAGTTGTCGTCTGACTTCCACATATGCACCATGGTATAATATATACATGCACATACATGTACACGTGTGTGAGTGTGTGTGTGTGCAGACACACTCCCAATAAATAAATGTAATAATTTTTTAAATGACCTTCTGTCATGGATGGGGAACAGAATCAAAAAGTCCCACCCTTCCCTGAGTAATTATAGCCAATAGCCTGGGTGGAGGATCTCCTAAGGCTCCAAACCTCTCTGGAGAGCTACTGGAAGTTGGAAGTTGTCGAGGTAAAGAAAAGTTTTCCCCTGTAGTGTAGTCCCTGGTGAGGTGGCCGTGCTCCTATAAATAACCTCCTAGTTGTGATTCTGTAAGCAACCCTATTGAAGTTCTTAGACCACGCCCCCATCCCAAAGAGGAGGAAGAGGGGAAACAATGGAGCGAGATGGCACCCAGCTGTAAACCCAGAATTTGGGAGGCAGGAGAACCCCACATTCGAGATCATCCTCAGTTGTAAAGAGAATTTGAGACAGTCTGGCTGCAAGCAACCTTGTCTAAAAATGAGAGAGGAAAAGGTGCGCGAGAGAGAAATACAAAATTCCAGAGGAAACCTTCAGAATAAGCAGGAAAAGAACTACCGTTCTTGTTTTGATTTTTTCAGAGATAAGGCCTTCCTTCCTAAATTGCTTTGATTCTAGTCTCTCATTATAATCCTGCTCCTTCAACCTCGTGTGTTCTGGAATAGGCAAGGGCCACCGCACTAAGAGTGATTTTGTTTGTGTGTGTTACTGTTATTTAAAAAAAAAAAGTTTGACTTTGAACATTAAATTTAAATATTAACTTGGTAAAATGATCAAAATTCTTCATCCTAAGGTCGTTTGTGCTCCGCTAGTATATTATCCCCACGCTGCTTTTCTCCTTTGTGTAGCGAGATGAAGCATTAAAGAATGACACGTGAATATTTTAAAGCATAATTAGGGGAATAAAAATCAAGGCCTGCTCCGTTTCCAGGTTTAACTGTACATAGCGCCCTCTGGTGTCACCTGATGGGAAACCATCCTGAAATCTGTAAATGAAATTTACTTAGCAAGGTCCTCTTGAGTCTTCGATTATCTTCATGTGCTCAGTCTCCTAATTCGAGGCCCCAGAATTAGGCTAGGTCGATTTCTTTGAATGCACTGCTTCACTGTAGTCTTTTGCAAAAGTTTTCACCACATCATTATGGAACCCGGTTAATGATAAATTTAGAGAGAAATATGTTCTAAGTCCCAAGCAAATGCTTCTTTAGTTGGTGGAAAAGAACCCTTTTTGCTGTTCCCAGCACCTTTCCAATCTACAGATGCTTTCCGAATCCAAAGCAGAGTCGGATGGAAGCTTGACATGAAGGGGCGTGCGCACAGAGAACAGGAAGTGCCTGTGGCAGTAGCTGCTTCCATGACCCTTACTGACGTCTGCAGGCTTCTGAACGGCAGCTGTACTGTCACCATTAGTAACCGTTTGACCAAAATTCCCTAAGGACAAGGCAATACAGATAATATACCTAAATCACCCCTGCTGGTGAAAATGGGAAGGCTCAATAGCAAAAGGCCACGCTGATGCTCCCATTCCTTTCAGAAAGGAAAAATGAAGAAATTCAACAGGAACGACTGCTTTTGTCATTCACTTCTGTGCACAGAGAAGAGTGTGTTTCCTTTCTAAGCATTATTTGCTGTTTGATAAAGTTGCATATTTCTCCCTGCCAAAACATGGGCTCGTGTTCAGTTCTCTGTTGCTGGCTGACAGAGTGCCCTGCACTTCCTCAATTCTGCTGACTCTCAGTGTCTTGAAGTGATGCTCTGCCCTCCAGGTCACAGATTCCTACCCACACTGGCTCTGCTGATCATTTAGTCAGGGATCTGGGCTGCGGTGCTCAGGCATAGCAAGTCAGAGCCTAAGTGGGACCACTAGGGGCAATGAGGGCAGCAGGGGCACTGAAAGTAGTGGAGACAGTGGGGGCAATGGGTATAGCACGTGTTATCATTTCCACCAACCCAGGTTGCCGGCGTTCTGGAAGAATGCTTAGCCACCCAAGCACTGGCACTTCCAGGTTCCACAGTCGTGCATGCACCACCAAGCATTCGGACAACTTACATAGCCACCCAGAATCCTTAAGCCCTACGTGATCTATGCGTAGCGTGGTCATGTGATCTATGCGTGCTGCAACTACGTAAGCCCCTGTGCGCATGCGCTAGGAGGCCTTTAAAAGCTGGACATGCACGGTCAAAGCTCTCCTTCCGCACCACACTTCAGATAGGCCTGAGCGTCCCTTCTTATTCCCTCTTCTTAATAAACTCTTAAAGTGGGTTCCGTTATGTGTCTTGTGATCCATTCTCATGCTCGGTAATTTCAGTATGGGTAGTGGAGGTAGTGGGGGTGAGAGAGCCCTCACAGAAACCTATAGCTCAAGGTCAAAAATTCGGTGTCTCTGAAAAGATTTTAAGGTTGGTTCCTGAGCTGTGAGCCAATAAACCGCTCCCCTCTCTATACTGGTATCAGCTTTGAACAAGAAACCCTCACAAAACATTTGTTTTGTTTTCATGTAAAATCACGAGGATAATCCTGACAAAATTCTCCTATACAGACCAGCCACACAGGACTTGGACACCAGCCTAAAATGCAATATTTCTTCCCAGGAACCAAACAAATATATAATTAGGATAACAGTATCCTGTGTAGCTTTTCTGTGTGAGATGCTGAGAATGGAATCCGGGGCCTTCAAGTACACTTAAGCAAATCCTCCTCCACCAAGCTGAATTCTTCACTTTCTCATAAAAATATTGGTCCTATTGTGACATAGAGATGAAAAGAACATATGTCTTTTTTTTTTTTTTTTTTTTTTTTTTTGGTTTTTAGAGACAGGCTTTCTCTGTAGCTTTGGAGCCTGTCCTGGAACTAGCTCTTGTAGACCAGGCTGGCCTCGAACTCACAGAGATCCGTCTGTCTCTGTTTCCCGAGTGCTGGGATTAAAGGCGTGCACCACCACCGCCCGGCTTTAAAAGAACATATGTCTTTTAAGTTAAAAAAAAAAAAAAAATGCCAGAATCTTCACGCCTTCTGAGTATATTAGAGACACATAGATGTGTGAATCAAAAGGCTAGGGTTCAAAGTTCGGATTAGCTTTGGATGATTGACAATGAGGACCATAACTCACAGAGCAGGGCACAGTCGTCTCTCAAAGGAGTTAAAGGGTGGTCTCAGCAGATCAGCTTGTGTGTATAACACAGAGAACTTTGAAAATGTTAGTTTGCACCCTCTTCTATGTCTCAAGGTCCAGCCTGTTAGTCCTCGATCCTGTGGAGGGACAGAACTGCCACCATCTATGTTCCCTAAGCTCCCAAAGAAGAGAAGGGGCTGGCCAAAACAAAGTGCCGTGTCCCCCCCCCCCGCCCCCGCCCCCCACCTCCGCGTCCTCATGCACCAGCCAGTCTGCAGCAGGGCTTCCTTATGTACTGACTTGGGCGGGATCCTCTCCAATCCCCGAAGGAACCCTGTGAATGAGGATGCCCACACACCCTGCCAGCCCCCCCTTCCCTAACTCCAGCTAGAAGCTTCTCATTCTCAACCCATTTTTCGTCTGAACAAATTGTTCTCTGGCTTCTCGGTTTTCAAATTGACATTTCTCTCTCCCCTAGTCTGCTCCTAATTAAAGGGCCTGACAAACTTGGTCTGCTAACCTCACAGCGGCGGCTACTCTGACAGCTCTCTGCTGCCCCCTCTTGTCACCGTGCGGAACAGGAGACTCATGAATACACTGTGTCTTTCGGTCAAGGCAACTCTTTTGACAATACTTGGCATGCCTGGCACTGTGCTCGGTACTCGAAATGCCATAGGGAGCAAAACGAAAACTGCCCTCCTTTCTGTGAAACTCACGATGCAGTAGGAAAGGCGCACACTGACCAATCACATAGTAAACGTTATGTCAGAGCTCAGAGGGCTTAGGAGATGTTTTAAGACCAGGTATAACGTTGTCAGGGGATTAGAGGAGGCCCCCTACAAGTAGAGATGCAAGCTGGGATGGAAGGATGAGGGGAACAAGGAGAATGAGGAGGGGTGTGGGTAGAAGGGACATCCCAGAGGAGGAAGCAGCATCGTGGTCTCAAATGGCAGGAAATCGTGGAAATTAGATGAGAAGAAAGAAAATCAGCCTGGTTAGAGGAAGCTGCCAACTGGAAGGCAAAGCCACAGAAGAGGCAGACAGCTGCAGGCAGGACCACTGGAGGCTGCTGGGAGTGGGCACTGTCCAGGAACGAGGTAGCGGTACTTAAGTCGAGAAGTTAAGGTAGAGTACGGGAGAAAAGAAGAAATCTGGTAAGGAGGCAGAGGCCAGAAAACGTTTTCAAGATTTAGGAGACACTATGGAAGCAAGGGAAGTGGACGACAAACTGGTTCCCTACAGAAGGAAAAGGAGACCCAGGGATGACTTCTAGTTTCTAGATCTCATGACAGTTCAACACTAGAGCCATTTCTGAGTTTGGAGGTGACTGTGTGGCCCTTGAAATGGATAGCAAGCACAGAACGGGCACTGTGGTGGTTTACATGAAAATGATCCCCACAGTCTCACAAGGAGTGACATTGTTAATGAAGTGTGGTCTTGTTGGAGGAGGTGTGTCACTCAGGACAGACTGGGAGATTTCAGGCCTGCTGCCCGCAGATCCTGTGGGACTCCCAACTATTTCTGCAGCACCACGTCTGCCTGCATGCCACCACGCTTCCCACCATAATAATGGACTAAACTCCTGAACTTTCAACAGCCCCAATTAAATGTTTCCCTTTAAGAGCTGCCGTGGTCATGGTGTCTCTTCGCAGCAATAGGACACTGACTAAGACAGGCACTCAGACGGAACCGACAACCAGGGGACTGACCGAAGCCCTCTGCATAGATGTTACAGTTGTGTAGCTTGGTCTTCTTGTGGGACTCCTAACAGTGGGTTCGGGGCTGTCTCTGACCCTTTGGCCATCTTTTGGAACCCTATTCCTCATACTGGGTTGCCTTGTCCAACTTTAATACAAGGGAGGTACTTAGTCTTACTGCAACTTGATAAGCCATGTTTTGTTGATATCCATGGGAAGTCTGCCCTTTTCTAAACAGAAACGGAAAAAGGAGTGGATTTGGGGGGGAGGACAGGGAGGACCAGGAGAAGAGAATGGAGGGGAAAACTGTCGTTGGGATGTTGGAAGAAAGGAAGGGAAGGAGGGAGGGAGGGAGGGAGGGAGGGAGGGAGGGAGGGAGGGAGGGAGGGAGGGAGGGAGGGAAGATGGAAAGAAGGAATTCAGGCACTCAGAAAAGAGATCTACAGAAAAGGGGTATGTACTTGAGCCATCAGCCAGAGTCCTGTATGAGTCTCAACACTAATCAGGGCCTTGCCTTATTCCATTTTCTGCTGCTATAATTGTTATTCCTTTGGGTCTGGTCCCTTTAAGAGCTAACCACGCCCACTCCCAGCCACTTCTAACCTCCCTCACCGCCATCTTAACTCTTCCTCTTCTGTCCCCTATCTCTTGGCGTGTGCACACGTGTCTCTATTTCTCTCTATGTTTATCTCCATATCTCTCTTCTTTAAGTAATAAATATTTAGTTTTATGTTTATCCTTTCGTCTATTTATTATGTTCTGTACGCCTTTTATCCACCAACTCCATCCACCAGCTCTGCCACTCGCCGCGTGGAACCTGCACCCGTTCTGGGGGCAGCCTCTTCCTGGACTAGCCTGCCTCGGTCACCCGCCAACATATTATCTTTTAAAGAACAATAATAATGGGTTACCCAAATAGAAAAGTATGTGGAAAATCAATTTATTTCTAACATTTTTGGACCTGAAGGAGGAGCATTATTGTTTGGTCATTACACAGTGGAGGGCTTTGTGGCATACGCGTGGGAGCATGCAGGAGAGAGGAGGGACCCACTTTTATAATAACACACTCCCTTCTCAGATAAGCCTCTCCTGCAGTGAGGACATTACTACACTCACGCAGAGTCCTTGTGGTCTAAGCACTGCTTAGGAAACCGCATCTCCAACACCGGTAGACTGGAGCTAACATCCAGCATCGAACTTCAGGGATCCATTCAAACCAAGGGAGCCCTTCGGGAGCTGGGGGAGTGAGACTCTGTGAGGAGCTTGTGGAATTTTTTTTTCCAAGAGTGATGAAATAGAAACATGTTTCCATCAGCGATTTGGGGTTGCTACTGTCACTGATGGGAGGAGTTCAGGGAGACCAGCAAACCTCAGCACAACCCCGAGATCAAACATCCCATGTCCCGCTGCATCAAGGATGCTGAAAAGTTTTGGTTTTAATTTGCTGGGCCCAGGATCGAACTTAATCTTATTATCAACACCGAGGCTTATACTCCTTCCCTGCTTCCAATTTATATTCAGTCTTCCAGGAGTGTAGGATTGTATAAATTACAGGGAAAGTGGTCTCTTGTTGAGCGCCTCCCCAGCACTACTCCCCAGTGGAGGAAATCCCATGAGCACTGAAGGGAACTCACTGTTTCTCTATCATCCATGCTGGGGACTGCGTAAAAGACCCGTGGTCACCATCAACGACTCTACAAATATGTACAATTGTCTATTACAGCGTCTGCACGCCCAAATACACAAAGATTGAAATACTTACTAAACACAAGTCATTTCTCTTTATACGTCAGGAGGGCATAACATACATTTTTGAATTACTCTCTGTTGTGCCACGTGGGCATTGTTGTTCCAAGGCTAGTGGGATTATCAGCCACCATCCCAAGGAGGACAAGGAGAATGAGAAACCATGCCTTGGTGTAATTTACACTGATTAATTCCACCCTGGAGTTCCAGCTAGACAACGGTGGCCTTGCCAGTCAGACAGAGAAAAAAAAAAAAAAAAGAAAGAAAAAGAAAAAAAAAGTGAGAAGCCAGAAATTCTGGGTAGGCAGAGACTCATCCCTGTAATAATTCTAGAATGAGGACTTGCTTCAGGCTGTGACATTACACAGTAATTGCTCAGCCATCTTTTCATGAGTGACTCATCAGAATCAGGGGTCCTGATAAAGGCTGAACCATAATTGAAGAAAATTTGGGCGCCATTGTTTTGTGAATAAAGTAGCTGTCTTGCTGGAGATTTTCGCCATAGCTAACTCCCCCTCTGTTACATATTTGGGGATTAATTCTCACAGTTCAGAACAGTCTCCCATGCCTTTGGAGTTTACGAATCACGCTGCTAGGCCCTCCTTCCTTTCTCCTAGGTAAACACAGAGACCTGCCTTCCGGCAATTATTTTTATCAACAGGTATTTGTTTAGGGTTCAGGCAAAACCGTCCCATTTAAGATATTCTCAGATATCCAAGGACACAGAATTACCGCTTGCCCAAAGCTGCTGAGTCATAGTGGCTCAGACAGACAGAAGAATAAGATGCCCTGGTTTTAGCGCACTTAAAGACTCCTAGCTCCTTATGCTCGCTCACCTTCGCCTCAGTTTACTGATGATTTTAGTCCGGGAAATTTACTGCTTGTGTTTAACTCTCAAGGACAGCAGGAGACATAATTAACTGCAACCCAGAGAAAGACCCACAACGCCCACGATCAGAGCGACTGATAACAGCATACTCCGGAACTGATAATTTAGAGGCCTGGGCTCCTCTTTGCTTCTACCACTTAGAGCAATAAGTGTAAACTGCAGATCTAGACCCAGAGAAATTGCAGCGTCTGGTGAATGTGCAGATCAGATCAGGAGCCATTAGCTTCCCCCTGACTGCTTATGTAGGTTGCCTGGTTACCCGGTATCATCTATGCATGCTGGGAGAAAAAAAAAAAAAGTGGTGAGCTGATTTTTAAAAAAAAAAAAAAATCTGTGCCCTATTCATTTTACTGAAAATAAACCTTTTTAGCTCTTTACCAACCACCTAAAAGTGTAGTGTAAAGCACTAGCCTTCCCCTCCAGAATTCCCTGATTTAATTTCTTTCTTAACTAACTTTCTCCATTAAGGAGTTCACCAGACACCTTTGAGCTGACAGCCATGGATCTTATTCAGCAGTATGGACGATTTTACACCAGGAGAGTCTGGGAAAAACAGGCAAAGAGGTGGAGTGCAAGGAATTCTGGGGAATGAGAAGAGACTGGTGAGAAGACAGAGATGGCTCTGACACACCTTTGTGGAACTTGGTATAAAAGAGGAATCGCCCACAGCCATGGGAAGATAAACTTAGAAATTGTGTTTCCAAGGGAAAGGCGGTACACAGAGTTTACTAGTGTGGTCTTCCCTCTTTGGGTGGGCACTAATTCTCCGGACTCCCTCCATCAGCAAGTGAGGAAAAGAAGTCACGATCTCAGGTGCTCCTGGAAGAGGAACCCAGGTAAGATCTGCTCTGGTCCCCAATCAGCATGTGGCACTTCAGAGTGCCCATAAGTCTGACCTTACCGCATTTCATGAAATTAAGGTCCAATCTAGGATCTCTAAATTAACCCTTCACATAGCATCTCAAGAGCAAATCATCAGTTAAGAAATGGCGAGACCTGCCCAACTCAGCCTGCTTCACTAGGACAAAAGAACAGACTGTTTAAAGACTACCACGCAGAAATTCGTCACATCAGAATGAATATGATTAAAAATATATGATGTTAATTTACCAAAGAACTGATAAAAAATAGTTTAAATAAGACTAGTTTTACTTTGACTTTTCCAGAAACTTACACTAAATTTTCCAGGAACATGGGATTATATAAATTAAAGGGAAAGTGGTCTGCTCTTGAATATCTACCCAACATGCTCCTCAGCTGAGAAAACTGGATCAGTGCTCATGTAATTTAGTACCAATATGGCATTTCTCTCTTATCTACACGAGAGTCTTTGTAAAGAACCCATGGTCTCCATCATTGACCTCACACAGCCATACAGATGTTCACTATGCCGTCCATGTGCCCCAGAAAACCTACAGATTCAAGAAGAGGATTCTGACCGTAAATTATCACCTTTATGCGTGGACAGTATCGTGTGAGTAGGAAAATAAAAAGGGGTGCAGAGTAGGGAGCACCTCCTTCCATTTGCTAATGGATATTTTTACAAGCAGAATTGCCTGTGAGCTCTGAGGCTTAGCAACGGTCTTGTCTAAACAGCTTGAGACACCTTTGGAAGGATGCAGGCAAGGATGCAGAGGGAGTCACGGGAAAAGGTGTCCAGGTGGAGACAACGCTGCCAGATTTGCTCACAGAGTACTCAACTCTCAGAAGAACGAAAGTGGACTTTCTGGAGAGCAGTCCAGTTTCTCGAAACTTCCCATCCAGTAGGCATAAAAGAAAACACCAGACCAAACCAATATTAAAGCAAATCCTTGAAACCGTTCTTCCTCTCTAGGTGAGAAGATCTATCTTCCAGATTTCTTAGATTAAATACGAACAGGCCTGGAGAAGCACAATACTTCGTGATCGACGTTTTATTGACATTTTTACTGGCCAGGAAGGAGGAGAGTAACTGAACTGACATTTTTATACATCATAACTATAGTAAGATTAGGATGGACAGAGTGCCCAGCCAGACAAGGAATTAAAGGAATATGCTGTTAATTTTTCTCTTTCTACACAGACAACTCCTCATCAATACATAAATTCTACCTCCACCTCACCGCTCCAACTGTAATTTTGCTACTGTCGTGAATGGTAATGTAAATGTGTGGTATGGAGGATAATCTTTGGTGACCCATGGTCATCTGACCCACAATGGGGTTGGGACCCACAGGTTGAGAACCACCGCTTTAACGGCACAGGGGCCAACCAGCCCTGGGTATACTGGGTAATCTCAAAACTCTTGTTCATCTACACTGCCAGCCAGATACAGGTTATGCACTAGCTTTTTTCTGACAATTGAAATACAGACACTTTAGGAGACAGAGACTGAATAAACGATGATGCCAATCCAGGACCATTTGTGATGGTTGCCCAGGGGAGTTACCGTTCGGTCTCACCGTTATACACAGGTTTAGCTAGGAGAATCAATGGGCTAAACGGAAGGCGGACACAGACCCAGGGAGCCTTGCATGGCACACTAACAAAAACAACAAACACTTAGCACTCGGTTTTCCATGTGAGTAGTAGCAAGCAACCCGGCCTACGGTACAGTGACAGCCACAGCCGAGGCACACTGTTAACATGCCAGGAAGCTGGCGGAAGGCGAGGCCACCTCTGAGAAAACACGGGCCCTAGCCTGACTAGAAAATAAGTGTGGGGCGTACAGATCTACAGTCCTGGACAGTCACCACGCAGAGTCCTGTTTTACCAGCTCCCACCCATCACAGCTAAAGGGGTTCCTACCAGGATAGAAGGAAACCATCAACCAGCAGAGCGATTGTTACTGCATTTTAACTGATAAAAATACAAGATTCTAAACGATGGCTGAGAAGGAAGAGGAAGGCTAAACACGCTGTGCACAATGGTTGTGTTTGTGTGTGATCGCGTGCGCGCACGCGTGCGTGCATTTGTGTGTGTGTGTGTGTGTGTGTGTGTGTGTGTGTGTGTTTGTGAGTGTGTGTGTTGGAGGACACAGGTGCTCAACTTGTTTCCCTGGGCAGAAGCCATTGCTGTGCTTAAATAAATGTCTACTGGAGATTCCTAATAGCATCCACAATATTCCGTATTATTTTTCACGTTTCAAAACTTGTAGGCAGAGGACAAAAGTCAGTGATGAAGCACTTACTGAGCATGAATGAGGCTCTGGTTCAATCCTCAGTACTTTGCAAATAAACATTCAGTTTGGTTGCTGAGGAGATGGCTCAACCAATGCTATCCCAAAGCAAGAGAACCCGAGTTTAATCCCCAGCACCAACCTGAAAAAGATAGATATGATGCCCCATCCTTGTGATCCCAGCACTAAAGAGACAGAGACCAAAAAATCCAGGCTGACTGCCCAGCCACCTTAGTCTAATTGGTAAGTTCTGGGTCCCAGTGAAACACCGTGACACAAAATGGAAGGTAGATGGCTCCTGAGAAGTGACATCCAAGTTGACCTCTGGCCTCTACATATACATGTGCACACATATATATACTCACACACACATGACCATGCATGTACGCACACCTACATAAGCACACACACATATATTCAACACACATACACAAACACACATGAATTCCTACTTGCAACTTGGTTGAGACTTAAGTTGTTTGCCTATGCTTCTAGTCTGTACATATTTACCATTGTATAGTATACTGCTGTGTCAAGACAGCATACTGCATTTGACTAAACCTTCTGTTCAAAAAATATTTTTAAAATAAAGGAGTTATTTTTAGAGCTTTGTGTGACAGTCAAAATGCAGACACACTGAAAATACTACGTCATCATCCTCAGATGGTGTATGTAAGAAATACCTGAGACATCAGTAAATTGAGTCCCACTCAAAGATATAGAATTGTGTGTATGTGTGTAAGTTGCATGCATTTGTGCTTGTGTGTGTGTGTGTGTGTGTGTGTGTGTGTGTTTCAAATCTGGGGGGGGAGGGGTAACCTGAAACAGTTCCGGCCCAAGGACTTCAGTTAAAAGCTACTCAACCTGTGCTGTGGATTTCTCTTGGTTTTTATGCGCCTAGAATTTTAGCGAATGCTTACTTATATCAGGGCACTCATGCCCACTGCTCTGTGGCCCTGACTCTGTGGGACATGCAAACCCCCCAGACTCTACTTGAAAGAACAATGAAAATGGCTCAGTTCCACTCCAGTCTTGATTCTGTCTTTCCAGTGCCACCATTAGACACATTATACACTCACACACACCACACACGCACACATATTCACCCATGCTCACACATACTCTCGCATACACACATGTGCACAAGCACACACATGCAAACATAAACATTCACAGGCACACACAGGTATACACACAAGCGCAAACAAATATACACACTCACAAGCACACACATGCGTACACACAAGCATACCCATGCAAATATACACACTCACAAGCACACACGTGCACACACAAGCACACATGCAAACATAGACATTCATAAGCACACATGTGTACATAAACACATACATGTGTATACACAGGCACACACATGCGTACACACAAGCATACACATGTGCACATAAGCATACACATGTAAATATGCACACTCACAAGCACACACATGCAAACATGCACTCATAAGCACACACATGTATGCACAAAATCACACACATGCAAACATGTACACTCACAAGCACACATGCATACACACAAGCACACACATGCATACACATAAGCACACACATGCAAACATGCACACTCATAAACATACACATGTGTACACACATACACACACACACAAAGACACATGCCGTCACCTCCATGCTCATTCATGCAGTCTCCCTTTCAGTGACATCTTAGCTCATCTGAGCGGCTTTGCCTTCATTTGGTAAGTTCATTCATTCATCTGCCCCATCATGGCACCATTGGCTTCCCAGACCCGTGTCCTGCCAACTACTGCTGCATACTGACGGGCCCACCTTCCTGCATAGGGTGGCCCTTCAATTCCAGCATGACAGATAATCAGCTTCAGGAACTAATAAGTTCTTTGAACAATAATGCTGAGAAATCTCAATCTCCCTCTCTGTGTGTGTATGTGTCACCTCCCTTCCTTCCTCTCTCCTTCCTTTCCTACCTCTCTTCTATGTAAGTAGTGTGGGGGTATGTGTATGTGTATGTGTGTGTGCATGTATGTGCATGAATGCATACATGCAGGGTGCATGCACAAGTGACTGTGGAAGCCAGAGGACATCTACAGCCATCATTTTCCAGATGGCATCCACCTTGGGTTTTTGTGAGACAGTCTTTCACTGACCTGGAGTTCACACGCGGGCTAGGCCAGCGAGCCCCATGGATACTCAGGGCTCTGCATTCCCAGCACGGGGTTAACAAATGCACACCTTATGTCTGGCTGTTTTAAGGGTCCTGGGGATTGAATGCAGGTCCTCATGTGTGGTGGTTAGAATGAAAATGATCCACATAGGCTCTGTTTGAACGCTTGGTCCCCAATTGGTGGAACTGTCTGGGAAAAATTAGGAGGTGTAGCTTGTTGGAGAGCTGATATTGGGGATGGGCTTTGAGGATTCAAAAATCCTCAACATTCCGGATGACTTTCTCTTCCTCCCTGTCTCCAACTTTTGGATAAGATGTAAGCTCTCGGCTACTGCTCCTGTGTCATGTCTTCCTGCCAGCTGCATGCTCCCCACCATGGTGGTCATAGACTCTAGCACCCTCTGGAACTGTGAGCTTTCTAAGTTGCGTTTGCCATGGTGTCTCTTCAGCGACAGAAAGGTTTCCATAGCAATCACCTTAACAACGTAGCTCTCTCCTCAGCCACCCTTTTATTCTGATTAATCTAACGTCAAAGACATAAACAACATCATGCTTGTTGATGTCCACTTACATGTCTGTCATGATCATCAAAATTCCCTGCCTTCATCACCAATGGATATTTAAACCGATATCGGCAATACCAAATTCCACACAACAGATTTATTTAGTAAGCACTACATTCACCTATGAAACCACTGAGCAGCCCATCCAACCAAGCCTAGGCTGGTGTCTTAGTTGCTGTTTTACTGATATGAAGAGACCTCATGACCGAGGTGTTGTAGAATATAATTTTAAGATGTGTTACATTTGTTTATGCTGTGGAACATTTGTTAAACGATGCAAGGATGTGTTGCATTCTTTTATGTCGCATTTGTTTAACTCTGTGAAACTGTGTTATTTTGCCTGCCTAACACACCTGATTGGTCTAATAAAGAGCTAAACGGTCAATAACAAGGCAGGAGAAAGGATAGGCAGGGCTGGCAGGAAGAGAGAATAAATAGGAGAAATCTAGGGAGAAAAAATATCAAGGAGCGAGAAAAGAAGAGACCAGTCACAAAGCCACGCTGTCAGACATGGAATAAGAAGGAAAGAAAAGATACACAAAATTGAGAAAGGTACAAGCCCAGAATCTAAAGGTAGACAGGGTTAACTTAAGAAAAGCTGTCAAGAAACAAGCAAAGCTCAGGACAGGCATTTATAAGTAATAAGAACTCTCTGTGTGTTTTTACTTGGGGCCTCCCAAAGAGTAAGAGTAAAAACTACACCAAGGCACCTTATAAAAGACAGCTTTAATTGGGAGATTGCTTACAGTTCCAGGGGGTTAGTCCATGATCATCATTGCGGGGAAACACAGTGGCAGGCAGGCAGACATGGTGCTGGAGCAGTAGCTAAGACCTGACAGAGGAGACTGGGCCTGGCACGGGCTTTTGAAACCTCAAAGCCCACCCCCAGTGACACCTCCTCTAACAAGGTCACACCTCCTCAACCTTGCTAAACAGTACACCAGCTGGGGACCATTCATTCAAAAGTATGAGCCAAGAGGGGCCTTTCTCATTCAAACCAGCACAGTTGACCAGGATTGTCTGAAATTTGCTCAATGTCTCCGGCCTTCCACACACCCAACACTGAAGAAATCAGGTGTTCTAATATACATCCAAGGAGAGCTCTGGCCTCTCTGGGGGGGGGGGGGGGATGAACAGCAACTCGCCTTTGAACAAGACTTTAACAGATGAAAGGAGGAAGGAGAAGCCCCACTCACCATAGAAGAGGAAGGCCTTGGTCATGTGATGCTGCTGGAAGGTCCGGTTGATGGTGAAGAAGCAAGCATCTGTCCCACACTGGCCCAGCCTGCCAGTCTCCCCTGTCAGTGGGGACCACCACAGCACAATGGGGTAGCTGCCAACGTCCACTGTATTCTTCACACCCAAGGCTAGGGCTGCCTTTTCAGGAAATGGGTCGAGACGGTGAGGCTCTTCCTCCACTTTTTTATGTCCATCTTGCAAATTGGAATTTTCAAACTTCTTCCTTTCAAATCTTCCAAGCTCAACCACGACCTGAGAGTGAAGACAGCCATTATCAGAATTTGATGCTTCCATTTTATTCGACACAGCTCCCACTGACGAAGATTTAGCTTCCTGTCAGTTTTCTGTAACAACATACCACAACTCCTTTAAAGTAACACACTTAGAACCACACAGGTTCTGGAGGGCAGGAGCTAGAGACGGGCGCATAGTCTAAAAATCAAATGGCCAGAATAGCTACATCCTCTACAGAGCCTGCGGAACAGTACAGCCTCTTGCTTTTTCTTTTAGGCATAGCTCACAATGCTTATTTGGCTCTCGGTCCCATTTTCAATCTATTGCCACCACTCCTCTTGCTCCTGACACTGCCCCCTCTGTGAAGAAGTCCAGGGAAGGTTCTCTGGTTTTAATGACCTGTGTGATTACCTTCGACCTCTGTGAACAATTCTGGATAACCTCCTGTCTTGTTCCACTGGGTACTGCTATAACAGTATACCTGAGGTTGATAATCTCTAAATCTTAAAGCTCTGGAGACTGTGCTGTCCAACGCTGAGGAGGCCAACAGAGGGAAACGGACAGGAAGGGTTGCGGTGTAGCTCAGGGCTGGAATGCTTGCCCCAAACACTAGAAGTTGTGGGCTTCATCCTGGCACCTGCCCTTCACCAAAGAGATTAATTTAGAGCCAGAGCGATGGTATATACATGCGATCCTAGCACTTAAGAGGTTGAGGCAGAGACTGGGGGTGGTGGTAATGCATGCCTTTAAACCCAGCACTCGGGAGGCAGAGGTGAATCTCTGTGAGTTTGAAGCCAATCTGGTCTGCAGAGCGATTTCCAGGACAGGTCCAAAGCTACACAGAGAAACCTTGTCTCAAAAAAACAAGAAACAAAGAAAAAAGAGGCTGAGGCAGTGAGATACCAAGTTCAGGGTCAACATGGGGTGCAGAGTGAGATCTTGTACCAAAAAAGGGAAGCAAGAAAGAATCAAATTCATCTTTTTATCAGCAAACTGCTCCTAAGATAGCACAATTTCATTATAATAGCACTAATCTTAATAATATTAATAAAAATAGTGTCCACAAGAGGACACGCACCCAGTAACCAAGGACAGCTCCTTTTTAATGGGCCTGTTATTCCTGGTGTGAGTAAAGTGCCGCTGACCACCACACATCACCTGAAGTCCATAACTCCCCTAAGGAAAGGGTAAAACTTCGACTAGATTCTCAACAGTACCCACGCCAACTAAGATGTTAGAACCTCCTCTATGGAAGTCAAGTGCTATTTCAGAAGAGCTAAAAAATACATTAGCTTTAAAGAACCAAAACCAAGTCAGCTCTTGCCAAGCGCTTCCTCGGCACTTTTACAATGTAATAATGTGACTCTTCCCCAAAAGCTTGATGGGAGGAAGTTAATTTACATCCCCAGATCCCTCTCTTCATCTGACTGTCCTTCTTACTAATGTACAACCAGTAACTTAAGGAAAAAGAAAGAAAAGACTGTCAAAACTCCATGAGATGGAAGCTCAATACAAATGTGTTCCACGTGCCTCACCCATGTCTCTTGTGAAGTGTAAGTTCATTTATAAATAAGGAGGCAGTTTGAAGGAGAGCTGTCTCTGCAATGCAGCTCTTAGCGTGTATTTATCCCTAGATGTCACTGTCAGGTTGTAGGAAATAGGAGAGAAAGAAGAACATGAAACAAAACCTGAAGGATAAGATCGGTCAAATCTATAACTGGATATCAACATGCAGAAGAATGAAAATAGACCCATATCTGTCACCATGCACAAAACTCAAGTCCAAATGGATCAAAGACCTCAACTTAAAGTCAGCCTTATAGAAGACAAAGTGGGAAGTACACTTGAACACATTGGCACAGGGAACCACTTCCTAAATATAACCCCAGCAGCACAGACACTGAGAGAAACAATTAATAAATGGGACCTCCTGAAACTGAGAAGCTTCTGTAAAGAAAAGGACACGGTCAACAAGACAAAACAACAGCCTACACAATGGGAAAAGATCTTCACTAACCCCACATCAGACAGAGGTCTGATCTCCAAAATATACAAAGAACTCAAGAAATTGAACACCCAAAGATCACAGAATCCAATAAAAAAAAAATGGAGTACAGATCTAAACAGAGAACTCTCAACAGAGGAATCTAAAATGGCTGAAAGACACTTAAGAAAATGTTCAACACCTGTAGTCATCAGAGAAATGCAAATCAAAGCAACTCTGAGATTCCATCCTACACCTGTAAGAATGGTCAAAATCAAAAACACTGATGACAACTTATGCTGGAGGGGTTGTGGGGAAAAGGGAACACTCCTGCATTGCTGGTGGGAATGCAAGCTGGTACAACCCCTTTAGATGTCAGTGTGGTGATTTCTCAGAAAATTAGGAAACAACCTTCCTAAGTAATACCACTTTGGGGTATATATCCAAAGGATGTTCAATCGTGCCACAAGGACATGTGCTCAACTATGTTCATAGCAGCTTTGCTTGTCATAGCCAGAACCTGGAAACAACCTAAATGCTGCTTGACTGAAGAATAGATAAGGAAAATGTGGTACATTTACACAATGAAGTACTACACAGCAGAAAAAAAAATAAGGACATCTTGAATTTTGCAGGAAAATGGATGAAGCTAGGAAACATTGTTTTGAGTGAGGTAACCCAGACACCAAAAGACAATTATCACATGTACTCACTCATAGGTGTTTTTTAAACATAAAGCAAAGAAAACCAGCCTACAAACTACAATCCCAGAGAATTTAAACAACAGTGCAGACACTAAGAGAGACTTACATAGATATAATCTACATAGATTATAGAAAGAAGAAAAAGACAAGCTCTCCTGAGTAAATTGGGGCCTTGGGGGAGGGTTCAAGAGGGGAGGGGAGAGGCAGAGAGGGGAGCAGAGAAAAATGTAGAGCTCAATAAATGTCAATAAAACAGAAAAAAAAAAAAAGAGCAGCCAAATCCACAATCCGGAGGGCAAAGAAACCAGTTCCTTCAACAAATTCAGATATGGAAAAAAACATAACAAAATAAACCTCCCAAACAAACAAAAATAAATAAATAAATATCAAATGCAAAATTTGATATTTGCTAGCCAAATGTAGTGTATGGGGATGTACTAACTGCAGATTTGGAATGCCATTGTAAAGTGAGTTTTCTCTGGGAGAAATCTAGCATGCCCACTAATAGAGGGTACTAAGAAACAACTGTTCACTGCAGCAGGTGAGACAGCAATTACATAGTTATGTTCTTTTTAAGTCTCTGGGCTTGAGGGACAGCTGGGTGACTAAGTGCACATACTGCTCTTCTAGGAGACCTGAGTTTGGTTCCTAGCATCCACATTAGGCAGCTCCCAACTGCCTGTAAGAGCTCTACAGGATCTGAAACCCGCTTTTAATCTCTGCAGGCACCCACACCAATGTGCATATGCCCGTGCATACACACACACACACACACACACACACACACACAATAAGTAAGTAAATAAGTAATGGGAAATCTATCTGGTTGATGTAGAGAGCACATTCACAATCCCAGCATTGAGGACAAGGGGCTCTAGAACAGGAGTGAGTTTGAAGTCAGCCTGGGCAGGAGAGACAGAGACAGAAACAGGGACAGGGACAGATCAACCAAACCAGTCTCAAAAAGAAAAGTAATCCATATTTGTTAGAGGAAAAAAAGAAAAAGAAAGAAAAGAAAACCATACTGGGAGATGCTAACCCCAGTCCACCAGTGGACACCAGCAGCATGCCATGCAGCCGGAGGTAGGTGAAACTGAACCAAATGCATCCACTAAGAGCCCGCCTGCACCTATAATGATCTCTTTGTGATAAGGAAGCATGGTCCAGCCCAGCATCACAGTGAACTGAGTGGGACAACACGAACCAAACACAGGCCTCGAGCTGTCTGCCCCGGGCTCCGAGGAGAAAACATGGGCCCACCTGGCACCTTGCAGCGCCAGCTAGATGGGCACGATATGAGTGAGCAGAGGTATGGTATGGCGTAAGGAAGGGACAGGGAGACAGACAGACAGACTGGCTGGTTCATGCCTGTGGACAGAGGCATAGCTGATGAGGCGAGAGAGGAGGGGAGCGGGCTGAGGGGAGTGGCTTGATTACCACCCAGGGTCAAGATGATATCTGGCCTTGAGCTGCTGCTGGGACTCACGGCTGTGTTCCTGGCTTGCCAACCATGGTCTCTGTTGATGGCCCTGGCCTCTGATGCCAACAAAAGCAGAGAGGCCAGAGCTGTACAGAGCTGGCCCCAGGCTATTAGCAAGGCTACTGGTTGCTCTCCACAAACTGGTGATGAGGCCCTACTGCTAAAAGTAACACTGAGACATCCATGGGGACCAACTAGAAGATCCATGGTGCTAGAAGGCACTCTGCATACTATCAGAGGAGAAAGGTAATGATACCAGCCAGCTACAAACCCTGAAACCTATCACAGCTACCTACCTGCACGATAAAATGGTTCAACAGTGGCATAACAGTTACAGGAGTAACCAATCGGTTTCTGATTGGATGTAAGGCCCGCTCCTTAAATAGAACCGCTGAGACTGCTAGGGTATCCAAGAGCAGACTGGATAGGTCACGGGCCTACAGGTAAACTATGAATACTATTGTCCTGCTAAAGGAATAGATCAATAAAATGACTCCTAACGCATCCTTTCACACCAATAGATCAGTGCCTTACTCAGTCCAGCTTAGAGAAGCTTCTTAGAGAAGCAACACAGAGACCAATAACTGAACAGTGTGCAAGAGTGAGAGACTTTGGAGCCCTTGGTTCTAAATGGGATGTCGTCATCAAACCTCTCACCTCAGGGGTCAGGATCTCCGTGGAAGAGGAGGCAGAAAGAGTCAGAGGTAATGGATGACTCCAAGGAAACAGTGTCTTCCAGACAAAACAGTACTGACGACGCCCATGTGGACTCACAGAGACCGTGGCCGCATGCGCAGGACCTGCACCGAGTCGCGCAGATGCTGTCCTAGCACTGAGACAGGAAGCTGGACTCTGGCTCCCATCCCTGACTAAGATGCTATCTAAACTTGACACAAACTGGCAATGGAAAAATCAGTTTTCTCCAATAGGGTGTCACAGGATGGATCAACCACACTGCACGGCAGGCTCCACGCCAACACAAAAACGCTCCATCTTTTTCTGTGGGCTTTTTGTTTCATTTTGACTTTTTTGATCTTGTTTTTGTTCGTTTTGATTTTAGTTTTTGTGTTTCTCTGCTTTTTTTTAAGAGAGAGAACAAAAAGCTGGATAGGTAGGAATGACTGGAGAAAAGTTGGAAGCGAGAAAAAACATGATCAAAATTATATATATATATATATATATATAATATATATAATATGTATATATATATATATGAACAATTTTTAAATAAATTTTTTTAAAAACTGACTGAACACGGTGACATATGACTATAGTCACACACTTAGGGCATTAAAGGCAGGAAAATCAGATATTCAAGGTTATCCTTGAACATGTATCAATTCTGAGGCTCACCTGGGTTACATGAGACAATTCTAAATAGAAAAAGAGAAAAAGAAAATGTTCTCCCAAATGGTCACGGTGGTTCCTTCCTTTAATCCCAACACTTAGAAATCAAAAATCGAAGTATCCTGAGTTCCATACCATGCTGGTCTATACAGCAGAAATCTAGACATACACACACACACACAGATGAAAATAAGAGAAGAAAAACAGAAGAAGGGTGCTCTCCTTTGTATTGTGTAGCATGGGCTCAGGATGCAGAAAAGTTAAGCAGACATCAATTACTCAGAGTTCTCTGAGGAAAGGGAAGGGAAATGGGGAGGAAGGCTAGGGCCTAGCAACGAATCCGCTATACACAGCCCGGACTCCCAGTACCTGCAGTGTGACCATCAGAAAGACAGTAGCTGTCATGCACAGGCAAGACGCCAGAAGCTTCCGCCTCTGAATCCGCACCATGCTGCCCTGTCCCGGATGACTGAGAAAGGGCTGGCCTAGCCACCAGGAGTCCTCCAGTCAGCCCGCAGCCAGAGACAGCTTCACATGGAGGAACCATCTGGGTGCCAATTTCCTGCCGGGAGCTGGTCTCCATGAAGGACTGAGATCCAAGGTTCAGAATGGGTCCGGGTTGGCGCTGGGAAGGAACAGCATGCCGTCTTCTCAGGCTATTATCAGAGCAGCCGGAGTCCTCAGACACAGCGCCATCCAAAAACACTGCAACAAATGGATAATCTTTTAGCCACATGAGCTGACAACATAGGTTTAGTGCACAAAAGCACCGAAGTCTTAAACCAAAAGGAACCTTTTAGATCAGATCGTATACCTCACTAAACCTAATACCTAATCATACACATGCCTAACACCTCACTCAGAAAGAAAGTAGCTGAGACCAGAATGGTTACCTAGCTTGCTCAAGGCCACACAACCCCATCAAATCCCACGTCTCAAATCTTCCCCTAATTTCTTTGCCATTAGAAGACTGGATTCCAGGGTTACTTAGATGAAGTCACTTCTTAACCAGGTCTCAAAGGAGTAAGAAATAGGCCACATGCCCACTTCTGAAAAGGGTGGAGGAAAAAAATAATAAAGGCTCAGGTTTTCGTTAATGATGGGATAGTGATCAACTGAAGAAACCAACCAGATCAGGGAGGGATTCTGCTTACTGGGTTATCTACTGAGTCTTTTGTGGGAAGAACAAGAAAGCAATGGATGTGTGGGCAATATGAGTTTTTCATGGGTCTGAACTGGCTGCTTTTTTTTTTTTTTTTTTGGTGTTTTTGAGACAGACCCTCACGAAGCCGGACTGGCTTCAAACTCACTTGTGTAGCCAAAGACAGCCCTGAACCTCTCATCCCTTCCCCACCCAATTCGACCTCCTAAATGATGAGATTATAGGCCTCCATTAACAAGCTCAGATTTATGGGGTATTAGGAATAAAAACCAGGGCCTTGTGCATTTGAGGTGAGCAGTATATTAACTGAGTTACCTTCCCAACCTTTCCAGGAGAGAAAAACAAAACCTCTTAAAAGGCACAGGATGGTAACAATGAATGCTTTTTATCCCTAACACGCCGTAACTCCGACATCCTGGGCAAATTTCTATGGACTGTACATTCACATTGTATGTGATCCTGTGACGGACTGTACATTCACACTGTGATCCTGTGATGGACTGTACATCCACACTGTGACCCTGTGATGGACTGTACATTCACACTGTATGTGATCCTGTGATGGACTGTACATTCACATTGTATGTGATCCTGTGATGGACTGTACATTCACATTGTATGTGATCCTGTGACGGACTGTACATTCACATTGTATGTGATCCTGTGATGGACTGTACATTCACACTGTGACCCTGTGATGGACTGTACATTCACACTGTATGTGATCCTGTGATGGACTGTACATTCACACTGTATGTGATCCTGTGATGGACTGTACATTCACACTGTATGTGATCCTGTGATGGACTGTACATTCACATTGTATGTGATCCTGTGATGGACTGTACATTCACATTGTATGTGATCCTGTGATGGACTGTACATTCACATTGTATGTGATCCTGTGATGGACTGTACATTCACATTGTATGTGATCCTGTGATGGACTGTACATTCACATTGTATGTGATCCTGTGATGGACTGTACATTCACATTGTATGTGATCCTGTGATGGACTGTACATTCACATTGTATGTGATCCTGTGATGGACTGTACATTCACACTGTATGTGATCCTGTGATGGACTGTACATTCACACTATGAACCAAACCCAAACATCCCATAAGTTGCTTTTGTCACATACCCTGTTACAGCCACAAGAGAAGTAGCTGTTCCAGAGTTAGACGGCTCAGTGTGCCAAGCACACAAGTGGCCCTGGTTTATCACCCTCATCACGGACACGGCAGAAATCACCCCTTGGTTCAGTTGCCAGCTCTGCACAGCCAGTATTTGAAGCTAGGACCCTACAATCTGCTAACTTTCTTTGAGATACTCAGTCTTAAGTCTGTAGGAACTATTTTAAGACAATGGTGCTGCTGATTTTGGTAAAAGAGTACTTAATAGATGCTTTGCTATTACATGTGTAATAGATGTACACATCTTCTGAACAGCAGATGTGTTATAATTTTTAAAAAAAGTTGCACAAGAGAAAGACACCATGCCACAGAGGTTTGTTTTTTTTTTTTTGTGGGTGGGACGTAAAAAGAGGGAGGGGGAAGAGGGAGACTGGCCTCTGGGGACAGGAGCAACAGAAGGGGGGGAGACAGATACAGAGCTCGCGAGCGCACGCAAGCAAGGTGGGCAGGGCCCTTTTAAAGGGAACGTAGTGAATGTGCACAGAAGGTGCTCTTAGTGGCTTCCGCTGAGGACTTGTATCTGTGAGAACCCCAAGAGCCGGCCAGTACAGATACTCGAATACCAACGAGATGGGCAACCCTGGGTAGTGTACACCAGCCATGCACGTAATGCATTGCAGAAGCTCACCTCTTAGAGTTAGGAGTTGGTTAGTTAGAGATCATTTTAGATGCTTTATACCGCAGCCTATAAACAGATACATTCCTCTGTCCTGGAAAAGAATATTATGGGGCATTGTCCTGAATGACTCAGGTTCACACAGGAGGCAAAGATGAAACAGAAACACGGGGAGCCTGCCTCTCTTGGGGTGCCATTACATTGGAGCTTGAGGGCTTTCATGGTACTCTCTGTGGGTCCACCTGTCCTCACAGTTGGAGGACTTGGGACTTGATGGCATGCTCCTGGCTAATGACTAGCATGGGTTAGATTGAGTGCTACTATTGTAAATACACCCTAAGGCCTGGCAGGTTGCTGCAGAGTGTAATTCACATACTGGAGGCTGCTCTTCAGTGGTGAATATTTAATCACAGCCAGGTTCCTGACACCTTCCTACACTCCTGGCTTTGGCAGTAAACTAACTTGAGGTTCTCTACATGCAAGGGAATTTGTGCGTGCTCTTGAATTATTCTTTGGCAGTTGATATGACCGATTAAACGTTGCAAAAAGGCCCTCCAGCCGTCCTGAGATCTTAGCTATAAATATATCCCGAGCTAGTTTCATAATCTCTACCTTCTGTTTTCCTTTACTCTCGACCTTTCTGTCCTAAAGCCACCACTGTTTCTGGTGTCTCTTTCCTTTCTATTGATCTTGGAGTCAGGTGACCTGATTTAAACCTACTGCTAAAAATATGATCCCCGGCCAACTGCTTAAATTTAGTGAGGTTTAGCTTCAGTTCTGTAATAACTGGAGTTAGTAATACCTACCTTGTTTTTCCAAGGTGGTTCCAAGTAATATTAAACGAAGGGACAGATTTAAACCTCTTTGCAAAATGTTACAGTCTTAAATTGACTTTTAATGGTTTATATGATTGTGTGTGTGATTGGTGTGGGGTGAATGAGGCGGCGTGTGCCAGCGGGTACATGTGAAGGTCAGAGGACAGCTTTCTGGAAGTTGTTTCTGGTCTTCCACCACGAGTTCAAGGATCAAACATAGGTTGTCAGCTTTGCATGATAACGTTTTTACACACCGAGCCATCTTGCTGGTCTGAGGTGGTGTAGTTTTAGTCTCATCTAAGATGCTAATATTTCACTACCTAATATGGGTCATATTAATTATTATAGCTATACTAAATTACTTTTGCACATAAAATGAAAGTTTAATACTCTCTCTGCCATGCAGGGGAAAGGATGACATTTATTCCTTAAAGTGAATCCACTGAGGATCAGAAATACTTAGCCACTTCCCCAAATTTATACAGTCCGAATGACAGACCCGCACCTGGGATTCAAAGTGCTAGGTCTACATTTTATGTAGCTAGTAGCTATTAATATGTGTGGAATAGAATCCTGCAGGGCACTTCCGAGGTTCTTAGAGCCTTTTGTTCCCTTCCCCTTGGCCCCACCAGATGACAACTGTTCTCTACAGACTTGTTTGTTCTCTGTGATAGCATCATTTAGTGTGACCTTTATAGCATTAACATTAAAAACAAGGAAAGAAGACATGAATTTCAGAGCTAAACTGTTCTAGTTGTGGTACTTGCCAAAGTACCTTTCTGGAAACATCCTCATGACATTTCCAAGTCATGCTTTCATGGCTCTGACAATCAAAACTGACCATGACAAATCCTGATCCTCAATGTGTTCCTCTCTTCCTCCTCCCTATTCCCATTGGCTGGAAGGAAGCGAGGCAGAAGACAGACAGCTCTAAAAAGACTCTTCTGATTGGTCTCCATTAGCAACTGGGGAGTTCAGAGCGATGGGCTAAATATAACCCTAGAGAGGGGTTTCAGAAGAATCTAACTATCAAACCTAAATTAGTCACAGGAATGTCTAATTTCTCAAATAGGTTTGGTTCTCCAAGAGATCTTGTCACTTTGCACTGCATAAACCTCCATGACTGGCATGGTGGCACACGCCTTTAATCCCAGCACTTGGGAGGCAGGAGGATCTCTGTGAGTTGGAAGCCAGCCTGGTCGACAGAGCGAGTTCCAGGACAACCCAGGCTGTCACACAGACAAACCCTATCTTGAAAAAAACAAAACAAAACAAACGAACAAAAATCTCTAGTACACCCCTTATATTGCGGCCATCCTTAGAAAGAACTGACATGGTAGGCTGGCAGGAATGTGTCTTATTTTCAAGCACTTTTTACTGCCTCCTTTCAACTATGCCACATCAAGACCCCTCATTTATCCTGATGGTGACTGCCCTCAAAGCCCCAAAACTGGGCTTCCCAGCCCCAGCCCCTTGGATTCTGCACTCGGCTAAGTATAAATTAATGTCCTAGAATGAAAATCTTACTGAAGTCTGTGCATGATTTGCAAAGGTTCTAAAAAGAGCCCAGTATGGGGCTGTAGCTCATTGGTAGATCACCTGCCCACATACACAAGGCCCTGTGCTTCATCCCTGACAGTGAAAAATAACATGAATGTATACCCTACTCTATTTCTCTAGCTTACTTCCCTGGTCTCCTCCTCGAGGTCTATGTTCCTGCTGCTCCCAGAATGTAACTTGCCTTTTCTGTACTGCTGACTCAACTCTGAACACCAGTACCTCTTGTACCATCCTAGACATTCTAGACATTTCCCAAGACTTTGGGGGGGGGGGGGGAGGCGGTGCCATGGACTGAACTAAGAACTTCAAACACACTAATTAGGCAAATGATCTACCACTGACCTACATGATTGAACTTATTTTACTTTCCTTTTTGTTTTTTGTTTCTTTTATTTTTGTGGTTTTGGTTTTTGTTTTGTTTTGTTTTGTTTTGAGACAGGGTTTCTCTGTGTAGCTCTGGCTGTCCTGGAACTTGCTCTGTAGACCAGGCTGGGCTCGAACTCACACAGAACCCTGTGCCTGTCTCCAGGATGCTGGGATTAAAGGCGTGCCCAGATCCATTTTCCCTTTTAGTAATTCAGAAATTTCTTTCTGAAAACTAAGGCTTTACATAAGCTTTTTAAAAAAGTGTTTAGAAAGCATGTAAATTAAAATAAGCTTAATGTTTCCTTTTTCCAAAGCCCATTCCAGGAATGCTCCCTATAGTCACTAATTGTTGTCACTGTAAGGAAAACCAAGCCTGACAGAAGCAGCTTACGGGAGGAAGGACTTACTTTGGTTTTCCATTTCAAAGGATTTCAGTTCATCCTGCTGGAGAAGGATGATGGATCAAATAGCTCCCTCCATGGTAATGGGCATACCAGGTGGTAAGTGCTCCCACAAATCAGAACCAGTAGCTAATATAACCTTCACAGTTCACCCCAGTCCCTGGAGATCCAGCCATGACAAGCTCAATAGAGGCTTGAGTCTCAGTAGTTTACCCTGAGGCAATACCTGGTTCCCATAAAAACCACAAACTGAGACCACACAGGTACCACCCGGTAACAGACCATCCAAAAGAAATCCCAACCATTGTAGATAGGATCACCTGCCAGCACACACCCATCTCTTTTCACCAGGACACCCCTAGACAAATGTCAGCCAATCAGGGGTCCTGAATCTTAGAAATTCCTCACCCCTATGTCTGCTACTATAAAAACTCAACCCCCAACTGCGCTGGTGCTCTCCAATCATGCCAATAGTTGGACAGACGGAGAGTCCAAGTTCTAACTTGAATAAGAATAGAGTTTGGTCTCCTAGTTGGTTTTGGGGGTAATCTGGGCATAACAGTCACCTCCTTCCATCACTGAGGCCATGCCTCCTAAAGGCTCCACAACGTCCCAAAACAGCATCATCAGCTGAGAACCAAGTGTGCAGACATGAGCCTGGGGGGAGAGGGCACTTGATGTAAAATGATGAAAGTTGAGGGAGATGCTAAGTTTCTTGGGAAAATCAACTCTACATAAGTATAAAAGCACTTAAATATAGGCTGGGAAGGTTCCTGTATGGTGCCAAATTTATACATACATGTAACATGAACCAAATTATAACCTTTTCCTCTTGTTTCCTACATATAATCCTAAGGAGGGGTTTCTGAATGTTGTTTATAAGAACAAACATGGAAACTGTTTCACTTTGATCCTTGAAGAATACAAGGTGAGCAATAACACAGTAACAGTGGAGCCTTTGATTCTCTATTAGACACTGCCATCTAGCAGGAAGCCAGCAGACAAATTATTACAAATTCAGAATTTTAACTCACCTTATTGGTCATCTGATGCACTGTCTTTGGCTTAGAGGCAAGAGAGGGGTTCTGGATTTCTATTTTGTTTTTTTTCTTTTCTTTTCTTTTCTAAGACAGCATCTGGCAACATAGCCTTGGCTGGCCTCTAAATTGCCTTCTCCAGCCTTGGCCTCCAGAATGAGCGCAAGAGATCCAAGCTGCTGAATGGAAGCAAGAAATAAAAGGAGGACACAGTTGCTCCTGGGTTTGGTGGAGGAGAAGGTTTACTGTCCATAAGAGGAGAGCACAGTCAGAGGCAGGGACATCTGGGAGAGTCCAGAGTGGACATGACTGGTATGGTGGAGCAGAGGGTTTACTGTCGATAAGAGGAGAGCATAGTCAGAAGCAAGGACATCCGGGAGAGTCCAAAGTGAACATGACTGGCAGGCTGAGCCATGTTGGGAGAGAGAAGAGAAGAGAGGGGAGAGACGGGAGACCAAGAGGCCAAGAGGGCTATCCCAGCCAAAATGGCTGAGTGGGGAGGGTAGCCTAGACCAGTCCCCTGGGCTGGAGAAGTTTAGGGTAGGGGTGGAATATTCTAGCTAAATGGATCCTGTAACAGGCTGGGACTGAGGGATGCTGGGAGAACCTGGCAGGCCACCAGCAGAGGCTTTGCTGTGTTCATGGACACCTCAGGCGATTGTGCACTATAAGGGTCTCAGAAAGCATTTGAGAGACAGGTATAAGACAGGGACCATGGTGCTGTCTGTATTGGGGGATGGAAACTCGAGTGTTCAAACACTTGAGCTGTTTCTTCAAGTCAGACATCAATCCAGGCCCTGCCTGAAAGAACTCCATCTGAGAGTATGGTGGGCCAAAGAGATGCAAGACTAGAGTTTGTAGTATGGCATCTCTGGCGAGCGGAGTGCTGCACTTCATCTGAGAGAAGAGAAGCTACATTTGAAGACATTAAGGTCCTGAACAAGTTCTGCATCTTATGATACGACATGAGTCTCATATTAAGCGCCCTAGCTGGGTACAAACGCCCTGAAAAACAACTTGCGTGTAGATAATCAAAGCCAGCTCCTGCAGAGGCTCTTCCAAAGTATATACTAAATGCACAAAGTTTCCACCGCAGGAAAAGGCAAAACTGCTACTGGCTGGGCACAAGATTCTATCAACAAGTGTTTCTCGGTGAGCTCCCAGGTACCACGGAGCAGTTCTCAAGACAGTGGGGGCAGTGAGACTTTTGCCTGTGGCCTTGCAAAGCAAGCTGAACTGTCGCCCCGGCCCGGCCAGAAAGAGCACTAAATCACACCCTCGGGATACCAAGCTCCTCCTCCCTGCTCCCTGAAACCAAGGCACCGGTGCTTTTAGAGGCCAGATTAGCTTGCACACCAGTTTCTGACTTGAAACGCGGCACCAGGGTTTCTAGACTCTCTCAGCAGACGTGGGTTCTTTGCCAGGGCCCAGCAAATTGTCTTCTCTTACACTCCGCTTCCGCGCAGAGCAGCGGTGTCCTTCAGCTAGCTCCAGCAGGCGCCCCAGTCTCCGCCAGCCCAGAAGACTCACCTTATGCTTCCGAGAATCAAAACAAGTCCCCATCAATGTACTCCAACCAGCCTCTGGGGTGCGGGACGCTCAGTGCACCCCAGGGTCCTCGTTTTCTATCTATGCCCCCGAGCTCTCCCGAAGACCCGGAAAGATGGAATGGCAAGCGCAGCTCCAGAATCATCCCGCTGCAGTTAGTCTCCATAATCCAGGATCCACGTTTTCATGGATGCGGTGTTTAAAAGCTCCCGGTCTCTGCTTCAAAAAACTTTGGACCGCCCCCTCACCCGCGTACCTCAAGACCGAAGGCTCAAGAACGCTTCAGGTCCTGAAAAGTTTGGAAAGTTCTCTATAAAAGTCTCCTGGAGCTGCTCTTCCAGAGGACCCGGGTTCAATTCCCAGCATCCACATGGCAGCTCACAACTGTCTCTAACTCCAGGATCCAACACCTCACACAGACATACATGTAGACAAAACTATAATGCACACAAAATAAAAATAAATTATATATTTTTTAAAAAGCTTCTCAAGAAAGGGAGACTCTTGAGACATGTAGGGAGATGGGGAGGGGACGGTAAGTGAGACGGGAAGAGGGAAACCAGGTGCAGCAGCCAGGAGGCCCAAAGGTACAAAGAGAGCGGCCACCTAAATGTTTGGATTTTATTGGGAAGGGCAACCCAGCCCCCTGGGCTAGAGAAGTTTAGCGTAGGGACAGAGGGATTGACTGCCAGGTCCTTTCTGATGTGTTAAAGAGACACCTTAACCTCTTTAAGTGTCAGATTTGAAATCTAACACTTTTAAGTCTCAGGAAACTGCCCTCGCTCTCGAAGGACTGAAACACAAAGTCAACTTTCAACTAAATTAAGCCAATGCACCCAGCAGGGGTTTGCTATGGGCTCAGTGTTTTAGATGCCCGTACACTCCTGGTGCCAAGGTGTTGGGAGCTGGGACATCTTGGTGACTATTGAGATTCAAACCCTTATGAAAAGGTAGGGGCGACCACTTCAAACTATCAGTCTATTCATTCAGATCCTAACAGATATATTACACAGCAAGACTAATTGCAAAAAAAAAAAAAAAAGAAAGAAAGAAAGAAGAAAGAAAGAAAGAAAGAAAGAAAGAAAGAAAGAAAAAAAAAGGCATCTGAAGTTTTGTTTTTGGAGACAAAGTTTCTCCTGGCTGTCCTGGAAATTCCTCTGTAGACCAGGCTGGCCTGGAACTCAAACTCACCTGGTAGAGCAGGCTGGCCTCTGCCTCCTGGTGCTGGGATTAAAGGCATACACTGCCAGTTTAAAGTAGTCTGTGTTGTTGTTGTTGTTGTTGTTGTTGTGTTGTTGTTGTTGTGTTGTTGTTGTTGTTGTTGTTGTTATTAACAAGACCACTGTGGCACTGGCCTTGGGACAATGTGGTGCCCAAACGCTGAAAAAGGTGCCTGAGTCAGAAAGCAGCCTCTTTAACTTTTCTTCCCTGATGAATAAAGAATCTTTCTATGCAAACAGGAGTTTGGGTGTGGTTTGTGCCTAATCCAGGGGCCAGGAAGGCGCCTCAGTTGTGTCGGAGTCCTCATCAGTACTGTTTGGAAGTGTTTGTTCCTCTTGTCAACTTGGCACAAACTAGGGTCAATCATCAGGAGGAACCTTAATGGAAAAGATGCCTCCACTATATTGGCCTGTAAGCAAGCATGGATTATGGGATGGGGGCAATGTATTTTCTTGAATAATGATTCATGTGGAAGAGCCCAGTCCACTGTGGGAGGTGCCACCCCTGGGAAAGTCCTGGGATCTATAAGAAAGGTAGCTGAATACGAGCCAGAGAGCAAGCCAGTAAGCAGCATTCCTTCACAGCCTTTGGTTCGGTTCCTGTCTCAAAGTCCTGCCCTCTCTTCCCCCCACAATGGACTATAAGCTGTAAACTGAAATAATCCTTTACCTCCCCAAGTTGCTTTCTGGCCATGGTGTTTTATCCCAACAACAGAAAGCCAACTGGGACAAAAAGTAAGAAAATTGTTGTAACAAGCTGTAGAATCATCATGATGCTTTGTGTCGTTATGAAATATGAGGTAAACTCTCTCCTCTAGCCACTGCCCACATACGAAGCACACACACTGAGCTTCTATACCTTTAGATGTCAAGAAGAATGGTAACCATGCCCGATGGTATAGCTGCATCCTGGACGGGGGGGACTCTACAGGCAGAACTTCAAAGAAATAAAAAGGAAGTATCAAAATTTATAAAACTGTAAAATAAGTCTGGACTGAAGCTTGATTAATAAAAACCCAGAGATAAAAACTGGGGTTCAACCTGAAGGTCAGAATGCAAAACAGCCAGCCACTGACTCGTACCTCTACCTCAGTACAAAATGGCGATCCAGCCTCCAGGAGTCTCAGAATGGGGCTGTGAGTGAGAGCTGTGTCCTCTTATATTCCTCTCTAGTGCTGGGATTAAGGGTGCACACCACTAGGTCAGAAAAGCAAAACTGGACTCTTCTCCAGGATGTCCTGCCTGAGAAAGAGCCACAAGGTAAGGCTGGAGATTCTTTGTTAAGACACCACAAGCCCTGTGCAGCGCGTGGCAGAAGCTTTCAGTCAGAAACATGTCTCCCTACCTCACAGCACCTTAACATGCCCAAGGTAATCAACCTCAAATCCAGAGAGTTTTATCAGAAAAAGGAAGGAAGGAAGGAAGAAAGGAAGGAAGGATCCAGTTTTTGTCAGATGGAGTAAATTTAAAATCAAGAGGCTACACAGGGTGCTCATAATGTTGTTTAAAGTCTCACATGGTGAAAAATGCACCCAACCGGGATGTAAATGGGCAGAAAAGAACACTGGGCTGCTGCAGAAGGGCACAGCTTTAATCCCAGCACTCTGGAGGCACAGTCAGGCAGATCTCTGAGTTGGAGGCCAGCCTGGTCCACAGAGTGAGTTCCAGGACAGCCGGGGATACACGGAGAAAACCAGTAGATCCTGACTATTGTCTTTATAACAGCTCTCTCTGCCACAACATTCCTCCAATGGCACTGAGCCTTTTACCACAGAAGTCTTACTGGGCACACAAATCACAGACTGCTGCCCAGGGCTGGCAGCACATGCCCCAAACAAACTGAACTCAGTAGAATTTTGGGAGGTTTTGTCTCTCAATGCTTTGTCTGCACTTTTGTTGTGGTTTTGTTTTTGCTTTGTGTTTGTTTGTTTCGAGGCAGGGTTTCTCTGTGTAACTTTGTCTGTCCTGGAACTCATTCTGTAGACTAAGCTGTCCTCAGACTCACAGAGATCCACCTGCCTCTGCCTCCCACGTGCTGGGATTAAAGGCGTGTACCACCACCACCCAGCCGGGCATTTTGTTTTTAACCTTATAAACCTTTTTTAGGTCTCTATATTATAATTTCCTATTTTACTTTTATAGATTTTCTGTGTGAGCAAATATGTGTGTCTCTGAGTCTGTATGTGTTTCTTGTGATTTTTGTTTGGGCTTTTTTTTCCTGCTTGTTTGTTTTGTCCTGTTCTGGTTTGTTTGTTTTTATTTTATTATTATTATCATTTAATATTACTATTTTAGATGCCTGTTTTGTATTCTAGTGAGAGAATTGTGGATTTGATGGGTGGGGAAGTGGGGAGGATCTGGGAGGAGTTGGGGGACAGCAAACCATAATCAGAATATGTTAGCTGAAAACATCTATTTTCAATAAAAAACAAATATCACTGAATCGAACATTGAGAATGTGTAATGTTTAATTGATAATATACATATATAATGTAATCCTATGCTAAGATAGAAATTCATACATTATGAAAAATAGGAGCTTTTCCTTGGAATTTTAGACTCTCTATTCTTTTGGACTGGGGTTACAAAAACATACTTTTCCTCCTTTATCTTTCAGCTCATAAGCTCTTGAAGAATGCCTCAAAAAGACTCTGTTGGAGAATGCTTTCAAAGCGAGAGATCAAGGACAGAAGAGCAAACTGTCAATTGAAGAGGACTCTCAGCCCTGCTATTTCAAACACCACTCCACGGCTGGGTGAAGGCTGCCAGCCAGACAGTACTTTAAGTGAATCCAGGCTCCTCATCTAAGATTTCTCTGTGCTAACTCTAGAGAGATCCTCAGGGTCACTTGACTTAAAGATGAAGCTCTTGAGAACATCTTTGTTCCACTTTCTGCGTTTTCTCACTTGGCTTCAAGCGGTATACCTGAGTTTCAAAGTAATGTCCCTCCAGTCTTGTCACCGAAATCCTTCCATTTCACCCATCCAGAAGGACAGGCTATGGTACTTCTTAAAGGTCAGGGAAAAAAACGTAAACATTATTCTTTCCATTCCCAATAATAATGTCCTAACAAGTCTCACTGAATAGATGCCCAGTAGGCAGAGTCATTAATACAAAAGCCAAAAATACAAACAAGATATATATGCGAGAAGACCTCTCGTGCTAGAACATTTGCTATTTCTCCTTGGAAAGGATGCACACACTGTTTCTGACTGACTGACCAACAGATGCGGTTTCTGCAGCTCAGAAGAGGTGGCCGATCAGACTGAGGCAGCTCCAGGTGTCACCCACGGTGCCCAAGCCGTCAGAAAACACCCAACGTCAGCCAACCGGTTCTTAGAACACTGAGTTAAAAGGCCCAGTGCTATGAACTCGGGTACAGAAGCCACACAGGGATTTGTGCATTCAATTATTCAAAGACTCAACTGGATTTGGGGGATTGAGTTTGCTGGTTGATTGGTTTTTACAGTCCTGGAAAACAAGGCTTAAAGTGAGCCAGCTAATTATCGCAAAGGACTTTAACAGCTGGGCTGTGGTGTGGCGGTACAGATATATAGCCCCAGAGGCTCAGGAAGCTACTGGAGAGAGGAATGAACGGTCAAAGAGGCATGCCTGGGCTACAGAGCAAGTTACAAGATACCACTCTGAGCAACTTGGTGAGACCCTGTGTGAAAAGAGAATTTATAAAAGTCTTTATTATGGTGATTCAAAAGAGAAATACAGACTCGCAAAATACAGGACAAGATTGAAGTCACGATGGGTCCAGCTGTGCCGATCTGCCCCGGGGAGATGTGAACAGCAGCTCAAGCTTGCTTCTGCTCCCACCCCACAAGAGAGTGAGAGGGACCCCTCCTCTTCCTTATAAGAGATCACATCCACACGCAGAAGCCACGCCCTAAGGCCAGCATCCCAAAAGTTATTGGGGAAAACAGGTCTAGCATGCATGAAGCCTCAATCCAACCCCCAAGAAACCCCTCTCTCTCTGGTCCACAATACTTAAACACAACATTTTGATGTGCTTAGGCATTGCTCTGCGTGTTTTGGACAGCAAGAAAAGTGACATGGTGCACCTTAAACATGTGACCAGGGGTCTCATTTGGCTTCCCATTCTCAGAATAGCAGCAACAATTACAGACAATATTAACTATGTATTCAACAATTCTGTTAAATGCGTCATGAAGATCAGATCATTCAGTGTTCACCTCAACACTTGGAAGAAGTTTTCCTTTGTTCCCATTCGGCGGGTGAGAAATGAAGCTAACAAAGGGCTAAGCAAGTCTCCCGGGGTTGCTGTTCAAATCACCTTTCTACCAATGTGAAAAAACGCCATGGCCAAGGCAACTTATAAAAGAAAGGATTTATTTGGGGCTCATGGTTCCACAGGGTTTAGCACCTATGATGGTGGACAGAAGCAGCAGGCGGACGTGACTGGAGCAGAGGCTGAGAGCTTATATCATGAGTCACAGAAGGAAGCAGAGAGGGCTAACTGGGAATGGTGTGTGGCCTTTGAAACCTCAAAACCTGCCCTTCCCCGCTTCCCAGTTAGATCCGCATTTCTCTTTGTGGCAGCTGTGTCCTACTATCCCCCTAGTTTCTGATGTGATGCAGGGATGTGTGTGTGTGTGTGTGTGTGTGTGTGTGTGTTGTGGGACAATCTTTTTGTACACTGTGAAGATATGTCACTCAGATTGGTTTAATAGAAAGCTAACAGCCAACAGTTAGACTTATTCTTAGCTATAAATGTCCAGTCTTAGCTTGGCTTGTTTCCTGTCAGCTTTTCTTAATTTATGTTTTGCCTTTTGCCTCTGGGCTTTCCCATTTTCTTACTTCTGCAAATCTTACTTTCATTCCATGAATTGGTGCGCAGCTGGATGGCTGTCCCCTGATCTACTCCCTCTTCTCTGGCCACTACCCTTCTTCTCCCAGATTTCTCTATTCAGCCCTGCCCATTCTCTTTCCTGAATACAAAATCAGCACACAAAACTCAATAGACTTTCTACAACCAATGACAAACACACTGACAGGAAATGAAGGAGGAGGCACTCCCATTCACAATAGCACCAAGAACAATATATCATGGCAGATCTCACCAAGGAGATGAGAAAGACCTATGATAAAAACTTTAAAACTAAGAAAAGAGGTCCAGGTAGAAACTAAATGATGGAGGAAACCCCCCCCATGCTCAAGGACTAGTAGAATATTAGGAAAAAATGACCATCCTATCAAAAGCAATTTATGGATTTAATACAGTCTTAATCAAAATCCCCATGTCAGTCTTCAAAGAAGTAGAAATGGGACGCACACATGCCACAATGTGTGTGTGTGTGTGTGTGTGTGTGTGTGTGTGTGTGTGTGTAGTGGGGGGATGGGAAAGGACATCCTGAGGGAGTCAATTCTCCCCCTCCATTGCAAGACATGGGGATCAAACTCAGGTCATCAAACTTGACGGCAAGCACTTTTACCTGCCAAGCTCAGGAATGAGAGTCTCATCATTAAGTGGTTCAAGTAAGTAGTCATGTTAAGAAATCTCATAGCCGGGCAGTGGAGGCGCAGCCTTAATCCCAGCATTGGGAGGCAGAGGCAGGTGGGTCTCTGTGAGTTCAAGGTCAGCCTGGTCTACTGAGCAAGTTCCAGGACAGTCAGGGTTACAAAAAGAAATCGTGCCTCCAAAAACCAAAATCATCATCATCAACATCATCATCATCATCGTCATCATCAACATCATCATCAGCATCATCATCATCATCGTCATCATCAACATCATCATCATCATCGTCATCATCATCATCAACATCATCATCATCATCGTCGTTGTCATCATCATCATCAACATCATCACCATCGTCATCATCATCGTCATCATCAACATCATCATCAGCATCATCATCATCATCGTCATCATCATCATCATCATCATCATCATCGTCGTCGTCATCATCATCATCAACATCATCATCATCATCGTCGTCGTCATCATCATCATCAACATCATCATCATCATCGTCGTCGTCGTCATCATCCCAAGTGGCAGGGAGCTGCAGTCGGGTTCTTAGGCCTGAGGACAAACCATGGCTGTGGCTCACAAAAATTTGGGTCCAGCACAGGCACTTAGAAAAATGATTAATAAATGGAACCTCATGAAACTGAAAACGTCTGTATGGCAAAGGGCACAATCATTTGGGAAAAATGGCAGGCTACAGAACAGGGGAAAATCTTTACCAGTTATACATCTGATAGTCAATATAATTAAAAACTTGGATATCAAGGAAACATATAGCCCAGTTAAAAATGGAGTACAGAACTAGAGAGTTCTCAATAAAGGAATCTCAAATGGCTAAGAAACACTTAAAGGTTCAATATCCTTAGTCAACAGGCAAATGCAAAAAAAAAAATTACTTTGAGATTTCATCTTGCACCAGTCAGAATGGTTGTAAAAATTTTTTTTCTTTCCTTCTGTATGTTGTACTTTCCTACTTCTGCCTTTCCTGATTCTTCTGTGTCTGTCTGGCCATGGGGGGTCTCTTTTTCTTTCATTCCCCCTCCCCACCCCAGCCTAATTTCATCCTTCTGCATACTTGGAAGTAGGAGTAAGCCTGGAAGACCAGCCTATACCTCTTCCTTGACCACTGACCATTCAGCTTTTTATTAGACCAGTCAGGTGCCTTCTTAGGCAGGCAAGATAAAACAGTAACACATCATTACATAATTAGACAAATACAACACATCTTTACATAGTTCAATATTCCACAACACTGAGCCTGGCTTGGTCTTTTAAAAGTCTCAAAAGTCACCCTTAGCTACATGCCTGCTCCATCAAGAATATACCTGTTTCAGTAAAACCATAACTCCTAACCCTCCCCCAGTTTATCAGCTGGGGCCTAAGCATGCGAATATATTAGCTGGCAGGGGCTGGGGCGGGGCAGGGATTCTCATTTAAACCACAGAGCACTACAGATGTGTATGGCTACCTACTTCCTTGGTATTGTTTCTGTGCTTTTAATTAGCTAAGAAATCTGTCCAATCTGAAATCATGAAGACATATACATATGTTTTTTTGCAAAGCTTTCTACTTTAAGCTCACCTATTAAAGGCTGATCACTTTGTGGGGATTGTTTGTTTGGTTGCTTGGTTTTCATTTTTCAAGATAGGGCTTCACTGTGTAACAGCCTTGGCTGTCCTGGAATTCACTCTGTAGACAGAGATAGAGATCTGCCTACTTTCTCGAGTGCTGGGATTAATGGCATGTGCCACTACACCCGAACTCACTTTTTTTTGTTTGATTTTTATTTTAAAGATTATTTATTTTTATATACATTGGTGTATTGCCTGCATGTGTGTCTGTGTGAAGGTGTCCTCAGGTCCATTGGAGCTGGAGTTACAACAGTTATGAGCTGCCATGTGGGTGCTGGGAATTGAACCCAGGTCCTTTGGAATAGCCAGTGCTCTTAACCCCTGAGCCATCTCTCAGATGAGAAAGCTGATCTGAACATTCCTTCTTCCTGCTATCTTGTAGATTGTTTGAACTTTAAGAATTACACTTCATCATATTTTTATCGTATCCTCTCTTTAGTGGTTGACTGTAAGAGAAGCAATATCATGTTGCCATATTCTGTTATTGCTGTTTGGTCAGAGATGCAATCTAGGCACCAAGATCTTTTAAAGACCCCAAGAGTAGGCTTCAGAGGCTTTGGGTCTGGTTTCCTCGTGGTCTTATCCCCTACTGTTGTTTTCTCTTGCTCTCCATTCTCTAGGCTGCATTTTCCCCTTGCTCCTCCTTCCGCCCAGCATCTCCTCATCTGTGGGACTCTGCGTTTGTTCTTTGTCTTCCTTCACAGATAGTCGTGTTGTCATGACGTATTATAGTTTCACCTCATTGGCATTCCCTACTAGTTACCGTTTCTATGGAGTTCTCCCAATAAACCTTTCTGAAAACCCTCTCTCTTTCCACTCTTCCTTTGCTTTATCATTCTAGTTATCACCAACACCGTGAAGATGCGATCTCCCTATAGTACTCAAGCTACTGAGCAAAAGCAATCCTCCTATCTCCGCCTCCCAAACAGCCAGGAGGGATTTCTATGGTGCATAGCTGCTTCATTACTTTTGCAACACTTGCTAGACCCTAAATATTACATTATATAGTATATGGTATCACTTATTTACTTATTTTCTCCCCATGACTCTGTACCCTGAGGGCACAGGACAATTTCCCTCTTTGTTGTTGTTTGCCTAGACCCTGTGAATGTATCTGGTATATGGCAGTCGCTCCAGAATCACTTGGTGAACTATTTCATGACTTTTGGGGGAAAGAAATGGGGAAGCAAACCTTAATTTTGTTATTACCCCTGATGACCTTTTGAAAGCATTTTTCTCAATGGAGGTTGTATGAGTCTGGTAACCTGAGTTTGATTCCCAGCACTATGGGAGAAGCAAGGCTGAGGGGAGAATTTGTCAGTTTTGGGGGGTCACTTGCACACATTTTTTTGTTGTTGTTCATTTTGCTTTAAAGTAGTTCTACAGTGTGTATTTCAAAGTGAGGAGGAAGACAGCCCTCAGAAGTCGCAGCAGGAGCCGGGTGGTGGTGGTGCACGCCTTTAATTCCAGCACTCGGGAGGCAAAGGCAGGCGTTTCTCTTTGAGTTCGAGGCCAGCCTGGTCTACAAGAGCAAGTTCCAGGGCAGACTCCAAAGCTACAGAGAAACCCTGTCTCGAAAAACCAAACTAGTCGCAGCAGGCTAGTAAAAGAGCTGACACCTTTAGGCCTTATAGGCTCCCAGCCACAGCCCGAAGGAGGACGGCGTTAGCATCAAGTCCCCGCGCGTGCATAATGGGAGGCTCGGGAGCGCGCCTTCAACTAGAGAGGACAAGTGAGTCCCACTTTTTAGAGGTTTTGGGCGAGTCCACAACGTGGCCTGCCACTGAGGAAGATGCTAGGAACAAGCGCTCCGAAAACAAACCGAGCAAACGAGAGCGCCGCTCCCTGCGCCGCTAGGGTAGATACAGGCGGCGAGCAAGGTCCGAACTGGTCGAGCGCGAGACAGCGGAAGTGCGCACGCCCAGTCCACTAGGAGACGTCACGACCTTCCACGAGATTGAGACACTCTCGCGATAGGTTATGCCGGGCTCTCCGGAAGTGACTCCCCGGAAGGAGCATGTCTGCTTTCCTTATCCTGCCTAGCGTGGCGTGCTGATCCGCCGACACCATGCAGTCGGATGATGTGAGTTCCCTCCTGTTGCTCTGGAGCCCCGGGGTTTGTTCGGGCCATTTCGTTCTCTTAGGACTCAAACCCACATACTTAGGTGGCCCGTTCGTCTCCTGTTTTCTCGGATTGCGAGATTTGCAGAACCCGGTTTTCAAAACTGGGTCCCCCCTCGAGCCCACTGCGGTTAAAAGGCCAGGACACCCCATCCTCCCGCCGGATCGACTTACTTACTCCCTGGTGCCTAGCGGTAAAGGCCTTTGTGCCGTTGCCAGCAGAGTGACAAGTGTCCCGGGACTTGGGAGGAGGGAGAGGTGCCAAGTTTACAACTCATGTTTAAGGGTCCAGCTCGTCCATGAGCGTTCCTTTTCAGTATACGTATCCTGTGTTAGGCTTTTCTCTACCTTGCTCTACTGTCTGGGTCGTAATTTCGGTAGTGTCCTACGTTCGTCGCTTTACAGGGGTTGTTAATACTTAATCAGTTCCAGCAGTATTTAGGCACTGTGGTAATTACTGAGTACTTGGTTGTTAATCAGTCAGAAAAAAACTTGTTTTTATAAGCACACTGGGGATGGAGAACAAACAGATGAAACGTTTGCATGGTAAACGATACCACAAAAGAAGAGTTATGAGGAAGAGTAGAAAGGAGAGGTCACTGCAGAAATGGCCATTCAGACTTTTCAATGAAAACCAAAGAAATTGGGAACTAGCCAGCCACTGAAGGAGGGTAGGAATGGTAAAGATACAAAGATCGGAGATGGGAAAGGCGGAGTATAGAGGGCATCGGAGGGGCTTGTTACAGGAATCAAGATGGTGAGAGAGGGATGATGAATTTGATATCCTTGCCAGGGCAAGGTGAGGTGGAATCGTGAAGGAAACGTTTTTAGGTCCTTTTAGTGGGAACTAGGGAGAATGTTGTATTCTTTGGAGGAGTGTGGAATTAAAAGTGGCATCTCGGTATGTTTATCATTGGGATCCTTCTAGAGATGCCAAGTGGGCAGCTAGATACACAGACAAATGTGGTGCTTAGGAGAGGTCTGATCCAATGCTGCTTAAAAGCCTCCCATTTCATTAGTTTCCTACCTCCCCCACCAGACAGCCCTATTAAATACCCAACATATGCTTTATGCTTCTTCGTTTTTTCCTTTAATTGCTTTAGAGTCTTTCTCAGTTCCTCTAGACAGTCCATCCAGACTTCTATGCTCTCATACACCCATATATAGCTCTTAAATTGACTGCATGCAACTTGTTGCTGCATCATTTATATACTTTCTCATAGCTAAATACTGTGCTTGAATGGTTGCACTTTATTTCAGCCACAAGCACTCGAGTGTTTATGATGTCAGGGCCTGGAGATGTCTGCTTTTGCATTAGCATAAAGAACACGCTAGCTAGTGAGAGACAGTGAAAGGGATAAAGTTGTGGGATGCATGTCTAAGTATCTAGTACTGTGAAAGGGATAAAGTTGTAGGATGCATGTCTAAGTATCTAGTACTGTGAAAGGGATAAAGTTGTAGGATGTCTGTCTAAGTATCTAGTACTGTGCAGCCTTTGACAGTGAATAGTGAACACATGTGAAAAAGAAAAGTCACCGGGTATATGTGATGTGACTCTTTTTAACACTATGCACAGGTACATACTACAGATGGTAGAATGTATGTATATACTGGGGGAAATTCTGGGAAAATAGTTGCCAACTGTTAATTAAACTCTGTTACTAAATAATAAGCCCTGTAGACCAGGCTGACCTTTAATTTACAGAGATCTGCCTTCTGCCTCCCAAATGCTGGGATTAAAGTCATGTACCACCACTGCCTAGCCATATTTAGGGCTTTAAACAAAAACAAAAACAAGACTACTGTGTAAAGGAAACAAGTCAGGCCTATTAAAAGAACACTTATTTTCTTTCCCTTTATATTTGGACGCTGCAGCACTGTGCTATGACAAGACCCTAGCCTTTTTTGTTTGTATTTTGGTGGTAGTGGTGCTGGACTTAACTGAGGGCTTTGCACATGCTGGGAAGAATTATACCAGTGAGCACCATTTGCAGCCTGGAGAACACTGCCTCTTTTTACATTAAACAGAACCTTTGGGGTCAGAGTAAAAGGGCTTTCACTTTGTCTTGCAGGTTATCTGGAATACACTAGGAAACAGACAATTTTGTTCTTTCAAAATAAGGTGAGTATATTGCAGTCTAGACTGAAACGTATTTAGTTGCCCCCTTGGTTGGAAACACTTCTTTCCTTTCATCCTAGAACCAAGACTCAGGGCTTTTGCAGAAATGAGTATAGTCTGACTGGGCTGTGCAATCGATCATCTTGCCCTCTGGCAAACAGTCAGTATGCGACCATTAAAGAAGAGAAAGGTATGAAAACCACACAAAAGTTTATAAAAGGTTCTTTTTAGTTTGACTGTAAATAGTAACATGGCTGTTTAACTTATCCATAGGACAGTGCTACCTGTATATGAAGGTCATAGAACGAGCAGCTTTTCCCCGGCGACTCTGGGAGCGGGTAAGTCTCACTGAGAAAACTGCAGGGACTGTTGTTCAAGACACTATGGCCATCTCTAGACATTGAAGCCATCTTCTTTATGCCCTGTCATTACTAACATGAAGGCCTAACGATTTACCTTCCCCCTCGTTTCCCTTTTCTGTTCCACAGGTCCGACTTAGTAAAAACTATGAGAAAGCATTGGAACAAATAGATGAAAATTTAATTTACTGGCCTCGCTTTATTCGACACAAATGTAAGCAGAGGTTTACCAAGATTACCCAGTACCTGATTCGAATTAGAAAACTTACACTGAAGCGGCGGTAAGGGCCAAGTTCATTCCTTTATTTACGTTCAGTCTTTTCCTAGACCGTGTCAAAAGCAGCACTTCCTGTTAAACTCACCTGTGACTGGGATATGGCTGTGTCCAGTGGCTCTGCAGGATTTTAAAGCACAAGATGTGTACCCTACCTACCTGGAATTTTTTCTGTGTTGGTCCCTGAGAAAAGCTGAAATGAAAGCTTTCAAAATGATGTAAAAATGTGATTATCAGGAGTGTGAACGACACCCAGGGTAAAGATGACATGGAATCCACAGGACTAATAGTTCTGAAGGAGTGCCAAATGGAGGCCTTTTCGTGGAGATCAGCAGAGAATGTTAAAAATTACGTGAACCTTTTTCAGAAAATTCCCATTTCTTGGTTCACTGAAGCATTAACCTTAGTATAATGAACCTAAAGAAAATAAAAATAACCACATTAAAACACATGTTAAAAACCGGGCAGTGGTGGTGCAAGCCTTTAATCCCAGCACTCGGGAGGCAGAAGCAGGCAGATCTCTGTGAGTTCGAGGCCAGCCTGGGATACAAGAGCTAGTTCCAGGATAGGCTCCAAAGCTACAGAGAAACCCTGTCTCGAAAAACCAAACCAAAAAAAAAAAAGAAAAGAAAAGAAAAAGGAGGGGGACGACTGGAGAGATGGCTCAGAGGTTTAGAGCACTGACTGCTCTTTCAGAGGTCCTGAGTTCAATTCCCAGCAACCACATGGTGGCTCACAGCCATCTGTAATGAGATCTTGTGCCTTCTTATGGCCAGCAAGCATACAGACAGACAGAACATTGTATACATAATAAATAAATATTTAAAAAAAAAGAAAGAAAGAAAAACCCACATGTTAAAATATTTGACTTCTGTAGCTGGGCATAGCAGTGCATGACTTTAATCACTTGGGAAGCAGAGGCAGGTTGATCTCTGTGAGTTCAAGGCCAGCCTGGTTTACAGAGCAAGTTCAAATCTTCTGACCCTGTAGTACATGCTGGCCTAGAACTTAATATGTAGCTTCTAATTCACAGTGATCCTTCTGCCTCAGCTAAGTTACTGATGTGAATGAGCCACCACTTGGGCTCCTGGCGTTTCATACCATTCAACTGTAGGTGTGTGTGTTCATGCTCACATGCACATGCAAACCTAGAGCTTTGCGTTACGTGTCAATAGAAAACCAATTCTAATTCTTTAATCTTTTGAATGAACTTGAATTTTCTAATATAATGTATTTGATTTCTGCTAGGAAGAAACTTGTTCCTTTGAGCAAGAAGGTTGAGCGGAGGGAGAAAAGAAGAGAGGTAAACACTGTTCTGATACTTACATAGCTTCTCTATCTCCATGTGAGAAAGGGGTTGGTGCCTGGGGTTCATCATAATGAGTCACAAATTGGGGAGTGTATCTTCAGTGACATAGGGTCACTTTCATATCTTCAGATTATGATTTTCAGTGAAGGCTAAAATCAGATACTCTGGGGTGTTTGGATATAATGGAAAACAGTAAGAAGGTATTTTAGATAACTCCATATCTAAAATTCCTGTCAGACATTTCAGAATTTAGAATTTTGACATTGTCTGACTCATACATTATCTTCAGCCGAGTTTAAACCCTGTCTGTAAGTAACCTTATGGCTATTTTTGGTTATATTATTTAGAAAATTGAAAGGTTTTGATTGTTGGTTTAAAAAAAACAAGGAACGGAACACTCTGCTCTGGTCTCGGGCTAAGCTATTCTGAAGTAAACTGGGTTGTTTGGTTACTAAAGGGTGGTGATGGTAACATGCACGAAGAGAGCAGCCTGCTTCAGAAGTTCCAGCTTTTGTCCGGAGTAGTCTCTGTCCTCCTCTCTGATACTTCTGAGTTGAGTCGAGCTTCCTCCTCAGAATCAGCTGTCCTGACAAGTTCCAGTTCTCATTCCTTCTTGGCATTCACGGTGCTTTCACCTTCACGAAATGGCATTCGCTTCCTTTTGTCCTTTTAAGGACTAATCACATGGACCTTTAGATCTCTAATCTGTTGTTTCATTGCTGTCCAAGACAGCCTCTTACTATGTGACCTAAACTGGCCTAACATGATCCTCCTTTAGCACCCCAGGTGTGTATCACCACACAGAGCTTATATGACTGGAGACTGCACTGAATTCTTAATTCTCCACTAATTATACACCAATTTTTATTCAAGTCCAGCTAGTGTCTTTCCATATTCCCTAATTATCAAACAGGTGCTCTTGCAAACATTGCAGAGAAAGGTACACTTCTTCTATGTGAATTCAGAGGCCTCCTTCCCACCAAAAGTATTTTCTGACACTTTTTTCAATGTACTTAGGTATTTATAGTGTACATAGAGCACACATGCATGGCATACCATGTCACTCACAGCCTTGAGTGACAGTCCTCAAGCAGCTCCTCCTATTTTCTTGAGAGCTTTTATTGGCCTGAACTCTGTAGGCCAGGATCTTTCCCACAAGCTTCCAGGGGTCCACCTATCTGCCTCCTTTGTTGCTATTGACACAGTTATTAGTGTATGCCATCATGTGCCTTTCTGTGTGGATTCTTGGGAGTCCAAACTCAGGTCCTCACTTGATCAAGTCACAGGTCAAGCACTTTACCAACTGAACCATCTCTCCAGCCCCTCTTGACATTCTTAAATGTATGTAAGCATATACGTGCAGTTTGTCAATCAAGAACTTGTTAAAAATCCAGAATACTATTGCTGAAGTCATAGGAATTATTTTCTTTAGTTGTTATGTTTATGCAAATTATAGATGGGAATTCTTGAAAGAAGAAATGTGTCTGGATAGAGAGGCAAAAGCCTCACTAATGGAGGCAAGTAGGAAATAACTACACCACATCATACTGTTATTAAAAGCTGGTAATTATTGTGCAGGCTAAAAAATGAGTCCTAATGGAGTAATGGATCTGCACTTTTTCTTATAGGAAAAAGCATTAATAGCTGCCCAGCTGGACAATGCCATTGAGAAGGAATTACTGGAAAGACTGAAACAAGAAACGGTGAGAAAGCTAGTAGTGTTGGCATGTGTTTTCTTAAGTAGTAGCACCATGTTAGGAAATACAGAAAATGCATTTTTAAATTTTTATTTGTTTGTTTATTAGGTGGGTTGTTTTTTTGTTTTTGATTTTGTTTTGAGACGTGGTTTCCCTGGTTGTCCTGGAACTCATTTTGTAGACCAGGCTGGAGCCAAACTCAAAGAGATCTACTTGCCTCTGTCTTCCAAGTACTGGGATTAAAGGCTTGTGCCACCACTGCCCAGGTAATCCATTTATTTTTAAACATGTCACAAATAGCTGTCCCGTGGCAATTTGTCCATGGAATAAAACAAATTCAATGTAGGCCTGTCTTCCTGGTGAGACTTTTTTCCATTTGCCCTTATTTCCAAGCTCAACAGTGCTGTATAAAAACATAGAAGTCATAGGTTTTCCCTCCATCCATGCATAGCCTCCAGGGCCAGACCTGATTCCGGGCAGCAAAGAACAAAAAGATAGGCAGAAAGCTGGGGTTGGATGAGAAACCTGAGCACCCTGGAAGCTTATCATGTTTAATATATAGAGTTGAACAGGGAGGCAGTTATTACACACAGCTGAACAAGGGAGTAGGCTTATTACATGCAGATAAATAAGGAGGCAGGGTTTATGGTACACAGCTGGACCAAGGAGACAGGTTTAGCTAAATCTTAGTAGGGGCAGTCTCTGTAGTAGGGACTTCTTCAGACCATAAATGTTGGGGGAGGTGGTGCTATAGTAGACATCAGCATGTGCACTCAGACCAGAGGACAGCTTTGCCATCCCTCTCTGAGCCTCACCTTGGGACACAGCTTTGCCGTTCTTCCAGGGTCTTATGCTCTGGGGTCCTTGGCATAGCCGTACCATGGCATCAGCAGACATTCACTCACTCCAGTACCTCCCTATAGTTTATCTTGCTGTTTTGAGACTATAACTCATGATAACATCACATTCATTATGTAGCAAAAGATGATCTTAATTTCTTGATCTTCCTGCCTCCAACCAGGTTGGAATGGGGAGGTCACCATGCAGGTGTATATGATGTTGGAAATTGAACCTAGGAATTTGTATGTGCTAAATAAGTACTCTGCCTATCAAGCTCTGTCCTCGGTCTCAATGGCTAGAGTGTTTGCTTTTGTGTGTTACTCTAGTCTTTTGAGGTTCTTTAAGTTCTTAAAAACCTTTTTAAAAGGTATCTCAGTCTTTTGACTAATAACAGTGTCATTTAGAAAGATGGAAAGGTGATTAAAATGTGTTACTTCCCTTTCTAAGCAAAATTAGATTTGTCCCAATGTTGTGGTTTCATAAACTAGTAGATTTGAAATGACTTGGCTCTCTTCTCCATAGAAGCTATCTATTTAACTGCTGATTGTTAAACGTTGTAAATATACTGTACATAGGTTGGAAACTATAGAGATATTGTTCATCACAGTTTTCTTATTTAGTGCCTGACGATGAATAATATGCTTGTTGGGCAGAGGAACTTTGAAAAATGTAATACTCAGGAACAGTTAAAGGCAGTCTATGTTTATTCTTCAGTATGGCGACATCTACAACTTCCCCATCCATGCCTTCGACAAGGCCCTTGAGAAACAGGAAGCAGAGAGTGACTCTGAAGATGAAGAAGAAGATGAGGAGGAAGATGAAGAGGTGAGTATAGTTTGTCTTGTATTAAAACACAGTAATCTTTAGGACATGTTCTCATGTAATTCAGAGGCAGCATTTTCCCCATTTTTTTTTAGAGATTTGTTATATATACAGTATTCTGCCTGCATGTCAGAAGAGGGCATCATATCTCATTACAGATGGCTGTGAGCCAGCTTGTGGTTGCTAGGACTTGAACTCAGGACCTCTGAAGAGCCAGTGCTCTTAACCTCTGAGCCATCTCTCCAGTTCTCCACCCACCTTTTGTATCATGTGATGATTAATTCTGGTTTAGCAGAGTTCAGCCAATAAACTATAGGCTTTATTTTTCTTTTTAATTTATAAATGTTAAACTTGAGAGTAATGGATTTGGTAGACTCTGATTCACTTATTTATGAAGAGGTAAAACTACATGTCTAAACTGGATCTTCATTTTTTTTTTCCCCTAACCTGTAACTATGTTTTATCTTAGGATGTGGGTAAAAGAGAGTTTGTAGAAGACGATGATGTAGATGAGAGTGACCTGAGTGATTTTGAGGTGAGCTCTGTGGAATAAAGAATGTTTTGTGGGCTGCTACAAAAGTGGGGAGCAGGGAGGACCTGAACACAGAAGCAGGGAAGAGTCTGGAGAAATTGTGCACTCCCATGTCTGACTTCTGTCTCCACGTATTAGGATATGGATAAACTGGATGCTGGCAGTGACGAAGAACAGGATGAGGACTCCTCCAGTGAAGAAGAAGAGGAAGAGAAGGCCCTTAAGGCCAAACACAAAGGCAAAGCACCCTTGAAAGGACTTTTGCGGAAAAAACGGGCCTATGTGGAGATAGAGTATGAGCAGGAGACAGAGCCCACAACCAAAGCCAAAACCACATGAGTTTCCTTCACGTTTTATCCTGAAAAGTCAACACTTCCAATTGTGCTCCTTTGTGCTATATTTCATACAGTATTTATATTGCTAATATTTATGTCACTCAGGGAGTGAGTGAAGAGAGAGCCTTACAGTGTAAAGAGTATTTTTGTAACACGTGCTGTTTGTAACAGCCTGAGCCCAGGGAGCTCACAGAGGAGCCCCTGGAGCTGGACTGACACTGTGTGTAAATGGTTCTAAATTACAAGTGATAAATTTTCCCTTCCCAATTTTTACTTAGAAATGTCAGTGTTTCTTTATCCTTTTTAGTTTTTTGAGACAGGGTTTTTCTGTGTAGTCTGGGCTGTTCTGTAACTCTTTCTGTATACCAAGCTGGCCTCAAACCCAGATCCACCTCTGCCTGCTGAGTGCTGGGATTAAAGGCTTGTGCCACCACCACCCAGCTTCAATATTTTTTTCCTTGTTCAGTTTCTCTTATAAACTGAAGGAAACAAAAGTTCAAACTTACAATGTTTAGTATAAAAATAGATTTTCCGTAAGTCCATCCACACCCTTCCTTGCTGGTTGGTCATGGTACGTGTCACTCAGGGACACCTGCAGAGCACTGCTGCACTTTCCTGATGCAGCTCACCACTGTGCTGTCTTCACAGGACAGGACAATTCTAGACAGGAGACCCTGAAACATGAAACCAAACAAGCAGTAAATTTGTAAAACCTGTTTCCCCATTGTCTTATCTCATACACTTGAGTGTATGGCACTAAGGGAAGTGCCTCTACCAGAGGAGGTGTCAGTTAAAACCTGTTCCATGCGTGTACATAGCCCACTGGCTTCTAAGAGCCTGCTTCATTCTAGCAAAACAACTCAAACTGGACCTCTGGCTGGAAAACTGCACAAACGTAAAGAGCAGCTGTGAGATGTTTGAATAAACTGTAAAGCAAACCACACCTGAGCTCTACGTATTTTGGAGCATGAATTACTTCTCATGTTCCTTTAATCTTTAGAGATTCTTACTGTAATAAAAATGGGAAATTAGTCTTTCAATTACTTGTAAATAAATACATGTTATAGATTCCATAAACTGTAGTTCTGAGAATTTTGTGGGACATGAAAATGAATTTCCTGCTGGTAAATTGAGTATTTGGAAACTGGGGAGATAGCTTAGTGGGATGAGCATGCGGACCTGGGTTCAGTCCATGTCATCAGTGGGAGCACACACCTGTAACCTAAGTATGGGGAGGGGGAAACAGGTAGATCCTTGGGGCCTACTTGGCCCATCAACCAACCAGCCAAGCCTGCTCGAAGAATTCCGTGTCAGTGAGATCTGTTTTAAAAAGTGGGGACTGGAGAGATGGCTCAGTGGTTAAGAACACTGCTCTTCCAGAGGACCGGGTACAATTCCCAGCACCCACATGGCAGCTCACAACTGTCTGAAGATCCAGTTGCAGGGGATCTGACACCTTTACATCAATTAAAAATATTAAAAAAAAAAAAACCCAAAGGTGCGTGAATGATACCGTCACATTCATTTGCCTGCACATGCACACGAGAATATGGACAAACATCTCAAGAAGTGTCCCTCCTACCATAGGAACATTGTGGTATCTCAATTACAGTATTAATCCTTAGCAGCTAAGAACCTCATTGCTTTGGGCTTTGTTGGTACTGGTTTTAATTCAATGTCTAGAGCAGAACTTTAAGGTGTCTCAGTAATACAGTAGGTGTCATGTCAATCTCAGAACAGAACTTAATTGTATAAAATCCTGGTGGCTTGGCTTGTTCTTTCTTGTCCTGAACGCCAGTAATTTCTGATCTTTTTTGCTCTAAATGAATACTATAAAAGTATGGCCCTACCACCAAAAATAAACAGAGTGAGGTATCGGACAAACAGTCCAAGACTAGAGAGTACAGAGGTAGGGGCCTAACACCCTCCATGTTCATGTCCAAACTTGGTTGGGCATACAAGTACTTAAATTACAATTAATCATGGGTTACCTAGGCACGAGGCCCACTGAAACCGACTTGCAGAGTCTTGCCTTACCTTCACCTGCCCCTGAGAACAATGGTCCAGAAGAATCAGGCAGTCTGTGGCTTCCTGGAGCAGGGTGCTCTTAGTGGCCTCAGTCGTGAGACTTGTGTCCCTTGCTACATCGCATATCAGTTTCAGGAGGGCCTTCAGCAAGACCACAACTCTGCAGGAAATTCTGAAATCACGAAAAAAAAAAAACCTTCATATTGCAAACTGGAATGTTAAACTTGGACAAGACTTGGTCCAGATATGGGAAAACTGAGTCAAACAGGAGCAAAGACAGCAGATTGTTAGTCTCAGTTCCTTTCTACTGCACCCAGCCTGTGTACACACACTGGCTTGCTTGCTCAAGAACACTTGACACCAGTTAGGGAGCAGAGACAGGTGGATCCCTGAGAGTCTGAGCAGCCAGCAACACCCTGCTGTCTCAAACAAACCACCAGGAAACTGTTTCCTGCCAATGCTTAATTCTGTTCAAGGAAACTGCCCTATTATGGGCTGAGAAGATCTCTCCTGCTCAAGGCCCTATAATTTTGACCTGAGATGAGACAGCCTAGTCATGTAAGTTAATGCTTGGACATGAAGGGTAAAGTGAGACTGCAGGTAGTGGTATGTACTTAGACTCCTAGCACAGAGGACACAGAAGGATCTAGAACTTGAGCTCTACTACAGAGAAAAACCTTAAGAGAAATAAGGATGACTGGCACGGCTTAGGTATCAATATGAACTTTCAGTCACTGGCTACTCACTTGCCTAGTCTATTATTCTACTTTACTATTAATTGCTTTTCTCTAAATCTTCCTCCTTCCGATGAAATAGACAGAAGTATTGGTTACATGATATTCTGAGTACACATCATGCCACTAAGTTATAGGCTTTAACTTGGTAAGTTTTACAAGCCAAACTTTAATGAAAGGTGGAAAACAATATGCACTGTGGGATATATATGTATGTGTATATATGTATATGTATACACACACACGCACACGCACATGCAATATTTCTGGATGCTTTACCTGGGCCAAGTATACTGCAAGACAAGTTTCAGGGTTTCCAGTATCTTCAACCTGGTTTCTTCTTCTGGTCCGTCATAAACCTCCAGATAACCAATGATAACTTGCTCCAGCCTCTTCATGTGCCGAACAGTTAGGATCCCCAACCTAAAAAAAGAAGAGGAAATGAGATGCCAAGAAGTTGAACATGGTGTGTGTGAGCAGAGCAGCCCAGGCACTTACTTCTTCACAAAAGCGGGCAGGTTTCTGGCATACGTCCTACGTAAGAGAAGGCGATGCTCTGGCTCCATGTGGGTGAGGATCAGCTGTAGTACATCATGACAGTGGGCAGTGGCTCGAGCTGCGTCTCCCTTCCAGTGCAGAGCTTTCTCTAGCACAGGGAATAAATCTAGGAGGCACAGGAGCACAGCCTAGAGAAAAGAATGAAAAGGAACCAGCGTTCATTTATTTGCATTCACAGCATTTCTGACTCTTCTAAGGTCTTCATTAATCTACTGCCCCTAGGATATGTCACAGAACTCTAAAAGACATATTACTGCAGATTTTCAAACCTCCTCTCAAGAACTGTTCTTTACTAATCTGTGAAGTGGAAAGAATGGCTGAGCTCAGGCCTTGCTTAACCCAGGAATCTAGATCTATTGTCCCTTAGACTTAGTGGTCCATGACAGTCATGGGCACTTTACATCAGACTGCTCCACAGAATCCACGATGGCCCAAACTTTTTTATTTGAAGTTATCATGTCCAGGCATTCCCTTTTAGCACTCCGGCTTTTCTAGGTTTCTGACGATTTAAAAAAATCTCCTTTCTATCCCATGTTAATAAATTTTCGATCTGATATTAAGTGGATTCCCAGTACTCAAAATATTATAGGTAGAGAAAGCACAGAAGAGAAGCAGGGAGGAGCTGCTGATCACTGTGCTGTGCATCTGCCATCTGCCATCCCAGCACTTAGCAGCCAGGGTCAGTGCAGGTTTCCGGCCAGCTAGAATCAGACCCTGTTACAGAAAACAAGAGCAACAAGTTGAGGAGGCTCAGTAGAGAGCACTTTCCTTGCATGTATGAGAACTGGGATTCAACCCCAGCACAAAGAAAACCAAGATGTCTCTACTAATAACTTTCCATAGCTTGTTTCTTCTGTCTTCACAGTGTTCTCTCTCCTAAGAAACTACTTTTTACCCTTCATTAACATCTATCCCATCATTCCCACAGTCACCTTAAAGCTACCCTCAACCTTGCTAGTTGCCTATTGCTGCTGGTCACACATTACATCTCTTGTAATATAGCTATTGCTGTATTATGCATACACCGGGATTGATGTATGCAGTCATATATTTACATAAAAGTCTTCCAAAGGGTTTCAAGCTAGAAACACTCTCTGAATCACTTATTCTTGAACCTACCAGATACACATAACAGCCATCAGTTAGTGGCTGTTGGCTGGAGAAGGACACTAAAGTATCTACATACAAGAGGTTTCAAATCCATTTGTTGACATGGACCAGCACAGAGGAAGAACATTTAATTAATAAAAACAGATCTACCCACAAGTGGCGTATAGTTGACATTCATGAAGATAAAAGCTGGGCTGTTCTGCAGATGTTCAGGGGAGTGGATGCCCTCTTAACACTGAGATGCAGCAGCTTTCAGGTGTCCTCCTTTTCCCAGGGGACAACAGCTCTAAACTGCAATACTACCCTCGACACATCCCAGAACCCAGGAGGTTAGGAGTAAATCTTACACACCTGAATGAGGTTGTGCTCTGGCATGTACAAGTGGTTGAAAAGGGCGTGGTAAAGGACCTGGGCTCTGTTGTACTGCAGCAAATCAGCAGCAGGCTGCAAACACACAAATTATTCAGTTAAAGGTTTCTCAAGAGTGGCAAAATGTGGCTAATTTTAAATTAGATATGGGTATATGCAGATTCAGTAAACCACCCTTTTCTGCATGCATTTCAGGAGTGCCACAGTACAAACGTCTCCTTCAGCAACACTCTGTACATTTTGACATGATCCCTTTTGAGTTCTGCTTTTTTTTCAAACTTGAGAGCTACCAGTTAATTTCTATAAGCATGTTTGTCTTTGCTTCTATTATCATATATATATATTTATATATAATATATTTATATAATGAAGCATGACTTTGTCTCTTCTAAAATTGCCAATTTAGTTATTATATTATCAGTGAGATACTATTTCTACCAGGTTGGATGAGAAAGATATATTATATATATGAAGAAAAAACATAAATAAGTGAATAAAATGACAACATGAAGAGAAAGCTACTTATAAGACATAAACAGAGAAAAATAGCTGAGAAAGGAAGCACAGCCATGAGTAGCTCAGCCCGCCCAATCAGTACAGGCCGGAGTGAGGCTGCTCACCACGTTAATCACAATGTGATGGAGGCACTGCACACCCAAGACTTTATTCTCGGTCTGATAGTCATCTGAGATGAGCAAAGACGGAGGAAGTATCTTCTCCAGATGCTGGCTGAGCCAGGGCTGAGTGACCTGCTGCAGAGTCCAGGAGAAAACATGTTTAACTGCAGGATTATTCTTCCAGGATTCCCTGCAAGGGCACATGAAAACCACGCTAAGTAAAATGACACAATATTAGCAAAGAAACTATTTAAGCTTAACAAGAGTTTCTGTTTTTGTCTTTAACAGATTTATACATATACATTTATATATCCTACACAACTTGTTTTTTCAAATACATTTTATGATTTGAATTACTTGCATTATACACATTTAGCAACTGCCCAGACTCTGGGTAATATAAGCTTATCAAATAAGTAGCCCCATTTATAACTACAGCTATGTAAAAGTCCTCTAGGTCAGTGGTCATGTTGGTGGATGATGTGCCATGTGCTGAGGAGAGGAGAGGAAAGGTGTCTCATCATTACAGTGTCCAAGTAACGAATCAGAACACGAGCACCAACTCAGTTTATAAAAGGAGTCTGCACATCTGCCTCAACCTCCTCAAAATAATTACTGTATAATAAACTATATTGCCTTGAGTTACAAATAATAAAATAAGATTCATGGACACTACCTGACCTAGTCCTAGCCAAAACAATAAAAGAAACACTAAAACTGTGCACAGTGTTGCACCTCTGTAATCTTAAGCATGAAGGAAACTGAGGCAGGAGGGTCTCTCAAGGTTGAGGCCAATGTGGACTAACTACGTAAGAGCTCAGAGACAGGCTATAAAGTAAGCATGTCTGAAAGAAAGAAAGAGGCGCTAGTTTCAAAGCCTTTTAGCGCCAATTTTATTTTGTGTCAGCATTCTGGTGCCAGAAGACTAGGGCTCTAGCTCAGGCAGTAATGGGCCTAACACGCACAAAGCCCTGGGCTCAATCCGAGGCAGAGCACACAGCAGGCATGGCGGGGTACGCCTGTGGGGCATATAATTAAAAATAATAAAATCCCTTTAAAAGGAAAAAAAAAAACCTTGCCTGGAATAGATGTGATGACACACAAAGACATTAGAGGCAGACCAATCTGTCAGTCCCATGTTGGCCTGGTCTATAGAAGAGTTTCGGGTCGGCCCGGACTATATAGTGACACTCTATCACAAAAATGAATAAATAAAATATAAATAAATGAACAAAATTAAAACCTGGCTGAAAACAAAACAAAAAACTAAACGTAGCAAGACAAAATTCACAGCAAGTACTTTAGCTAATAGCAATCCAATTCAGTCCACTTTATAGTGAATTGATTTTCATCACTTTATTTCAATTATTAGTTCCTTATATAATAATCATCCTAATTTAATAATTAACAGTTATCAGAGTCAGAGGTCCCAATATTTAAATCCAAACTGAAAGATTGGTGTTTAGCATAAGATACTTGATTCCATACAAATGGGACAGAATTTCCAACTTCCCAAGGCAGTCGTTCTAGGCAGAAAAATGGAGTTAGAAGACTACGGTTCTAATCTGGAGTTTGCCTCTATCTGGTTACCTCATTTCTAGCAGGTCACAACCGCTCTGGGCCTTAAGAGATCGACTATGCCAACATTTCTATCTGCCTGCTTATAGTGAAAGGTGCAGTACTCACTTATTCAAACGGGGTTTCAGAAGCCCCAAGACCGCAGCAAATCTCCCTCGATCATCCTCATTTTCCCCGCACAAGAATCCTGCCACAGAACTGCACTCCGTAACCCGAAGCAGTAAGGACAGCACCTCGTCAGCCACCTGCTGAGACCTTGTGCTGGTCCACGGCTGCTTCAGTCTGTGTGTAGTGGCAAAAACATACACGGGTCCCGCCAAGTGGCGGAGGCCCGTCTTCCACGCAGGGCAGACCGGGGAACTCTTAGCAGTAGTTTCCACCTTCCCCAACAGCTTGAGAAACAGTAACCCGACTTCGGTTGCCTTCTCGGGCACTTCGGAATGGCCGTCGCCTCCCTCTGCCTTCTCCTGGGGCGGGGCTGCGAACTTTTCCAGGGCCTTCGCCACCTGTCCCAGGACCTCGGGCATCCCCCGAGTCCCACTCCCCGCAAATAACTCGTTCCCATCGGCGGCCTCGATTAAAGCACTGAGGTCGTGCAGGACGGCGGGTCTGGCGTGGCCCCGGCCTGGCGCCTGGCTAAGACCGTGAAGAATCTTGGAGAGGGCATGTTCGAGGGTGCGAGCAGAGCCCTCGGAGGGAGGGGAGGCCTCGTCCAGCTTCATTCCAGCTCGCTCCCGGGTGGGTTGGGTCCCCCACCGGGGACGGGGTCTAGAGTCTCAGAGGGAAGATCGCCCCCGGGCTGGGAGTCTCCCAACGAACGGCACGGAAACCAGAGACAGACGACTAGAGTGCAAGAGCCTCAAACTCCTAACACGTGGAGGAATTAATCCCTCTGAAGACCGAGAACCAAAAAAAGTAAGTTTTAAAGATAAACTACTGAGCCGTGACACCTTCGAGGCCCCCAGGACCTACAGCTTTCCCGGTACAGACTCTACACTCAGCAACTTCCGGCCCCGGGCTCGTTGTCGCCGTAAAGTGCAAAAGTAACTTCCGCCAGGGGAGCCGCAACGCTTCCGGTCACGACTTACAGCCGGAAAGCAACAGCCAGGCCGAGAGGGAACGCTGTCAAAGGTGGAGCTATGAAGAATATATTTGCATAATTAAGCGTCCGTTCGATAATTTTGCTGCTGATTTTATTTTCTAGAGCAGAGACAAGAGCATGCTCCCAAAATCTCCCCAGTAGATTTTAATTGTGCTAGATTTTGTGTTCAGAAACTAAATAGAGCCGCACTATGTTAGTCGCCCTCCCTGTAAAACCTGTAGGACTGACTTGACTGTTCCTCTCGCACGCAGGAAACTTGATCCTTTCATGGTTCATGAGCATGATGATTGGGGTTTCACGCTACTGCGTGATATGTGCCGCCCATTAAACCTTGTTACGACGTGGGCACATTACCCGTCTGACGTGAACTTTATAGGATCCTTAGTTTTGTTGTGAATTTTAAGTTAAGTTACTCGTTTTGAATGCTTTAGGACATGCCTTATTATAACTATACTTCTTTTAAGATTCTTGTGTCTATGAGTGTTTAGTTCGCAGCAGACATATCCGTGTATCGCCTGTGTACCTAGTCCCTGTAGAAGCCGGGAAAGGCTGTTCATACACAGATGGCATACCGTGTATATTGTGCGCATACCGTGTATATTGTGCGTTCCTGGTCCCTAGGGAAGTGAGAAAGTCTGGTTCGCTGAACTTGACTTTTTGAAGGTTGTTAGTCATGGCATGCCTTTAATTGCCGAGCCATCCCTTATATTTTGATTGTGAGCCCAGTGTTTAAGGGCTGAGCCATTTCTCTAGCCCACTATCCTTTGAGCTCCCTGGCCCGCACTTCACAGTGCACTGTCTGTAACTACCCTATCTATGAGGCCTAGCTGTCCCCCCTTTTTCCTGTGTGACATTTTGCATAAGTGCAATAGCTCAGATCTCTGTGTCTTAATTTCTGCATTGGAGAAATTTTTTTTAGAGTTTCTACTTCTTAGGACTGTTGGGAGAATTTATTTTTAAGTTTAATACACGTAAATGCTTAGGACAGCCTCTAATTGGCATTAAGGTCATACAGATGTCACTCCTGTGGTTTTGCCACAGCACCAGCATTAACTTTCTTCTTTCCGAGGAAATTTGGTCATTAGAATCCTAACTCAGGGTCTCTTTCGGTTGGCTTTTCCTACATCGACCAATTGGTGGCACTCCTGATCAATCACTGTTAAGCACATCCAAAGGAACCTTCCCACACAAAGGCCCAAGTGCAGCATGACGCTGGTCACTAAGAGGTTATTGTGTTCATTCTGTGTGGGACATTTCTTCTTGGTAACATGTGCCCCTTGTGTTCAGTGGATCCGTGCGTCCCCTTGGACTTAAGGAAGGCTCCTTATTGTAGAGATCTCTCGCTGAGCTTCCTGAAGCCAGAGTTGGCCTTGCCTTTATTCCTAGTGCCTGGCACAATGTAGCCAGGCAACAAATGTATCCTGAACCTCCATGTCTGCACACAGAGGACAGACAGAATTGATCACGGTCCATGCACGCATTGAAGCTGCATGGATCTGCATCCACACAATGCAGCTCGGTACAGCTGCACTGAGAAAAAGAGAGCAATCTTTGTGTAATGTTGTGGAACTCCGGGATATATAATGAGTGAAAAGAGTAGAGGGGACGCAGTGTAGGTTTTGTCTTGTTAAAAAAAAATATATGGGAAAATAGCAAAAATGTTTTCACTTCACAGAAATGGAACCTAAATAACAAACTCAATAAAAAAAATTACACATAGGGCATACTGGCTTATTTTATGACAACTTGACACAAGCTAGAATCATTGGAGAAGAAGGAGCCTCAGCTGAGAAAATGCCTTCATAAAATACAGTTGTAAGGCATTTTCTCTATTAATGATTAATGGGGGAGAGCCCAGCATTGTAGGTGGTCCCATCCCTGGGCGTATGACTCTAGTTCTATTAAGAAAGCAGGAAAAGGAATGAAAGCTAGACACCCCCCCTTTCTCTCACACACACGCACACGGTTTTCACTTTGGAATCATGTAAATGCCATACATGGTTATTATCAGGCATTGCAGCACAAAACTATAATACCAGAATTTGGGAGGCTACGACAGGAAGATCCAGTCCAGCTTCCGGGAAATAATAATGTAGCTTATTTGGGGGCATGTGTGCCTAGCATGCACAAGACAATGAACTAGAACCCTAGCACCCCATGAAGCTACATGAAGGCCTGACTCGAAAGAAAGGAAGGAAGAAGAAAATTATGAAGTCACATTCACTAGAATGGCTAGAAACAAAAAGCACTGGAAACTTTTGGCAAGGACTTGGGTAATCCGGGAAAGAATATGAAATGCCCGCACAGTGGTGAATGAAGCGGTGCAAATGTTGTGGAACGGTCTGACAGCTTTTCTGAGAATTAAACAGATTTAACGGAGTTGAACAGGATTCAGCAATTCTCTTCCTAGCTATATAGCCAAGACAACTAAATTCTTGTACTGACACAAAAACTTGGACATGAATGTTCACAGCTACAATCTTCTTAGGCAATTAAATCAGTTCTACAGGGGAAAAAAAGTGGATAAACACTATAGTTCATAGGGCAGACATCACCTAAGGCCCATATCAAAGGCTTATTTCTCTGAGTGATCCTGGAGGTTTTGGCAGCCAGGCATGCATTGCTGTGGTAAATACTTAAGAGTATTCTCCCCTTCCCCCAAGACAGGGTTTCTCTACATAACAGCAATGCTGCCCTAGAACTCTCTAGACCAGCCTGGCCTCGAACTCAGAGGTCCGCCTGCCTTTGCCTCTTGAGTGCTGGTATTAAAGGCGTGCGCCACCACTGCCCAGTGTGAGACTGTTCTTATAAGGAAGGAAAGATTATTTTGGCTCATAGTCTCAGATGTTCTATGTCTTTGAGTCTGCGGTAACAGAGTAGATCATGGTGGGAGAGAACAGAAAAAGCTGTTCCTCCAGTAGCATTTGGAAAGATAGGCAGGCAGGCAGGCACATGCACACCTGCGCACACATACACACACACACTCAAGTGGGGGGCAGGGAGAATGACTAAGGACATATCTCCAATGTCTCCTTTGAAGTCAGGCCTCTGATGATCCAAACACTTCCTGCCAGACCTTCCTTCTAAAGGTTCTGCCACCTTGCAGTAGTGCCCCAAGTTAGAGACCAAGCAAGCTTTTGTCACATGGGCCTTTGGGGTGCACAGTTCACACCTAAAAAAGCCTGTGAGGTGAGTGATCGTGCTCTGCCATGAACTCCCTGGATGTTGCGTCACAGGCCCAAAGCAACCTGGCCAATAGATTACATATTAGAATCGACATAACCATGAAACAAACCTTTCTCTTGCAGAAGTTGACTACCCCAGCTGCTTCGCTATGATGACAAAAACTAGCACAGAATCCCACTGATGTGGGTTGTCTTTCTGTATATGTGTTGCTTTTATTGGTTGATGAATAAAACTGTTTTGCACAGTAGCTTAGCAGAGTAAAGCCAGGCAGGAAATCCAAACAAATATCTATATCTATCTATCTATCTATCTATCTATCTATCTATCTATCTATCTATCTATCTATCTATCTATGGAAAGTAGACAGAGCAAAGGGGACATCAGCAAGCCACAAAGGAAACAAGACATGTAGAAAATGAGGTAATGCCACAGTCACATGGCAATATATAGACTAATAGAAATGGGTTAATTTAAGATATAAGAGCTAGCTAGAAATACATCTGAGCTATCACCTAAACAGTGTTGTAATTAATATAATTTCTGTGTGACTATTCGGGTCTGGGCAGCTGGGAAGAGGAAGCACAGTCTCTATTTACAGTACACACAACAGGATTTTGCTTAGCCATAATTAATTAAAGTTTTTGGTTCATTCTGTTTTGTTTGGTGAGCATGTTTAGTGCTGGGAATTGAACCTGTGGCCTTACCCATGCTAGACACATGCTTCATCCCTGAGCTGTGCCCTCAGCTGTGAGATTATGATGCATACTACAAAATGGATGACCCTTCAAGACATTATGCAAATCAAAATAAGCCAGTGATAAAGACACATGTTATATAATTTTACTGACATGAAATCTCCAGAATACCCGTATCAATAATGTCACAGCAAAGACCAGTGGTTCCTAGGAGATAGGGGAAGGAAATGGAGGATGACTGAAAACAGTTACTGGGTTTGCTTTTAGGATGCTAAAAATGTCCTGAATGTGGTTAGTGGTATGATTGCCCTAAAATGGAATATTATGGTTTGTGCTTTAAATTTCAGTTAAAAAGTGCTAAGGGCCAGCAAGATGTCTTCATAGATGTAGAACACACTGAAATCCATGTAATGGTGGGAAAAGAATCAGCGCAACTCTCAAATGCAAATAATTATATGTAAAGATATGGGCTCTGAACTGCAAGAATAAATAAGTAGCTTCTGGTTCATAGAGCAAAAACCCAAGGACAAAGAGCAGGCTTTTTGGTGTCACACCACACTAGCCTGAGAACTCTCCAGTCATGTGTTTTGTTTTTGTTTTGTTTGTTTTTTAGGGATGTAAAGCCAAACCAAGTAACCTTGTTAAACGGTGCATGGACAATGTGCAAATTAATGTGGGGCTACATGTATATAACAGTGTTTTTTTTTTATATCAGTGCTAGGTTTGTGTAGACTCGTGCGAAGGTCAGAGGCAAAGCCTAGATTTACAAGCACAGGTAGATGACCTTGAGGGGCAGAGTAGACAGTGTTAATGTAGGGAAGGCAGGCTGAGAAGACGATGGACACGAGCCAGGCAGGCAAAAGATGACCTCAGCTTTTACAAGTCCCTTACGTACTTATGGACTTAGACACATTTATGTACTTATCTAAAATAGGTATCAAGTGCATTTATGTATAAAGGGATTAAATTTTAGATATTTCCTGTGATGGGAAACAGAAGACTACAGTCACTTGCAGGAAGTGCTTAAATAAGCATCCAGGAAGACTTCTCAGCTTTCCAGGGACCATATCTCGAACAGTTTGGGACCTGCGGTGGAACGAACTTGTTCTCTCAGCATTTGAAATGTTGATGAAAGAGGATCAGCAGTTCAAGCCCAACCTCGACTGCATTCTCTCACCAAACCTGTCTCTAAAAATAAAAAAAAAATAAAATAAAAATCCAAAGCAAACACTAAAACTGTTTTTGGTGATAACAATCTCGTAAGGAAAAACAAAATGAAAGCCGAAAGGAATAATAGTCTCTTCATTTTCCTGAGAATAACAGCTACAAGTGATTGAAACATGACATTATTCCTCAGGCGGCCGTCAAGGCCGCTGTGGCCCAAACATGGTTTATAGCAGGTTTTGAAATACTCTAAGCGGTTACTGCTGGAGAAGCTCTCCAGCCACATGAGCTTTGAGCCATTTGTCAATATCCCCAGTTTTAGAAGTGGTGCCACAGTATGCTCCGTTAGCTTCGCTGTGGATATCACCTGACACAGGGGTCATGGTGGCAATTTTTCCCCCAGGAAATCAGAGGTAGTTCGCATAGTCTGAAAACATGGACCCTTCGCTTGTGCCGAAGTGCCAACCTGAGAGTGTCCGTGCCAAGTTCTCGGCATGCATCCCGTGAAGAGCGTAAAATATAAGCATCTGTAGACCTTGATTCCTTTGCTTGCCATCCTGCCACCTTGTAATGGGTTTCTTGGAAAGGAAGGTGAATGCTGAGACTTTTTTTGTCAGGACTCAGATCTTTATCAGAACTGGCTCTGGACCCTTTGTGAAAATGGCAGGGTAGACCAATTCACTACAAAAGTTGAGCTCCCGAATGGTGCAGGGCCTTGCTGTATATATGATTTTATCTCCTTTGTTCCCCTTCTATGCTAACATCTATTCTCATTGGGCACTCATAAGGCCTTTCAGTTTCTTTCACTTGGTAGTATTTAATTTATTCCTCTAAATCCCACTTTTCTGGCTTTGGAGTGTACCTTTTTAAAAAATATATTTTTTAACTAACATTTTTTTTCATTTATTTTACATACTGACCAGTTTCTCCTTCTTCCTCTCCTCCCATTCCTTCCCGACCCCATTCACCCCGAACCCTATCTCCCCCACTCCCCATCCACTTCTCTGTCTCCATTCAGAAAGGGACAGGCCTCCCATGGGTTTGAACAAAACATGACACATCAGGTTTAGCTAGAACCAAGTTCCTCCTCCTGCATCAAGACTGGGAGAGGTAAAAGCCAGCTAAGCACCAGGGACAGGTTCTGATCTTACTGCTAGGAGTCTTACAAGCAGTTCAAGCTACACAACTGTCACACACACACATGCAGAGGACCTAGGTCGTTCCCTTTCAGGCTCCCTAACTGTTGGTCTACCCAGAGTCCATGTGCTCCCACGATCTCAGGCTAGCTGTCTCTGTGGGTTCTCTCATCATGACCTTGCCCTCCTGGCTCATATAATCCTTCCTCTTTTTCTTCAGGAGGACTCCTGCAGTTTGGCCCCCATGCTTGGCTGTGGATCACTGTATCTGCTTCCATAAGTTACTGGATAAAGGCTCTCTGATGACAATTAGGGTAGTCACCAATCTGATTACAGTAGATGGCCAGTTCAGCCCCCCTCTCCGCTGTTGCTAGGAGTATTAACTGGGGCCATCAAAATACCAATAATCCAATTTAAAAAATGGGGTACAGATCTAAACAGAGAATTCTCAACAGAAGAATCTTAAATGGTCTAAATACACTTAAAGAATTGGTCAGGGGGCTGGAGAGATGGCTCAGAGGTTAAGAGCATTTTCTGCTCTTCCAAAGGTCCTGAGTTCAATTCCCAGCAACCACATGGTGGGTCACAACCATCTGTAATGGGATCTGGTGCCCTCTTCTGGCCTGCACGCATACACACAGACAGAATATTGTATACATAATAAATAAATAAATATTTAAAAAGAATTGTTCAGCATCCTTAGTCATCAGGGAAATGTAAATCAAAATGATTCTGAGATACAATCTTACACCTGTCAGAATGACTAAGATCAAAAACACTGATGACAACTTACGTTGGAGAGGGTGTGGAGTAAGAGGAACATTCCTTCATTGCTGGTGGGAATGCAAACTTGTACAGTTACTTTGAAAATTGGTATGGGAGTTTCTCAGAAAAATGGGAATCAATCTGTCTCAAGACCCAGCTATACCAATCTTGGGTATATACTCAAAGAATGCTTAATCATACCACAAGGACACTTGCTCCACTATGTTCATAACAGCACTATTTGTAATATCCAGAACCTGGAAACAACTTAGATGCCCCTCAACTGAAGAACGAATAAAGAAAATGTAGTACATTTACACAATGGAGTATTACTCTGCTGTTAAAAACAACGATGTCAGGGGCTGGAGAGATGACTCAGTGGTTAAGAGCATTGACTGCTTTTCCAGAGGACACAGGTTCGATTTCCAGCACCCATAGGGAAACTCACTACTGTCTGTAACTCCCAAATCTGACACCCACACACAAACAGCAAGACATACATGCAGGCAAAACACCAATGCACATAAAATAAAGACAAATAAATCATTTTTAATATACATAATAAAATGAAAATTTCAGGCAAATAGATGGAACTAGAAAAAAATCATCCTGAGTGAGTTAACCCAGACCCAGAAAGACAAGCATGTACTCATTCATAAGTGGATATTAGGAGTCAAAGACAGGATAACCAACATACAATTCATAGTCCCAGAGAAACTAGATAACAAAAAGGGCCCAAAGAGGGATGCATAGATTTTCCTGGAAAGGGGAAATAGAAGAGATCTCCTGGGTAATCTGGGGGCAGGAGTGGAGGGACGGGGATGGGGGTAGGGCATCCTGGGCACCTGAGGCAGGTTGGGAGTGGGATGGAGGAGAAGAGTGAGAGAAGTGAGTGGGTGGGGCATTTTGGGGTTAGGGAGAGATCAGGGAAACTCCTGAAACTCTTTGGAGAGGTAGATTTGTTATAAATTTTCACATCTTTGCCCTGGTGGCTTTAACAGAAGCATACCGTGACTGTTACTTAATTTCGTGACTTCATTAAGATTATGAAATGGGAATTTTCTAGTTTTATTTCCTTTGGCATTCTTTTAATGGGAACTACCCTGTAAGTAGGCCTTTCCATCTGTAGCTGGTTATTTGATCACCCGGAATGCTGCTGACATGGAGAAGGCAGGGAAAACGCTTGACTCCTTCCCTTCATGAACCGGTGTTTACAGTAATGAGCCTAGCACTCCAGTGGCCTTCAATCAACACGGAGCGTTTGCTCCCTGCTGTTCCTGTCCGTCTCATCTGGTCTCAAGGAACTCTATAGATGTAATGAGTTTTTCCCAAAAGTTATACTTAGGTTGCCCAGACTATTGCCAACAATAGTCTTTTCATTTTGGCTACTATGTCCCTTGTCACGTAATCTTGGAATGTTTCCCGGATTTCCAGAAACGGCAAGATTGCATCAGCCATTTCTCCAGAGAGCCCCGGTACTTTCTGAGAGGAACATTATTTAAAAGCTACAGCTGAGTATTAAAATGCCATTTCTTCAGGAGTTCCAACTGATTCTCTTCTTTGGCCTCACTAGTCTTTTTTGTGGACACACCTAGTAAATACAGGCTTCAGCATCAGAAACTACTTGAGTTTAATTCCCTCCCTTCCCACATGCAAGCTATCAGAAAACTTCATTATATATCTAAAATATGCTTTAAGTTCTCCTTCTCCTTCCCCTCCCCTTCCTTCTCTTCTTTTCTTTCTCCTCTTCCTTTTTCTCCCTCCTTCTCCTCCTTTTCTTCTTCCAGTGCTATAGACTGAATCCACGGTTTCACCATGCTAAACAATTATTCTACCATTAAGCGACACTCCCAGTCCCCCCCTCCCATTTACTATCTTTACTGTCTCATGCCAAGCCCACTTACAAGCCTTCAACCTGACTTTTCTCCATTCATTTTTATTTTTATTAAAAATTCAGACGCTCTCATTTCTCTATTTAAGTCCCATGCCATAACTGAAACTCCTTAAGATTGCTGCTCGGCCCAGCGTGGTCTTCCTGTGTCCCTTGAATCTCATCTTGTACCTGTTTTCTCCCTGTCTTGCTGTGCTGTGGAATTTTCTCTCCTTCACTCTATGATCTGCTGGGCCTCCAAGTTCTTCTATCTGTCCTGTCTCGACTCTATCTCCTGCCGTGCTTCTGTCCTTAGCTGAGACCCCTCCTGCTCGGAAAGACTTTATCCCATGCCCAGCTCGGTTTAGCATAGACAGACACTGCCTGGCTGATCGTGGTTGTGGATGTGGATATGCATGTTTGTTTCATAGCCATGTCTTTCAGGACCCAATACCCTGGGGGAGGGGGTAGGAATCATTTAGTGCTTGGTCACTGGAACAGTACTGCTGTCTACAAGGCACACCGTAAATAAACGCTAGCTGGTGAATACATTTGACAGAGAAAGACTACCCATGTCAGATTCTCTAGGAATGGCATGTTCAGTGGATGTCCCCTATCTCCACTACAGTAGAGTAAATCCTCACTGAAGTCCTATGACACAGTTATGGTCAGTAAGGAAAACAACAGCTGTATTCATTGTGTTGTTTACTCAATTCTTTTGTCTTTTGACACTGGGTCCCGCTATGCAGTCCCAACTGGACTGGAACTCACTATGTAGACCGGGTTAGCCTCAAATTTGCAACAGTCCTCCGGTCTCTGCTTCCTGACTGCTGGGATTGCATAACGAGCTACATGTTTTGATTTCTTTCCTCTCCATGTGTATGTGTGTTGACAGGTGCGTGTGCATTTGAGTGTATGCATGCGGAGGTCAGAGGTTGACATCAATGTCTTCATCAGTCCCTCTTCACCTTATATATCGGAGCAGGGTCTTTTGTATTCAGAGTTCATGAAGTTTCCCTGTTTGCTAACTTGCCCTGAGGGTCTCCTACTAAGTACTGGGATTACACAGTGTGGTGGGACACCATAATCTTCCTGCCATTTACATGGGTGCCAAGAATCCGAACTCTGGTCTTCACACTTGCGTAATAAGCTTCTTTGCCCACTGAACTGCCACCCAAGTCCATTTCGTATGTCCTGAAGTCTTTTTGTCCATGGCTTGTTTGTTTGCATGGCTCCCGATGACCTGAGATGTGAAAAGAGCTCATAACTGTTATGAGTTGGAGACTTTCACGTCCTTTCTTCCACATGCTTGCCTTGACTGCATTCTGAGGCATGTCCTGTTACCTCTATTAATAGAGGAGGGACAACGCATCCAGCACAGCTAAGGACTTGACCTGACTCAGGTGATGAAGAATAAAGAAGGGACAGACCCTCAGTTACATGTCTAGAAGGGCAGAATCAGGTGGGTCTCCTGTCTGTCAACTACACGGATCTGCTCAGGACTTTGTTACTTATGCATTCGCTCAGGCATCCTTGACTCCCCATCAGGGAAAACTGAACTTAGAATGATTGAGGAACTAGTTGGGCAAGGTGACACACATTTAAGACCAGCCTTGGATACACAGTGAGTTCAAAGCCAGATTTGGGGTACCTGAGACACTGTTTCACATACGCACCCTCCATAATATTTTATAAAAGAAAGGGAAAAAAATCGAGGAGCTAGACTGAAAATTCCTAGCTAAGGTAAGGAGGGCTGACTTTAAACTCACTCTTCGGATTCCAGCCTTAGTTTTGTTTAATCTGCTACATCTCATAACGAGGAGAGAAGAGTATCCGTATTTTCCGAAAACAGCCACATGTCATCACTGATTCTTGGCAGTGGACTTTTTTGTTTATAAAAGACTGGGAATTTGGGGGTTGGAGAGATGGCTCAGCAGTTAAGAGCACTTGCTGTTCTTCTAGATGGACCCAGTTCCCAGCACTCAGAATGGATGGCTCATGCCTGCCTGAACTTCAGCTCCAAGGGCTTGGACACCCTCTCTGATCTTCATGGCTACCCACACATATAGCATAAATAAACACATATCCATAAATAAAATATTTTACTTTAAACTTTATTATTAAAAATAAAATGTTGCAAATAAGAAAAATCACACATGGAAATAAACCAGACCCAAAGACTATATATTGAGGAAGAGACCTGCTCAGTCATCCTCATCAACTTAGACTGTGAAAGCCAATATGGACAAGTTCAACAGAACTGCCATATACGGGCTGCTCAGGCATGCTTCAGCGTTGCCAGGGCATAAATTTCATTTTTTAAAAAAGTCTATACAACTCAAATGAACTTAAATTAATTTGTGTTTGCCAATGAGGCAGGAGGACCACCAGTTCAAGGTTAGTGTGTACATATGTGGTGAGATCCTCTCTCTAAAACTGGCAAACAAAGCTAATTTCTGCCTGAAGATCCCAGTATAATCAAGAAGAGAGCATGTAACAAAAATCGGTTTGAACAGCCCCTTTCCCTCAAGCACAGGGGAGGGAGGGCAGAGCTATATGTGACCTGGAATGAAGGCTTCATCTGCCTACAACCAGCAGAGGGCCTTCTGTGGGAAGGATGCGCCCAAGATACCGCACATGTGGGGTATGGCAGGGGTCACGGAGTTTAGTTTAGTTTAGTGTGCAAGCTGAAAGACTCAGCCTTGCTGGGAAGGGGTGGGAGAAAGGGCAGCTGTTAGATTGTTCCTGCACAAGCCTGGGAGTACCTCTCCATTTAAAAGGGATAGCCGAGTAAGCTAATTTAGAACTGTCCTCTCCTTCGTCTGTGCCCATTTTATGATTTTCTCTTCATAAGTAAGATTTCAAGGAAATTATTTCTAATTTTATACACGTACCCCATTTTAAAATAAACTTACCATTTTGTATGCAAATTTAAATGTTTTATGTCTTTGAATCCCATTTTAAAGAATGCGTTAGAGCTAGGGATGCAGTTCAGGGATCAGCGATTGTGTAGCATGACCTAGGTCCTGGTTTTGACTTCCCAGCAGTTTTTAAAATGCTGCATTAGCTATCAAAAGAGTCTATGTAAAATCCTGCTAAATAATGAGGAAAAACTCCCTGGCACACGGAAGGCCATTATTCAGCTCCACGCACACAGTTTCCCAAACATGCAGAGGATGTAATTCATTGCGGCGTCTTGTGTCTCAATATGAATGTGTAACTTTTGGCCCTTTCAAACCTGTGATGGATTTTCTGCATGTCTCTCTTTGCTGAGTCGCTTATAAGACTCTGCTCCTTGCTTGAATGACCGAGTCAGGGATTGCGTTTTAAGCATGAGGAAACAGATTTTTCCCCCCTTGTTGTCATTCCTTTCAAAAAGGTTGCTCAAAGTGGTGCTTAAAAGATAATTCTAGCTTGCTAAATTTAGGGTGTGGATAAAGTCCAAAGTGAGAAGACTTCATTGGTAATTGTGCAAGATATGTTAACGTGTGAGGCGAGGAAGGGTGTTTCCAACTCCGAATGACTTTTCCCTCCTTCCCTCCCTCCCTCTCTGACACACACCATGTAATTTAACAAGATCCAAAGTTATCTGCGTCAGTGACAAGCTCTTTACTACCATGACTGAATTTCAAATATAAAACTAGGGGAGTTTTATATATAAAATACGGGTTAGGGGGACGGTACGTGCTCAGTAGGTGCTAAGCCCTGGTTTCAATTCCTAGCACATTTATATAATGTAATATAGTAAATAAATAAAATATAGTAAATAAATAAATAATGTAAAATAGTAAATAAATGATTTCATGTTTGAGTTATTCTAAAAAAAAAAACTCCTTGAAGTCAGAGATACTCTTCAAAATCAGCAAGTTATTTTTTTTTATTTTGGGCGTACTGGGCAAGGCTAGGGAAGCCCCACCTGCTAATCTTCATTCTCAGCCTTTGAGGTTTTGGTCACTTTGTATCACAGACTGACCTTGAGATCCTGATCTTCCTGAATGAGCTTCCAAGAATTCTAGTTTCATAAAGGTATGTTGCCATGACTAGCTTACTCATCTTTGTATTTAAGATATTGTTCTTTAGTCTACTATCTAAAAATAAACAGACAAAAAAAGCAGCAACAGCAGCAGCTCCCTATACAAATTGGTACAAGAAGTGTACTATTATCTGTAGCCTGCTTTGAAATGCATTGAAAATATAATGATGATGAAAAGACGTGTGATATAGATATAGCAGAATATTCTTGTAATAATTCAAGTGGTTCACTCTACAACCTTTTCGCTATAAAAGGGTGGAGGTAGGGACCACACAAGTTGAGTCCAGATTTATTTCCCAGGTAGAATCACAGAGCTGGTGCCAGACAGGATAACCGTGGGGACCTAGATGTCTTCAGCTTTGGACATGTCATTAAACTCTCCACCTTCCAACCTGGTCCCAGATGACAGGCTGGTAGCAGTAGTGAGGTCTCTGGTGACACAAAAGACAATCCAGGGTGACACAAAAAACAAATGCAGAAGGATGGAGCGGAAGGTATTGATCCGTGGTCCCTGAATATTTCAGGAAGGGATACATTGCCGTTTCAAAGTGAAATGTCCCTGACAGGTTCACAGGTTGAACCAATCCACCTGGTATTGCTGTTTGAATAGGTTCTAGGACCCTCAGATGGAGACCTAGCAGGAAAGGCTGTGAGCCTTGAGATTTTATAGCATGGATCTGCTTCCTGTCTCGATTGCTGATGACACCCATTGCTAGCACCACACAGCCTTTCAGCACCGTGCCTTTTCTATAAGAATGGGCTGCATCTCTCATTCGAACCATGAAGGAATCATTCCTTCTTCCTTCATGATGTGTCTTGTAGGGTATCTGATCACAGCAATGAGAGCAGGCAGGATGTGCTCCCACTAGCTCAGAAAGGAAAAGGGCATGGCTTACAGCAAAAGCACCTTACTAAAGGCCACCAGTGGCTTCCTTGTTCTTTGGTCTCCTCCCTCCAGACACAATCCTTCAGTTTCTTGCTTTCTGGGTGTTTTGTTTAGGGGGCACTGCAGACAGACTCTAGGGCCTTGCCCAAACTAAGTAAGTGCTCCACAACCAATGACACCCCCAAGCCCTCCACCACTTTCTAAGCTATCCATGGCTTTCTATAGACACAGAACCTGAATCAACCCAACAGAGATCTGAATGCGGCAAGTAACAGAAACAATCCCCTGACATTTATTACTGCATTTCGGATTTGGGTTCCAATCGTTTCTTCTTATTGGTCTCTTCATGCTTCAAATTTTAAAGTCTTCCAGTCATAACAAATGCTATTCATGTCTTTGAAGAAACCAGCACCTTGAGACATAATGCTTATTCATTGAACATTTAGAACTCAGTCTCTGTGGGGATTCACACCGTCATTTAGGCATGAATCCTTAGCAATCCCTGTGGTTTGTCTTTTGCGGGGGTTGTTTTCTGTTTCCCTTTCATGGTAACAGCAACTCATCTGGAGGATTCTACAAGGATATGATAGTCTTAGTAATATCAGACAATAGGCAAAGATGAAGAAAAATGTGCTGTTTTGTAAGAGATCATGACGGACCACACTCAGTAACCATCAAGTGCCCCACAATGTTTCCCGGTGCTGATGTCCCCCTAGCTACTCCTCTGCGGAGCACAAATAGTGTCTTGATGAGCTGTCACAGAGGTATAGAATCAAAGCACAAAGTGACAGTTGATGTCATTCCCTCAGAAAGGAAATGGGCATGACTTTTAATTTCTTACATTGGCTCAGTTGCAATCCACCATTGCAACTTTGAGTTGGAACAATAAACAGCTTAATATGTGCCATGAATTTGTACAAGCTTGTATAGCTGGTTGTTTCCAAATCAATTACATTTGTCCCTCTGAACTTGTGCACACAGGTTGAGCTGTGAGTGACATGTCCGGGACAGCGAGGGTGGGAGTCGGATGCTCAGAGAGACCGGAGACAATGGAGTGGAGGTCCAGTGACAGGGAAGGAGGAAACGGGACAAAACTGAAGGATAAAAGACTTTAGTGAAGATGGGGAAACCCTGGCTGTGGTGGGTTGAGCAGGAAGTATCAGGAGGAATGGCAGAACTTGGGTGTGTGTGAGACCAGGGTCTATTTACATAGCCTGGCTAGGTACATGGCTACTTATATGGCTTTGTCGGAACTCACTATGTGGACAGGCTGGCCCTAACTCAGATCTGCCCACCTCTGCCTCCCAGCTGTTGGGATTAAAGGCGTGTGCTGCTATGCCCAGCCCAAAGTTATCAAAGCTGGTCTATATAGTTAGTTCAACACAACTTTCTCTGATCCTTTTCCCTTTCAGACACATTCAGGGTGTAAGTTCTTTGTTAATATAAGTAGGACTGGGCATGTTGTAGCTGCCTATGACTATGTGGGACTCAGAGGAGAAATAATTAGCTTGGTTCTCAGATGGTGCTTAGTGGTTTGGGTTTTTAAGTTTATCTGCATAAACTTCAGGAAGCTACTGCATCAAAGCCTTTGTTCCTGGTCTCCACACAGTACTTCCCAGCCCCCTCCCCCCATATCCCACCCTATGGTCCATCCCCACATTAGCTTCATATAGAATGCATTCTTTGGTTCCCAAAAGTCTGGTTAATTGTGGTAAATGGTCACATGACAACTCTCAAGGTTGGGCACACTCCTGGTGTTGCTGTCAGCTTAACAAAGGCGCCCGCAAAGCTAAGTTGGAGGACGCAGGTAGATGATCTGGGCCAAAAGTTGCCACCATGTGGAATTCTCAATGGGGGAATAGGCCAGGATCTACTACTGGTCAGGGTCTGTAGGGACACAGAAGTAGTAGAGATTGGGTCCGAGGGTAGCTACATGGACCTTTGAGGTTCCAAAGTCTCGGGCACTGAACTTACAGAGAGAATCCTATCGTTCCAAGACTTAGTTGGTGAATGACACGGGAAGACATCCGATTTTAAAACATTTCCAAAACTCCTGGTGATCAATCCTGGCTACATCAGATCTTACTTCACACCAGCGTTTAATCCTTTTTCTTTTGCATTGCTGGAACCTGAACCCAGGTCCTTGAGCATAAGAACCAAGCACTCTACCACTGAGCTGTGCCCAGCCCTCAGTTTTCTTTTTTTCAAAAGGATTAGATCTTAAGCCTTAGAAAGGCCAAGTGTGGTCTGACTTGGAAGGAGGAAGATGCAAGGTGAAGGGTTCAGGTCCCGCTCCTGGCACAGGTCACAACCACGAGCCAAATTTGATTAAAGAAACATGTTATTAAATTTAATTTTCTTTAAATACATAACCTTTTCCCACTCTCAGCTGCTTGGCTGAAGAAGAGACTCCACCCCCTCCGTCCTTGAGGGGCCGCATACGTAAAGCCTGAGATGGTGAGGATGAAGTATAAAAATACTGTTTACAAAGGGAAGCAGACGTCCGCACTATTGTAACCTCCCGACACCCCTATCCCAGGGTTCTTTTCGTTTCAAAATAATAATAATAATAACAGCCCCATGGGAATGTGCTGATAGAAACAGTTCCTTCCTACAGAGTGGGGTCTCTTCAAAACCAGCAAGGAATAGGAAGCTCTGAGATTAACCAGGGTCGGGGAGAGAATGGATAGCACCTTACATCCTAACAGGAGATGGTTGGTCCCATCACCCTGCCGTTGGTTTCCTACACCCCATGTAAACATCGACTTTTCCCTTTTCTGGGGCCCTGCCCTCCTTTATTTCATGCTGAGTCTTTCACCTTGGTTCTTTTAATCTTTCCTTCCATCCCTTTAAACCATCCCAAGGCTCCGGCAGGAATAAGGGATATGGGTGGGGCGGGGCCACATCCTCCAAGTCAGAGTAGCTTGTTCTCCAAAGGGAAGCATCCTGGTCCACAGTCACAGGGTTGACTCCTTCCCAGGGCAAGGATGAGGCAGGCAGATAGTGTAGTACCAGATAGAGTAGTCTGGCTGGGCGAGGCCACTGGGACTGGGTAACAGGGAAAGAAACGCTGGGAGACAGAGCTGGGGCGAGTCTGGTACTGGTCCAGCACTGCTGGTGAAAGCCCAGCCCTGTCACCTTTGCCTTTAGGCAAGCACGAATGTCACCACCCAGAAGTCTTGTTCGTTGTATAGAGGAACCCCAGTGTCCACAAAGTAAGCTGTCTTCTCAAGTGTCCACGTCCAAGGAGCGCTCACACCAGCTCATCCAACAGGATCCCAATGCTCTGCGTGGTCTCTGTGGGGCCAGCGATGGGCTTGTTACACATGGGGCAGACACAACGCACTTCTAGCCACTTCACCAGACACCTGTGAACAAGAGGACGGTTATCTCCGAGGAGCCATTCCAGATGGCTCCAGCTGTCTCTGAGTCCAGCTGCTTCTGAGAACAAAGTACCCCTGTGCTTGCCCTGAGCTCACCCCTCTGGGGTGCTGAACCTAGGGCATCACTGTTGAACAACATGGGCAGGATTAGAAGGTTCTTAAAGATACTCCCCTAATTATTTCTCCTCTACAGAAACACCCCCCCCCCACAACACACATACAATCACATTTCCACATACTTGCGGTGAAAGGCATGCTGGCATGGAAGTACACCTAGCTCATCCTTCCCCTTGAAATCTTCCAGGCAAACTGCACAGGTCTGCTATGGGGAGGGAAGAAGGGAGGGGGGGATGGGAGTCGGGGGAGAGAGAGAGAATCTGTGAGCTAAGGGTCTAGAGGCCCTCTTCATTCATCCCTCCTGAGTATTCACCATCGAATTTTCAAACAAGGAAACCAAACTCCAGCCCAGTCTCTTGCCTCCTGCAGCAGCCAGCAGAAGCTCAGTCATATTTATAACACAGCATTGACAGGATAACAGCCAACACGGCTGCTTAAACTGAAATCAACCAAATGAAGAAATTATAAACATGGCTCCTCAGCAGCACGAGCCACATTTCTCCCACTGTTTATCTCATTATGGAAATGTGGGCTGGGACATGGGTCAGTGGTCGAGTTTTGCACACCATTTGTGAGATCCCAAATTGGATCCCCTGCACCAAAATCAAACACTAAAGAGTGTGTGTTGATTTTTGCTCTTAGTGATAAGGCCCCTGGGAGAGGAAACATGGATCTCTCTGCTCAACATCCTTGAGCAGTGATTTATTTTAGGTTTTGTCTCTTTGGGTGGACAGACTCTCAAGCAGCCCAAGCTGACCTCAGACTCACTGTATAACCAAGGCTGTCCCTTAAATTTCTCATCTTTTAGCCTCCACCTCCCTAGTGTTGGGACTGTAGATTTGTGATAGTACTTTCAGGCTACTGTTTATATGCATGCCAATTCTTTTCCCATGATGCACTGTTCACTCATGCCGACACCATTCTAGGTTGTTCTGGTACTCAATAGCTACCATCTTCTCACAATCTTACATCTAACAAGCCATAGTGCGATCAAATCCCTACAGTACCCTTTAGACATGGATGCTATTATTGTTACTGGTAACTTCCCAGCTATTTACACTGCATATATTTTGGCTCAGGAGAGAGAGTTGTGCTCATGGTGCCTATTTAGCGGATGCAGGCTACTTTGGTATGAGTTCGTTCTAAGGCTCTCTCAAACCCTGGAGGAGGTCATCCATATTTTCAATGCTCAACAGATACCTATGACTGATGGCTCCCAGATTGGATAGACTCAGAACATTCTTATGAACACACAGATTTTGAATTGATGTTGGTCTCAAATTCTAGCCTACAGCATGGACTAAGGAGGAACATAGTAATAAGAAGGACTGTAGGATAGATGTCATGTCATGGCTATCTTGGCTGTCAATTTGACTATATCTGCAATTTACTAAAACCAAAATGGCTGGGCACACCTCAGAGATTTTCTTCTTTCTTCCCTTCCTTTTTTTTTTTTCTGAGACAGGATTTCTCTGTGTAGCCCTGGCCCTCCTTGAACTCAGAGAACTGCCTGCCTTTGAAGGCTAGGATTAAAGGCATGTCCCATCACCACCTGGCAGTGAGAGATTTTTTTCTTAACTAAATCACCCATTTCTAATCTGGATCTGTAAGGTGAGAAATCCACCTGTACTCTGGGGCCACTATGGCAGGCTAGTGGACAAGGGAAGAAGAAAGCAGCCCTGCCTGCTTGCTCTCTCTCACTGGCAGACCCATTCCTTCACTGGCATTAGAGTCTACTTCTTTGAGATTCCAGAATCTAATGAAGACTAGCTGAGACATCCAGTCTTGTGAATTAAACAACTACTAGATTCTTAGCCCTTTCAGTAGACGGTCACTATTGGACTAGCTGGACCACAGCCTGTAAGCAATTCTAATAAATCCTTAATATATATTCATTCTGTCAGTTCTGTTCCACTTGAGAACTGACGAATACAGATATATGTGCTGTTACATTCTTTAAATCCATAATTACAACCCGATTTATGAAACGCTGCGATCTCAGCTGAACTACTGCAAAAGGCTTAGGAAACCCCTGAAATTACTTTAAGGACCGGAGGTGTGGTAGCAACGTGAAAACCAAGAGTAAATAAAATGAGGCCATGTCTAGGGAGTCTCATATTTGGTGATGCTGGAATCCTCCTCATTTTCAGACAACCACAGACGGCTCACTCGCTGGTTAGGGTGTCTGTGGCTATGGATAGAAGCCTTGGGAGATGAGTTAGGTAACCTCAAAGGCTGAGGGGACTGGTCGGGAAATGGTCCATTAAAAGGGGGGGGTGGGGGAAAGAAGGGAAGGAGGAAATGATATAATTACATTTTAATTGAAATAAAAAGGTCAAAGTTGAGAGACCCAATAGAATTGGTCTTATATTGGTGGGCTTGGGGAAAGGATGGAGGGGAGACAGGCCAGAACTACTGCAAGGTATACAAGTCACTGATCTGTTAGGACAATGTCATATACATGAGTTAAAGGACCTTATTTTCTTTAGCCATAGACCAGAGTACAGGTTCTGAATAAAGGGAAAGTTAGTAGCACACTGCCTATGCCAAAGAGCATGTGACACCCTTAAAGATTCAACACAGCACACTGCCTATGACCACACATAGATTTTGCCCAGCATATTGCCTATGGCATAGAGCCTAAAGCCACCTGTATAGGTTCAACACTGCACACTGCTTATGGTCTAGAGCCTGTGACATCCTTACAGATGTCTACACAGTACATTGTCTATGACATAGAGACCGTGACACCCTGTTCCCATTTATCTCGAGTCTTTTGTGATCCCTTTGTTTCATGCCTTATCTGACTCTAGACAAAAATGCATTACCTACTGGGTTGAAGTCCTTCTGTTTGGACACAGGAACCTGAAGGCAGGGACTAAAGAGTCTGGAGAAGGTCCAAGCAAAGAGCTGGAGAAAGATGCTCTAAGCAGGATCCTCCCAAACGTTATTCCAAGACACTTACCCCATAGAGCTGCAACTTCTTGGCATCACCTTTAAGCACCACCTGAGGAGGAAAGACGCAGCGGATGTCTGTAGGTACCAACTACAGAGACCAGAGAGGCTCACCGAATGATGCGACCCCCTCTCTCTCCATGAAGATGAAGGGCAAACCCAGCTTGAGGACAGTGGCAGGAGTGGTAGGCCCCCAGGATGCCCAGGAGGTAAGGGAATGTAGGCTATGGAAGTTTGGGTTTACTCTCCCTATCAGGGCAAGTGGTGAGGAGAAAGTTTAATGCAAAGAGACAGTATTTACCTCCTTATAGCCGTACCGTTCGCTCTGTGCCTGGTTCCGGAGTTTACTAGGTAAAGAAAGAGGAGAGGGCAGATTACCATTTCTTTTCTTTTCTTTCTCTTTCTTTTTAAAGATACATAGACAATGACAGTATATGTGAAGGCTGACTGCTTGGACATTTTTCTGGAGATGAAACAGGTACTTATCATAGATGCCAATGGCGGCATAGTTCAGATGTATGCAAGCCAACCAGAGATAAGGATTAAGGCTTTATTAGCAGGTCCCAGTCACATTCTCCAGTAGAGCATCCTGTATGGCTTATCTGCCTTCTTTGCCTTTTCCCAGTCGGTAAATTCCTCCAGGTATCCAAACTACGGAGATCAACTGTATTCTTACTATGTGCCGAAGGAGCTAGATATTTTTTAACTGCTTGCCTGTACACAGCCACTCGATAGCCAAAACACAGCATGTTGATACTCATAACAATGGTGTAATAAATAGTCCATCCAGGTTTGTTGTGTGTCCCTTGGAGATTGACATTGTCTCACTGAATCCAAGTGACTACAGGAAGGAGGAACTTTCCATTTTATAGACGAAAAAAACCAAATGAACCCCAAAGAAATCAAGCAAGTTGCCCAGACTTTACAGAGATGATGGGGAGCAGCTCCTGGGTTAAATAGAAGTCAGTCTCTGTGATTAGGGCGCCTATATTGTTTACCACAGAGCATGATCCCCCTGTCTCTGCAATTAGGTGGAATACATCGGAGTCCTAAGTTCTTATTTGATTGTGAGATACCTGCTTGCTTTTTTAAGCCTTTGACTTCGGGTGACCCACTGTACAGATGGCTAGAAACATGAATAGACACTGACTCTGCCATCTTACATCAATGGGGAAATTCTTCCTGAGTTCTACACACAGCCCAGATGGACTTCAAATTCATGACCTTCAAAAAGAATTGGGACCATAGTCCTAAGCTATGTGCCCAGCTGCAGGTAGGTGGACGGCCTCCCATACATGGGCATAGAACTGTCTCTCACCTTTTTTTGCTGTTGTTGAGAGCTAGAAATTAACCCCAGTGCCCAAGGCATGCTATAATGATCAAGTTAATTTGATTAAGAAATACCTTAAAAGCCAGCGGTGGTGGCACACACCTTTAATCCCAGTACTCGGGAGACAGAGGTAGGAGGATCTCTGTGAATTTGAGACTAGTCTTGCCTACAAGAGCTAGTTCCAGGATAAGCTCCAAAGCTACAGAGAAACACTGTCTCAAAAATCAAAAAACAAAACAAAACAAAACAAAACAAAAAAACCTTAATCTCAGTATTCGGTAAAATATATCTCAGGGTGTGTCTATGATGTCATTTCCAGACATAATCCAATAATGAGAGTTTTAACCTAGTCCTCCAATGGATTCATGGTACAGTGGCATCAATGAAGATTGCAGAAAGAGGAATCTTACCCTGGCCCTGCTGTTTTCTCTACTTTCTGTTCTTGTCCAGTAAGAATTGACAAATAGCCCCTGCCACAAGTTCCTGCCACCACAATTTTCTGCTTAAGCATTTGAGACTATGTGACCATGGATGAAACCATCTGAAACCACAAATCAAATCAGGCATTTTTCATAGCAATGATAAAAGCATATATTTAATATATGCTATATTTACTGCATACATGCTTTACCACAGAGCTACACACCCAGCACTTCTAACATAGGTTTGGCTGGAGTATGGGAGGGAAACCTGGCTATACTGGAGTAGGGCCAAGTCCTGTTCTTACAGAATCGACGGGCTAAGAACAGCTTTTATTCTTCACTATGTAAAAATAGGAAAATAACATCTCCTAGTATATAAAAACTTTCACCTCACAATCCGAAATTTTAGCTCAGCAGCAGGGCACTTGTTTCCCACGTATGAAGGCCTGGTTTTGATTCCCTGCACTACCAAAGGAAAAAAAATTCATTTTTCTAAAATGCCATTGGCCCAGCAGTTTCTGAATTGTCCGTGATTGCCTTTGGAACCGGCTATAGCGGCATCAGAGCATGGCTGGGTGTCTGTGAGACTCCACAACCAAGAAAGCCCGCTAATAAAAAGGTTGCTGGCCTGAGTGAGGAAAACAGATCACCTCATTTCTGTGGCTGCAGCTCCTCCCAAGGTGGCGAAGAAGCAAACGCAGAGCCCTGCCTGAGAGGTGGGTCAGGACCGATAAGATCTGGCCACCTGCCTCCTCCATCCTTTCTGACAGGAAGTCACGTGGTCTGGCAAGGCTGAATGTTCCGGAGCCTCTGGGAAAGTCCCAGCCAGGTGGACTCCTGCCAGGGCTTGGGGCTGAGCAGCACTGCCATTGCCCCTTCTTCCCCGCCACCCCTCTCCTGCCCCCTCTACAGTGTGCTTTCTGCTCACTTTCAGGCCTGGACTAACTCCCAACTGTCTAATCCTTTAAAATGCAGAACTACCTAGTTCTGGAAAGGCTTCCATATACATCATGCAAGTGTGTCTTCTTCTCAGCTCCCAAAGGAGCTGGACAGGGAAGGGTGTGTCCAAAGCACGGATGAGCTATTACCTGACCGTGCTGTGTGTGGTTTTTCTTTAGAAAAAAAAAAAAACTTTCATCTTCTTTCCTGTTTTTGAGAGTCTTATGTAACCCAGGTTAGCCTCAACACTTGCTATGCAGCCAAGGATGACCCTGACCTTCTGATCTTCCTTCCTCAATCTCTGAGATGCTAGGATTATGTGCTTGCTAGGCACTCTCCCATTTAGCTATAACCCAGTTCATCTGCACTCTTGAGCTCATTCTGAACCTGCCCTCTAGGTCTAAGGACCAAATGCTTGCTAGGTCACTGAGCAACATTACACCCTTGTCTGGGGGTAGAAGTTTAACAGAGAATACCACACATTCTTTTAAGGGTTCAACTGCCTCCCCATCAACGCTGATACACTTGTGCAACATGTACTTCACTTTATGACCACTGGGGTTCTTGGGGTCCATTCACCTATTGTGTATGGCAGGCTCCCTTTAGTGGAGGGAACCCAAACCCTCAAAACTCCATTTTCATCCTGCGTGGCTATTTCGGCTCAGGAAGGATTAGGTCGTGAGGGGATGGGGCTCAAATAGTTGCAAAGAAAACAGCAGAAAGCATACTCTGGGCCGTCCCAGCTAGGGATGGAGAGCCAAGAACTCTGGACAGGTGGCTCTCTCAGCTGCTGGCTGAGCAAAGCAACTAAAAATACCACGATTTCAGCGAGAACATTGCAAGCTACCGCCAGCAGGCTCTCTCTTCCCTCTTTTCCCTCTTGAGAGCAAAACAATGCAGCCAGCTCCTGAAAATAATTGTTCCTTTCCTGCCTGTTTGTATCCCACTGACCCCTCCATCCTGTGTAAGCAAGTCATCTCTGAGGAGAAAGAGGAGAGACCCCGGGCAGCTGGCAGTTGAGGCGTCCTTGGCTCATGAGCTCACCGGGTCAGGAGTGGCAGTCACGGACCTATTTTGGCTGAGGTGGAAACTGAGAAGCAGAGAGAGGAAGTGGCTTGTGTGCCTGTGTGTCTTTCTATATATAGACACACACGCCACATACCAGCAAGCCTTTGGAACCATGAGACCCAGGGGTCAGCTGGCTCTGGACAGGCTACAGCACACAGGGTGGGGCGGTGAAGGAGCCGGACACTGCCGAGAGGACAGATGGCACCGCGCTGCACCACAGCGGAGACGGCTTTTAGTACCACGTGGTCACGACTCTCTCTGTTCTGCTACAGCCAAAACAAAACAAATCAGTAACAGACAGAACCCTAGCCTGTCTTCTATAGGACCCCGACACCCAGCTGAAAGGGGCTGGCCATGGAGGGTTCAGCTGCAGACTCTACTTCCCACGCAAGAAAGAAGACACACAAAAGACAAGCAGGGAGGAGAGCATGAAGGGCTAAATTGTCAGACTAACCCACCTCAGCATCTCCCTGGACAAATTCTCAACTGTCCAGACATGAATGTCTTCATTTATGCAGTTCCCTAACCCTTACATTGGAGGCTTGTTCACAGAATTAAGTGAGCTAAATGGTTTACCACAATGCCTGACACAAGAAAGCCCTCAGCAAAGACTAGCCCCAAACGCAAGGTCACGCCTGTTAGTGCCAATTAGGAAAGGGACTTCAGCTATCTGCTTGTTGGTCAGAGTGCTAGCCTCTGGATTTTCTTCCGTTCAGCATCATTGTGTGTGTGTGTAAAGGGACCAACTAAAGAAATAGAGTTTTCTTATTTTTTCTTCGATTTTTTGCTTTTGTTTTCTTTTTCTTTTTTTCTTTTCTTTTCTTTCTTTTTCCTTTCCTTTTCTTTTTTTTTTTTTGAGACAGGGTTTCTCTATAGGTTTGGAGCCTGTCCTGAAACTTACTCTGTAGACAAGGCTGGACTTGAACTCAGAGATCCGCCTGCCTCTGCCTCCCAAGTGCTGGGATCAAAGGTGTGCACCACCACTGCCTGGCCTTCAAACAGATTTTTAAAACTTGAATTTCTCCACCTAAGGATGCAAGGAAAATAGGGCTTGATTTTTTTCCTCTGATAAAATTAGTGCAAAGCCCACATTTAGCTGCTAAGTGGGAACACTTTTTTTCTGTTCTACACCCTCTTTTCTGTTCTATATCCTCTTTAATGTTCCTTATCCCTATGTTTCCCTCTACAAACCATTCTTATTTACTGGTCTTTTCCCTCAAGCCCTTTATCAAGCAATTAACTTGGGAATAATTCTCGGGAAGGGTCAAGGTGAGTTCAAGTCCAGCTGGGTCTGCAAAGTGAGTTCCAGGACAGCCAGGGCCACACAGAGAAACTCTTGTCTCAAAAAGCGAACAAAACAAAAGACCCTGTTTGGGAAGGTTCTGAAGAGCCCCACAGTAGCCATGGGCTGTGGGTGCTGTGCTTGGCTCATGTACTTCCAAGCATCTGCCTTTCAGATAGACACCATCCTCCAGCAGAGAATCCCAGCAAGGTACCAAGACTCCTGGCTTTTAATTTCCTAACTGATTTGATTAGACCCTACCTTGCCCGTGTCTCTCCAGGCATGAGGCAATGTGTGTGCCAGGGAAAGGGCCAGTTGTCACAAAGACTCCAAGGACTATTAACATGTTCTATTGACCAGAGATGCCCTATTGTCTCCAACGTACAGGGCAGACCCATGGGACAAAGAACAGTAAGTACCAACAGAACACCCCACTAGCACGCTGCTTTGGTTTCTACTCTAAGTACCAAGCATGCGCAACACTTTCCCCATGTGCATGCACTCATATCCATGTGTGTAAGCACACATGTGTATATGTAGGAGACTGACACAGGAAGTCTTCCTCAGTGGCTCTCCATCATATTCACTGAGGAAGTTTTTGTCCTTGAACTCAGAGCTCCATTAGGCAGTTGGTCTAGGTAGCCAGCTTGCTCTAGACATCCTAACTCCACATTCCAGGGCAGGAATTACCTGGGGCCAGTGTTCACCCAGCATCAACACAGGTTCTGGTATTCAAATTCCACCCCTGATACAGGCACTTTAGGTACTGAACCATCTCCTCAGTTTTCTATGTCCTTCACCATAAGGAGAAACAGTTCCTGGAGCCCAGCTACCCCAGTCAAGCGAAAGTCCTTTCCTCGATCCCTAAACAACTAAGAGTAAGTGCCATTCTTTCTTTCTGCTCTCAAAAGTAAAAGCTGACAAGAAAGACAGTAAACAAGGAGTTTTCCATATAAGTTTGCTAACATCAGCCTTGGAAGAACTGGCAATTTCACAGGAGAACGAAAGAACCGATACCTACCGACCGACCTCTCCCTGGCTGTGAGGGGGAAGCAGGTTAAGAGTGCTGGCTTTATCACTCAGTTAACAGTCATTCTAGACAGCCTTAGAATAACTGGCCAACTGGTGGAATGCAGTCCAACCAGTGACCTTATGTGCTCTGGGATAACTTGATAGGCGGATATAAATAGAAACAGCAGGCCTCAAGAGTCCAGAGGGGCAGGCTAATGTACATCCTTCCACCAGAGGCTCTAGCACAAAGCTCTGGTGTGTGTGCGCACACGGACTCATGCACTTGACTTGCTTAATACCCTCCAGGCCCTGGTATCCATCCTTCTTCGTTTCCCTCCCCAGATCAGCCAGCCAGCAACCAACCTGATGAAGTAGCAGCAGAAGATGAGGCTGAGCATGAAGACAAAGATGCCTGTACCGAAGATGACCATGTAGATGTTGAGGGGAAGGTCTTGGAAACTGATAGGTGGCATTGAGCAGGACTTGTTGGTGCTAACCAGTCCCAGGCCACAGAAACACCCTGCAAAGCAAGAGGCAAAGAATACTAAAGTTAGACGCTTACCACTGGGGCCCGTGGCACAGTGTTAACAGGAATACAGGCTCCACCTTTAACTTAGATCTCAGCACTAACTTCTGAATACAAGATCCTGAATAAACTACTCAATAAATCTATGAAATGGAATGTTAGGCAAAGTACTTAAATGGACTAATAATTTAGAAGTCTAGTATGGTGGTACACGCCTTTAGTCCTCCAGTGGCAGAGGCAGGTGGATCTGAGTTCAAGGCCAGCATGGTCTACAGGCAGGACTTTACAAAGAAACTCTGTCTCAAAAAACAAAGAATTTAGGCAAGGGTAGAAGGTAGAGAAAAGAAAATATCAAAACTGCCTCCAAGTAGGAGACACACTGAGTACATAGTAAAAAGATGAGCCTTCGGGGAGAAAACACATTGTTTGAGTCTTGACCCAAGTCTCCTAAGCTTGTGATGTTCAATGAGTTATTGCTATAGAACTAACCTCATTATAGGAAAACTTGCAAAACAGAATAGAAATGATGGTTTAAGAAATAATGAACGCGCTGGGCGGCGGTGGTGCACGCCTTTAATCCCAGCACTTGGGAGGCAGAGGCAGGCGGATCTCCGTGAGTTCAAGACCAACCTGGTCTACAAGAGCTAGTTCCAGGACAGGCTCCAAAGCTACAGAGAAACCCTGTCTCAAAAAAACAAAATAAATAAGTAAAAAGAAACAAATGCAAAGAGCAATCGCAGAGGTAATCCGTCACTATTAACCACGTATCAGAACCGGACCGGAAAGAATCGTTCACTAGAAGTCTAGGCCGGCATTCCACAAGGTGGTGATGAGGACTGCTGCCAGGGAATGGCAGCTTCCTTGAGTGGCCACATTTCTACTCACAGCCTCAAGGTTCCATCCTCGAGTGTATCCCCTAAGAACTTGTTAAAATTGTGCAGTCTTGGGCCTATAACACACTTAATGAACTGGATTCATTAAGAAGATCCTTGGAGGATTGGGCGGTGGTGGCGCACACGCCTTTAATCCCAGCACTTTGGGAGGAAGAGGCAGGAGGCTCTCAGTGAGTTCAAGGCTAGCCTGGTTTACAAACAAGTGCTCCTGGACAACCAGGACTGTAACAGAAACAGAGTTTCAAAAAACAAACAAAAAGATCCTTGGAGATCCTCCTGCACAAGTCAATTCAGAAGCACTAAAAACTTGCTGCTTCCAGTCTCAGAGGCCGCCATCAGCTTCCCTTGCCCATGTTTGATGTTGAAGTGGGTATGAACTCAAGAAAGACTCTGGGCAATAAACCAAAGAAAGTCTTCAAAAAAAAAAAAAGGCAAGATTTTCTTAGTTGGGCACAATGACATAACATTATAACCCCAATTATCTGGGAAGTGTCTACTCAGGAGGCTGGAACAAGGGAATCAAGGGTTTTAGGCTAGCGCAGGCTATTCAGTGATATCCCTGCCCCCCCCCAATAAAATCAAATTCCTTTAAGGAAATATATCCTTCTTATATCACCTCAGACATGTCGGGAAGGTATAGATAAGACAGAGCTGGGAAGAGAATAGCCAAATGCATTAAAGAGTGGTATCTCCGACAAATCACCAATCACATTCTCCACTCCCAGCCTTTTTACTTTCCCAGTTCCTTCCAGACCTCAGGGGCTAGGTTCTCTCCTGTCTCTTTGGTTAGGAGCTAGGATTCTACCTGGTAATTTCCACAAGTGAGTGCTACCACAACTGCAGCAGAACAGCCACAGAGACAGCAATCGGTTGTGACAGTGTTATGGTCTGGACTTGAGGCCACCCTGCAGTAGGCTTCAATGGTGACCCTTCTTTCTCTCTGCTTCTTGGTCCCCATGACGTAAAGCTACAACCTCCCTACTTGATAGACTTAAATCTTAAAAAGCTATGAGCTAAAGATTTTCTGAGTCATGTATGATTACGATTCTGTCAGTGATGACAAAATCGTCACACGAGACACGTCATTCCTCTGTCTCTTCTGTCAATGGATTGTAACATGAGGGGGCCGGCTTGTTGGGGTTTCCGTCCCGCCCGGTACCCCCCAGCTGGCAAACCCCAAAGAAAATCACAGATGGGACACCATAAGGTTATAAACTGATTGGCCCATTAGGTCAGGCTTCTTGTTAACTCTTATAACTTATATTAACCCATTATTCTCATCTATGTTAGCCATAATGGCTCCGTACCTTTCTCAGCTGGGCAAGTTACATGCTGCCTCTTCAGTGGTCTGCGCAGGAGTGGCTGAGGAAGTTTCCTCCTCCCTAGCCTTTTCCTATTCTCATTGCCCTGCCTCCACTTCCTGTCTGGTTGACCCACCTATACTTCCTGCCTGGCCAATCAGCGTTTTATTAAAATACATGATTGACAGAATACAGACAATTCTCCCGCACCAATGGATGACCTAAGCCTTCATTCAAAAGTCAAAGACTATGACCCATCCTACTGCCACACCCCTACTTCACACACTTATTCCTGTCTTATTGATGTCACCACTGTTTCTAGTTTCTCTAATTATCCTATACGTCTGGCACATCTACTAACTCCACTTACCATGTAATTTCCAAACTCCTGTCTGGTTTCAAGTCTATACGAACATGCACCTGCCCCCTTGCAATATCCTGTGAGCGTTCTCCATCTGGACCAGTCTTATTAAATCTTGCCCAACCATGTCATTGTCTCCATACCTTTGTCTATGGCACCTTCTCTGCCTAGAATTCTTTCCTTTCTGAGGTCTAGTCTTGGTCTTCGTGAGAATTTTCCTTCCTGATGCTGAGGCTGTGGTCTACTGAGATGAATCCTCAGCCCCTGCCATGATCTTTAGGATACTCCAGAGATCTCTCTGTCATGGAATTCTCCAATGCTAAGGACTTGCATCACCTGCCATGGGTTTTGCTCAGAATACCTTGTTACACCATTGTTGCTAGTATCAACTTAAACTGACTTTTGTGGCACGCTGCATTGTTTATATGATAAGCATGATAGTTAAGATTAAGAATAATCCAGTGCATAGAGGATTGGATGACTTTCCATATAGGAAAGAGACTCAAACACTTTCCTTGACACAGTGAGATGTTATATAATAGAGGTGAGTCTATCATTCTGAGAGCAAAGAAAGAGCCAGGGAATTAAGTGTCCTAACAAGCCCGAACCTTCCTAGGCCTGGGAATACTAACTTGGACTCCTAAGCACTCGGCAGTGCCCTGAGCTAATGTTTGATCTGTCTATATAGCTAGTTAACAGACAGATCCCTGTTTTCTCAAAGCAACCTAGTCTTCTTGGCAAAAGCTCCTACTTCAAAGAAGGAAGACTGATGGTTGGGAAAACTGCCCAGAAACTGCCCTCAGCTAATAAATCACCAGTCAACCAACAGGTTTTGTTCTGGGTGTGTTTTGTACACTGACCTAGACCTTGTGGGGGAAACAGAAAGCGAAAGAAGCTCTTGTTCTGAATGAATTTTCAATTAGGGGAGATTAAAGAAGCAATTAGCTCCTAACACTTGCTTTGCTCAAGAAGATGTTTCTTGCTTCTACGCTCCACTGGAGGGTTAGGAAGAATACCAATTTCATCACTGATTCCCACTTGAGGATTTGCCTTCTGTGGGCCTTTCTCAGGGAAACTCTAAGCTATCATGCTAGACCTGCCCCAGCATCCTTTCAGGACCAACAGGACCTTGTACAGCCAGTAGCCTCCTTCATCCTACCACAGAAATATCTGATACTGTAAGAGGGTCAGCATCCTCACTTTTGCCATGGCTTTTCTATGGACCTTACTTAAGCAGGACTCTGGTATCTACTGGGTCCTAAAGAACGTCTATTTCTATTCTGGAAAACCAGAACTGTGTGTGCAGGGTTTACACTTGCACACAGTTTTTGTACTTTGGTTCCAGCAGTCCTAGATCAGTTATCTCCATCTTTTCCCATCTTCTAAAAGGCTCTCTCTGGGGCTCCAAGACTGGACCAGCGAACTTGGGACTTTATGAAATGTATAAGGAGGCAGCTTCAAGAGTAAATGTTCAAGCCTGCATTGCGTAATAGTTTCTTTGAGATTAAAACATTTTCTTTTGCAGGAAGGTGAACAACTCAGATAGCTTCAGGAAGTCCCTCAAACCGAACAGATGCACCAGGCCCCTCCCCACCAGAGTAAACAATGAAAGCTGAGAATCTGAACTCCGAAGGAAGCTGAGCTGCAAAAGACTCTGAAAACCAGACCAGCTACCTGGAAGAGGTTTAGCCCAACCAGGCCACCTATTGAGCTGCTGGCTGTGCAGTGTGCTCCAGGTTTCCTAACTTTTGTGAGCCGTCACCCATGCTGGGGTGGGCTTTGGTGATATAGCTATCTGAACCATTTCTGCTTGCCTATATTCCTGTAAGTAACCCCAATGAAACTCATTGGCTCACCCAAGTTGGACTTCAGTGGTGCCTGTATTTTGGCCTGTGGTAGAATGCCAAGGGGGGTGTTAATATACTTGCAAGGTGCATCTCCCCAGGAAAAAGCGTTGTTACACAACAGTCTGCTGTCATAGTAGCTTATGTGACCCCAGCAGTCTGATGGGCTCAGGCAGAGTTTTTCTGAGGTCAGCATGGGTGATGGTGAAAGCCCACCTCATTTTTTTTAATTTTTCTTTTTTTGGGGGGGGATTCAAGACAGGGTTTCTCTGAAGCTTTGGAGTCTGTCCTGGAACTAGTTCTTGTACATAGGGCTGGCCTTGAACTCACAAAGATCCACCTGCCTCTGTCTCCCAAGTGGTGAGATTAAAGGCATGTACCACCACCGCCTGGCTTGAATACCCCACTTCATGAGGATTTGAAATGTTTTTCCCTTAGAATATTTGTACATAGTCTGGTATCTCCAGGACAGGGCTCAAGCCTAAATGTGAAATTCATCCTATGTTTTATATACACCTTGTTCACATAGCCTGAAAAATACATTACACATTTTAAGAAATTCTGTGTACAGAGCAAAGTTTAATGGTGTGAAACTGTCTCTTGTGATTTCATATTGAATTTTATATAATTTGAACTTTCCAGGAATTTTAATTTTCAGATTGGGAATGTTCAACTTATACTATTGAAGAGAAATGGAAAAAAATAGTTATTGTCCAGATTGGACAGTAGAGTTTTTCTTTGAAGCTTTAATGTCAAAGAATATAGCTTTAATGTAAAAGAATATGCATCCCAGATACAGGGTCTCTAAGAGGTTTTTCAAGGGGGCAGAAATGGATTGCATTCCCTCTGGAGTCAGGAGAGGGATCTTCCAATCAAGATAAACCAGTGGTGGCTCACACCTTTAATCCCAGCACTTGCCTGGCAGAGACAGGCAAATCTCTGAGTCCAAGGCTAGCCTGGTCTACAGAGCGAATTCCAGGTCAGGCTCCAAAGCTACAGAGGAAATCCTGTCTCGAAAAACAACAAACAAAAAACCAAACCAAAACAAAAAGTGCAAGATAAAGACAGAGTGCATTGCAGGTCAGTGATGGAGTTTGAGTTGTTTAGAATGAGCAAGGCCTGGGTCCGACACCACGCGGGTGGGGCAGGGAAGGTGCCAAGTTTCCAAAGGAAACTGCTCAGAAGAAAGTCGGGGTTATTGACAGCTTAGCCCTCCCTAAGTCTCTGGTCCATTGTCTTGACACCACGGCATCTCAGCTGGCAGGCTGCAAGTAGGAATGACGTCAGAGCAGGTCTGGCCAAGACCAGCAGATCTGGGAACTGCTTCTTTCCAGCCAAAGGGAATCTTTCCCAGATGCTGGGACACACCGTCAGCCTCAACCCCCATCCCCCGCCTATCACACACAGCTTGGTTCATTTTCAGGAAATTAGATCTGACTAGCAAAAGGAGGAAGGATGAGTGGGGGGTTGGGGCCACTCATACACATGCAGCCGAAACTCTGCCTTTAAAACAAAAGACTCTTGAAATAATTAATCCAAGATCTGGCAGAAATCTACCCAAGAATAGATTTCCCCCCTCTGAATAACCAGTTAATCATACAAACAAACAAACAAACAAAAAAACAAAAAAAAAAACCCTCCAGCTGCTTTTCACCTCGCCCAACTCTTCACGTCTAGAAAAAAGTGGCCAAGATTCTGGGGATCCCTGCGGGGAAAGGGTGGGTGGTTTAACATCTAAAGCATAAGTGACTGTCTCAGAAAGATTCATCAGCTCCTTAGACGGGGAATCCAGACCCGCTCTTAACCCGTAACAATTGAGCCACCAAAAAAGCCTCAGGTGAATTAATTTAGCATCATTACCCGGTGGAATGTGAGATAGGGGTTGGTGGTGGGTGGCTGGCTGTGCATAGAGACGCTGTCACCATCTAGACTAAAAGCAGACCCCGCGGTCTGGCCTCCTTGCCAGAAAGCGAAACTCTTGCCAGGCCAGCCCTGAGCTGGGGGCCCAGCAATAATCTGCAAGGCTTTATCTATTCAGTATTGATGCTCTTTAATCCTGCCCCTGGAAGCCGGTGGGAACCAACAAAGATGGGGAAAGTCACCCCGCACAGGGTACTGCACGTTGCACTGTATACATATTTAAAAGAGCCTGCAAAGTTTCAGAGCCGGAACTTGAGCTCCCTCTAGGAGATTCTAGCCCGAGCGCGGATTTAATTTTCCAACCACCACAACAAAGAACAGAGTTTGAGAGCGCACAAAGGCAGGCGAAGGGGGTAGAAGAGCCGGACCGCCACACAAAGGCCGGGAAGCCCTCGGCTCACACGCCCCTAGCCCTCCACTTGCTTCCAGACCCTTTTTATCTCCAGATACTGAGAATGGGTCGTTTCAAACTGCGCGCTGTGCAGAGCACCGCAGGACGCCAGGACCTCTCTGGGACGGTGAAACTTGGCTCAGGACCTGGCTCTGAGCGGTGTCCGCTCACCCGCCAGACCGGGGACTCACCGTTACACCACTGAAATGGGTGCATCAATGAAGTCAAGGACGGCTTCCCGGGGCGAACGGAGACGGGGTGTTGAGACCTGGCGGGGTTATGCACGGCGACAGCCGGGCTGGAGATGCAACTCCCGGAGGAGTCAGATGCTGTGGAGAGGCCGGTTTGCAGAGCAACAAAGAGGGCAGAGGAGGAAACAAAGTCTTTCGGAGCGAAGCTCGGCCGAGGGGAATCGCAAAAGGCCCAGGCCGGGAGGGCAGCGGAGTGGGCCGCGACGCCCAGCCGAGGAGACAGCAGCCGGGGCACTGAGCCGGGCTGGGGTCCCGCTGCACCGAGCAGTGCGCGCTGGGATTCCGAAAACTGACACCGCGCCGCTCACACCCCCTCCCTATGACTGCCCCCTCCCGGGAGTCCGCCCCCTGCTCGTCACCTGCCCTCCGGCCAATGGGAGTCTTTCTCCTGCCCCCGGGTATTATTTACAGGCGGGTCCCCCCTCTCTGCAAAAGGGAGCCTTTTTGCTGGGTAGGCTCCGACCCCGCCTCCTAGCTAGACCTGGGGAGTCCCTGGTCTGTGGCGCCGCCTTCTAGGACCCGATCTGGGGGGTAAGGGTGGGGGAGCAGGGTAGGAGGGAAGCGACCAGACGATTAGTGCCACTTTTGTTTTCCGCCTACAGATCCGTGCCTGTCTCGAATTTCTATAGCTCCGTAGCAGCCAGTCCTGGAGGGTTGTGCGTGGCAGCTAGCGCATTCCCAGACTCACTGCGAAAGGAGGGGACTGAGGCAACAAGGCAAAGCCGCAGAAACTCAAAACTGGGATCTTCAAAGGGCCATTGTTCTCACCTCGCTCCAGGACAGCGCCCAAGGATTTAAGTTCTAAAGCTGAGAGACCGTCACTTGCCGGGGTTCCAATCTCCCAGATTGTGACTTAAAAACCCGAGAAGCTGGCTTTGTCAATGCCGGGGGTGGGGGGGTCGTCTTAAGTGGGTGTTGAATGAACAGAGGATGAAGGAATGATAATCCCAGTTCTCTGTGCAGGATTATTTATTTTGCATGACATTCCATCGTTTATTTCACTTTTTTTTAAAACGAAATTTATTTAGTCCTTACTGACCTTCAACTCAGACCGGCCCTTCTCTGCTTCCTGATTGCTGGGATTACAGGTCTACTACCACACCCAACGGGTTTATCTCTGTTTTTGTTTATCTTTCCACGTGAAGAATTACCAACAAGTGTACAGTATTATTCGACGTACCTTAGTACAGGAGCCTCATCCAGGATCAGAGGCAGTGTTTGAGGAGACCCACGAATAAGCAAACAAAATGTCCTGCCCTTCGTGCAACACTTTTTATCCCACGATTGATCTGTCTATTGGAACTGAGTCCTGTCCCTAACTCTGGGGAGTTCCTGGCACCTAAGTAAGCTAATGCGTGTGAGTGCTTTACCATTCCGAAGTGTAGTCCTTAAAGTATCAAATGTCCTATTTAGCAAAAAGGCAGTCTTTCCTATCTCTGGGGATGGTCAGAAGGTCTCCAAATTCAAAAGATCCTTGTGGGCAGCGACTTGTGGTGTTTGCAAGTAAGCTATACATCCCTTAAACGTCAAATCGTCTTTCCCTCCTAATAGCATAATTTGGCAATGTGGAGGGCTCACTGTAGTCTATCAATTGGTTCCTTAACAATTCTGTTCTTTCAGAGCTTGGGGAGGGTGCGGTGATGTCACTTGCGGATCTGCTTTCTCTGTCTTTTTGATATTTGTTTGTTTGTGTTTTTGTTTGTTTTGTTGTTTTGTTTTAGGTTTTTTGCTGTGTTTTGAGACAGGGTTTTAGTAACGACGTAGCTCCGGCTGACCTGAAACTTATTATATTTGACTAGACAGGCCTGGAAATCAGAGATCTGCCTGCGTCTGCCTCCTGCGAGCTGGGATGAAAGATGTCAGGAATGACACACTGGATTCTCAATGAGGTCACTGCAAAGAGTGCCTAATGGCCTCTGATCCTCTTCTCTGACTTCAGAGTCACAGGAATCACGCTAATGGGAGACATGTGACCTCTCCTGACACCCAAGCCCGGGCCCAGAGCTTCTGTTTTAAAAGCCTGCTCCAGAAATCCTTCTGATAGATAGGCCTTGTTTCCTGCAACAATCCTGCTAGTTGTTTAGAGAAACAGAGCTCTGATTTGATAGTGACCCAGAGTTATTTTTTTAATGCATATAATCTGACTATTTCTTTTGCTTAATAACTTTTGATGGTTTCTGGTGCTTACAGGTTTGTGTGGCGTTCACATCCCTTCAGCCCTCAGCTCCCTTCCTTCCTTCCTGCCTGCCTGCCTGCCTGCCTGCCTGCCTTCCTTTCTTTTTCCCTTTTTGTAGTTGTGGAGGCATTTACATGCCACTGCTGAAGCATTGAAGTCAGAGGCCAACTTGTGGAAATCACTTTTTTCCTTCCACTATTTGAGTCCTGGGGCTCAAATTCCTTTTGGGAGGCTTGGCAACACGCACCCATTCCCATTGAGCCATCTCAGTACCTTCTTTTTGAACTGATGCTTTCCTTTCCTTGTGTGTGTGTGTGTGTGTGTGTGTGTGTGTGTGTGTGTGTGTAAGGGTTTGTAAGCCCAGGTGGACCTCCAACTCTATACCACACCCTCCAGCTGGTGTGGAACTTGCATTGCTATGTAAACAAGGATGGCCCTGAACTCCCAGAGCTGTACCTAGCTCTGCCTCCTGAGTTGGTATTAAATAAAGCGGGGGGGGGGGGACACCATGTCTGTATAGGTTAACCAGTTATAGCACACCCATCATTTTGATGGGGGATGTAGGTAAGGGCGGAAGTTGTGCATGCCTTGAGACAGGGACTCTATGGGGATTTTCTGATGCTTCCCGTCCATTTTGCCGTGACCTAAAACTAAAAAGCAAAAGAAAATCCTTAATCCAGATTGAAAATCAAGCTCCAAGTGTGCACAATATTTACTAGATAGATGGCAATTTCTACACATTGGTTCCAAGTCAGGTGTGATAGGTGATTCTGCTTTAAGGGATATAAAGTGCCCCAGCACACAATTGTAAAACAGGAAGAGCCTTTGAAGGGGAAGGTGACGTGGAGAGAGAAGTTCCTTTCCCTACCCATTCGCCTCCAGGCTAAAATGAGCCTCCTAGGAAAACCACCTAGAAGGCTGGGCCAGGGAGGTGTTTCTGCAGACAGCTGGCGAAGCTGAGCAGCGAAGATCCCAGGTCAAACTCACAGAAGCCCTGCTATAGTGGGTACCACGTGGTCTGTACTTTATACCTTTTTGTGACTTTGTTTGGTTTCTCAAGAAAGGGTTTTTCTGTAACTTTGGAACCTGTCCTGGAACTCGCCCTGTAGGCCAGACTGGCCTCGAAATCACAGAGATCCGCCTGTCTCTGCTTCCCACGTGCTGGGATTAAAGGCATGCACCACCACCACCCAGCTAATCATTTAGACGTTTGTGCGCACCTTTTCACGGTCCCGGGAAATTCTCCCAAGGCCTGTTGTCCTCCTTATCCCTCATGACATTGGCTACGGTTCAGCGCCTCAGACGATGGCTGGCAATGGGCACAGCAGATGGGAAAAGCTTTGGCCTTGAACATTTTAATGATGCGGTTCATCAGAAATCAATCTGTCCTCACATAGCCAACTGGCTTCTGACAGAAGTGCCAAGAACAGTGGGGAAAAGGCGGTCAATAAACAGGGTCCGGGAAACTTTTTGCGGAAGAGTGAAAGTAACTCTCTCTCTCTGTCGTCAACCCACCAGATCAAATCCAAATGAATCAAAGATCCAGATATTGAGCTTGAAAGCCAAAGCCAGGCGAATCAGCTCAAACATTGTTTAATCCTAGCACCATCTGGGAGGCGGAGTTGGGAGAACTGCTGTGCCAGGCCAACCTGGGTGACTGGGTGGGACCCCTGTCACAAACATGAAGAAATAAAACCAAAATAATAACAAAACAAAACCCCACAAGACAACAAAACAAAAATCCTAGAACTGTATGTGACACAGTTATGGGAAGACACAGGGGAAATGCTTCAGGATATTGGTATAGGCGGGAAAGCAGTAGATAAAACGCCAAAGGCACAGGCCACTTGCAAAAGTGGAGAGGCTTGGCATAGCAAGGGAAATCATAGATTTAAAAACAGCCCGGGGTAGTGGCACACACCTTTAATTGCAACAGTCTGGAGGTAGGGGCAGGCAGATCTCTGAGTTCAAGGTCAGTCTGGAGGACCCCCAGGGCTACTCAGAGAAACCCTGTCTTGGAGAAACAAATCAAACAAACAAATCTAATTCTCAGTCACTCTGGCTCTTGGGCAATTATCTCTGAGGGAAGTCACTACCAGCCGTAATGACACTTACGAGCAGAGAAGTCTCGTGATAAGGAGCTTGGTCTGACTGTGTGACATCAGCCTGAAAGTGAGCTTGAGAGAAGATGTTTCTGACTATTGCGGTCACCGTGGTGGTCACAGTGCTGGCTGCCACCTCCTGAGAGATCCTCAAGCAGCCGGCAGAGACAGGCTCTGCAGAACAGCCCACAGACATCACGAGACAATAAAAGTATTCGGGTTTTAATTATTAATTTACTTACTTTTGAGACAGGGTCTTGTAATACAGTCAACGGCCTTAACCTTACAATGCTTTCCCTGCCTGTCCTTGCTTATGGGCGTCTGCTTCTCCAAGCAGCTCCACGCAGTGATGCTGAGCCCATGTTCCTAGGCTGCACCCTCTCCCCTGTCAGTTTCCTCTTTCTTGCAATAGATTTTTGTTTATTTGTTTGTTTGTTGCAATCGATTGCTGCCAGTCATATGCCCTGTGTTACAGCCCAAGGGAAATGAACAGGGAAGGGACAACCATTTCCTAAGAAAAAGCCCCACTTCCATTCTCCTTCTGCTGGAAAAAACTTTGTCCCTTGGTTACATTTCTCTGCAAAATTATGTGGGGCGTAATCTGTAGCTGGGCAATGATGTGTGTGGTTTTAGCTCAGGGCCATCTCATTAATGTGAGGAAGTAATCACCTAATGGATGCAAAATGGGGTGATAGTTGCTAGTGGGTGCCTGACAGTGCTCCCACCTGAGCCCTGGGTTTGGTTTTCTTTCTCTTCCCTTCCTCCTTCTCTCTTTCCTTCCCTCCCTCCCTTTATCCTGACTGCATTTTATTGGCAAAGCTTCGGGTAGACCAGTATGACCTAGAACTCACTACGTAACCACGAATGGTCCTCTTGCCTTTACCTCCCTAAAGTATTGGAATAACACATGTGGCTTTTTAAAAAACAAATGTGTGTGTGTGTGTGTGTGTGTGTGTGTGTGTGTATAAGTGCAGGCACACATGTGCCACAGTCTATTATGTTGAAGGCAAAGCCCAAGGATAAACCTTAGGAGTCGGTTCTCTTTTGACTCCTAGGATTGTCAGGCCATGTGCAAGGAACTCTACCCACTATGCAATCCTGCCTGCCCCATGTCTGGCTTTTATATAGTGTCTCTTTGCCTTCCAGTCACTTCTTTCTCTTGTTTCTGAAGTGGAGGGGTTGGATATGATTGCTAGTTTATAAGTTTATTTTTAACACAGGTTCTTGTGTTTAAAAATAAAGCCGGGTGGTGGTGGCACACCTTTTTAATCCCAGCACTCGGGAGGCAAAGACAGGCGAATCTCTGTAAATTCGAGGCCAGCCTGGTCTACAAGAGCTAGTTCCAGGATAGGCACCAAAGCTATAGAGAAACCCTGTCTTGAAAAACATAAAAATAAATAAATAAATAAATAAATGGCAAGGGCTGATATACCTCAGAGTAGTGTGTGTCCTTAGCACACACAGGTTTTCAATCTCTTGTAATAAAGTGATCAAAATAAAACCTGCGTGTGTAAGACAAAAACAGAACTGTTTCTTTGAATCACGATGGGTCCCCTTTCCTGTTCTCGCAGGAAAAGCTATTTGAAATACTAGCGCTCAGAGTTGGGGGTACAGGTTCCTGGTAACTCACTTGCCTCCCATGTGCCAGTTCCTGGGTTCGATCCCTAGTTCAACAAAGGAAGACAAAATCATTGACTTCATATCTCTCTTCAAAAAAATACAGAAGTGTATAAATAAGCAAGAGGCTATGTATGTATGACGTATGTGCTTAAACATTGCTTTCTTCTGAATCCCAGGTGCCATGAATAGAAAAAGGGACCGATATTGGGGCTAGAGAGATGGCAGCGTTAAGAGCTCTTGCTGCTTTGGCAGAGGATCCAAGTTCGGTTCCCAGCACAAACATCAAGCGGTTCACAACTTCCGGTAACTTCAGCTCCAGGGTATATGGTGTTCTCGTCTGGCCTCCCCAGGCACACACAGATAGATATTTACACACACACACACACACACACACACACATAAATGAAAATAATAAAAATATGTCTTGAAAAAGAGCAGATGTATTTACCCACAACATACCATAACTCATCCAACCACATAAACTTCCTGCCGTGGCATTTATCTGTGGATGCTGACTAGAACTCTCTCTTGTGTTAGCATGTGGGAGCATACATTTTGTGGTCTGATACATATAAGGATCGTGAACTAATCGTGTTGCTCCCAGATGGTTGCTTTCCCTGTTTGTCTTTTGAAAACACTGCCAGCTGAGAAGGCAAGCGTAATGTTTACAAATATGCTTTAAAAAAACATTTGCCAAATTTTTGTGGAATTCTTAATAAAGCTGTTTGTCTCCTATGTCAATCTGAAAGGGAAAGAAGGAAAAAGGAAGAAGGAAACAGAAGGGCGGGGTGGGGTTGGGGTTGGGAGGAGTCACTCACCTTGACATTCTCCAGGCCTCCTTCCAGCTGTGGTAATTTTGAGGTTGTGATTTTTCACCTGTGTGAACCTACCAACCCTCTTCTGGCTTGGCAGCAGGGAGACTTTTGTACCAGGCACGCATTACCAAAAGAAAATGGAATGAGTCCCCTGCCTGAGTGTAAAGCTTCCCTTCTCTTCCTCTTACTCCCTTGACACATCTTGGGACATGCCTTTTCTTAATTCTAATAATTCTAATAAAAGTGAGGGTCTCTTGTCTCCCTGGTACAAGGGTCAAGATGCATGGGGCTGGAATGGAGGGTTGTGAGGGGTCAGTGTCTTTGCATCTCCGACGGCCTGAACTTAGACATTCTCAGAGAAGACTGTGCTCCGTCTCCAGGTTAGTATTTTGATTTACCCTCTGGATGTCTCCTCTCCACGCTAGGATTGGTCATCGGTCTCATTTGAGATTAGGAGCTCAGACTCTTTCCAGGTAATGGGCTGAGGCTGTGGACTCGCTGGAGCTTTGATCCAGTTTATGAATAAGCTCTATGAGCAAAGAAGGAGGGGCTGGATTTAATCTCTGTGTCTATCAACAACAGAAGACTGAGCAGGGAAAGGTACCTTGGCAGGGTGATGGCTTATATCTTGCTGTCTGAGAAACATCAGAAGCTGGCCTGTGAGCTGAGAAACACTCCCTGTGTTCCCAGGACGGGTGGGGCTGGGCTCCTCTCCCCAAGCTTTCTGCTTTGGAACCTCATAGTGCCAACCCCCTTCTCCCAGTTGGCTCCCAATGCTGACTGGGAGTTTGCTTGGAGATTTGTTTGTGAAATCAGCAGGGGGAATCCCAGACTATATAGATGGCTGCAGACTGCTGCTCAGGGCAGACAGGCATCAGGAGAAAATGATGCGGGAGAATTGTCTGTATTCTGTCAATCATATTTTAATAAAACGCTGATTGGCTAGGCAGGCAGTATAGGTGGGAAAACCAGACAGGAAGTAGAGGTGATGCAATGAGAACAGGAGAATTCTGGGAAGCAAGGCGGTTCCTCTGCCACTCCTGTGCAGACCACCGAAGAGGCAGCATGTAAGCTGACACACTGAGAAAGGTACTGAGCCATATGGCTAACATAGATCAGAATAATGGGTTAAGATAAGTCATAAGAACTAATAAGTAGCCTGACCTAATGGGCCAATCAGTTTATAATCTTATGGAGTCCTGTGTGTGATTTTCCTTGGGGTATTGCCAGCTGTGGGGTACCGGGAGGGACAGATACCCCAACAAGCCGGCCCTCATGCTACAAGAAAATATGAAAAGTTGGGCTCATGAGGACTTCTTAGGATGAAGGGATAGGGGAGAGTCTCATGTTTCTGGGTAAGATATTAGACACAGGGCAGGGTGGTTTGTCCCAGAGGCTGCAGACCTACTTTCCTTCCCCTCCAGACAGGATTTCCGTGTAGCCCTGGCTGTCTTGGAACTTACTATGTTGACTAGACTAGCCTTGAATTCAGAGATCCTCCCGCCTCTGTCTCCTGAGTGCTGGGGTTAAAGGTGTGCACCTCTTCACCGGGCTTAAAACCTTTCTGTTTTGTTGTTGTTTTTTGAGGCAGTCTCACTTTGTAGCCCTGGCTGGCTTCGAACTCACTATGTAGACCAGGCTGGTCTCAAACTCACAAACTCTGGAATGCTAGGATTAAAGACACGAGCCAGGGTGATAATCTTATGGAGCAAAGCAAGTCTAGTGTCAGAAAACGTAAGGGGCGTGATGTAGGTGGGCTTTCTGTCTATGTGTTTTTTCATTGGTTAATAAAGAGACTGCCTTGGCCCTTTGATAGGACAGAAAATTAGGTAGGCGGAGTAAACAGAACAGAATGCTGGGAAGAGGGCAATGAGGCAGACGCCATGGAGCCAGCTACCAGGTCAGACATGCTGAATATTTCCTGGTAAGCTACCACCTCATGGTGCTACACAGATTATTAGAAATGGGTTAATCAAGATGTGAGAGTTAGCCAGTAACTAACTCTCTAGAGATAATGGGCCAGGCAGTGTTTAAATGAATACAATTTGTGTGATGTTATTTCTGGGGCTAAGCTAGCCGTGTGAAAAAGGACGACGAAAAGCAGGCCTGCCCACAGCTCCTCACTACAGGGGCGAGAGTGTGGCAGGAGATGAGATGTTCTCAGTTCTCTCACAGGGACTGCTGTGCACCATAGAGATGTCATGGGCAAAGGTGGGCTTATCTTCAACTGCTTAACACAAGCTAGAAACCCAAATGTTATGCAGTGTTAGGGTTACTCAATATAAGGCAGTGAATAAAAATACCTGTGCTTGACTGGGTGGTGGTGGCTCACGCCTTTAGTCCCAGCACTTGGAAGGCAGAGGCAGGAGAATCTCTGTGAGTTTGAGGCCAGCCTGGTCTACAAGAAACTCTGTCTCAAAATACCAAAAAAAAAAACACCCCAAAAACAACAACAACAAAATACTCTTTGGCTATGTGCTCAGTCTCCAGTTAGTCCCTCCTCCTGCCTTTGCCAGGTGAATTCTTACCCTGTACTTCTGTGTCTCCAACTCTCTACATTCCTGAACATCTCAGAGATTATTCCTATTGTTTTTTATTTTAATTATTATTTTATGTTGTGAGTATTTTGCGTCCAAGTATGTCTGTGAACCGTGTGGGTGTCTGGTACCCAAGGAGGTTAGAAGAGGACATTAGATGCCCTGGAATTGGAGCTAGAGATGGTAGTAAACTGACATGTAGGTCCTGGGAATCGAACCCTGGTCCTCTGCAAGAGCAACAAATGCTCTTCACTGTTGAGCCATGTCTCCAGCCCCTAGTTTTCAAAAGGTCTCTCCATATAGCACAGGCTGTCTTTAACTCTAGATCTTTCTGCCTCAACCTTCAAAACACTGGGATTACACACATTCACCACCACACCTAGCTAACCTTTTTATTGTATATGTGCAATGTTTATTAGTTTTCTTCTTTGGTACTTTCATACATGTGTATAATATATTCTTGTTTCTCCTGCTCCCAACCCTGTGAAACTCCCATTCCTCAGCCCGGCAGTGGTGGCATACACCTTTAATCCCAGCACTGGAGGTGGGGGGCAGAGGCAGGTGGAACTCTCTGAGTTCAAGGTCAGCCTGGTCTACAGAGGCTAATTCTGTGACAGGTTCCAAAGCAACACAGAGAAACCCTGTCTTGAAAAACAAAACAAAACAAAAAAATTCCCATCTGCTGAGAGTCATTGTTTGAAATTCCTTTGTACCCTAATCAATGAATTAAAAAAATTGTATGCTTTTATCCAATCCTGAAATGCCAAGGCTTGTGCCACCCTTTAAAAACCCATTACCGGCTGGAGAGATGGCTCAGTGGTTAAGAGCATTGCCTGCTCTTCCAAAGGTTCTGAGTTCAATTCCCAGCAACCACATGGTGGCTCACAACCATCTGTAATGAGGTCTGGTGCCCTCTTCTGGCCTGCAGACATACACACAGACAGAATATTGTATACATAATAAATAAATAAATAAATAAATAAAATAAATAAAAACCCATTACCCTGAGAGCTCACCTGTTTTCCTTACCTGCTGCAGTGGTGTGTTGTTCGAGTTAGCTAACTTGTAATCAATAAACCCCAGTGTGTTTGCATCAGATACTGGCTCTGTGATGGTCTTGTTTGGGGGTCCCGTGATATGGGTATAACAGTTCCACTCCCAGCTTTTCTCGGCAGGTATCCCGTGACTCTAGCCTCTCCAGCATCTTTGGTTTTTCATGGCAATTCTGGATTCAACTTTACAGGTTCATTCAGTGACTTCTCTAGGCCTCTGTTCAGTGACACCCCTGACACGTGCCTGACCTCAGCGGCTGTCCTTAATCTCAGGGGCAAATTCCGTAACCCACTTCTTCTATCTTTATTTCATTTTAAGAAAAGAAAACAAGAACAAAAAACAACAAAAAGAAAGAAAACTATTTTTTCATTATACATACCAATCCAATCTCTCCCTCCCTCCCCTCCTTTCCCTTTGGGAAAGATCCAAGGCCTTCCCTAGGCTGAGCAAGGTATACATCCAAAGAGAATGGGTTTCCAAAAGGCCAGTTCATGCAGTAGGGATAAATCCTGGTCCCACTGCCAGTGGCCCCTCAGTCTGCCCCAGCTATGCAATTGTCAACCACATTTAGAGAGACTAGTTTGGCTCTATGCTTGTTTCTTCCCAGTCTGGCTATAGTTGGTGAGCTCCCATTAGTTCAGGTAGACTGTTTCAGTGGGAATACCCATCATGGTCTTGACCTCTTTGCTCATATTCTCACTCCTCCCGCTTTTCAACTGGACTTTGAGAGCTCAGTCCAGTGCTCTGATGCAGGTCTCGGCCTCTGTTTCCATCAGTTGCTGGATGATGGTTCTATGGTGATATTTAAGATATTCATCAGTGCCCGGCGGTGGTGGCATACACCTTTAATCCCACCGCTTGGGAGGCAGAGGCAGGCAGATCTCTGTGAGTTCGAGGTCAGCCTGGTCTACAAGAGCTAGTTCCAGGACAGGCTCCAAAGGCTACAGAGAAACCCTGTCTTGAGAAACAAAACAAAACAAAACAAACAAAAAACAACAACAACAAAAAGATATTCATCAGTCTGACTACAAGGCAAGCCCAGTTCAGGCATCCTCTCCTCTGTTGCTTAGGGTCTTAGCTGTGTCATCCTTGTGGAATCCTGGGAATTTCTCTAGAACCAGGTTTCTTGCTAACCTCATCATAGCTCCCTCAATCAAGATATCTCTTTCCTTGCTCTTATCTCTGTCTTTTCTACATTTTGTGAATAGCCTGTTCCTTCAAGTTCTCCTGGCCCCTCCCCATCTCCATTCCTCCTCCCCACTCTTCTTCCACCCTCCCTTCTCCACCCACCCCCATGCTCCCAATTTTATCAGGCAATCTTGTCTATTTCAACTTTCATGGTGGATCTATACATGTTTTTCTTAGGGTTCACCTTATTACTTACCTTCTCTAGGATCATGAACTATAGGCTCAATATCCTTTGTTTATGGCTAGTATCCACTTATGAGTGAGTAAATACCATATTCATCTTTTTGGGTCTGAATTACCTCACTCAGGATAGTATTTTCTAGTTACATCCACTGCTAAGTAGTACTTTAATGCATTTCTTCTATCTTTAACTTCAAAAGCCAGAACTATATGAATGGCTTTGTTACTTTCTGGGGCTGGAATGGCCCCCTTATTCAATTATATCTTCACCAGCTTTGTGTCCTTCACTGACTAAGATTGGCTGTTCTGAAACTAGATCTCTAGACCAGACTGGCCTCAAACTCAGAGATCCTCCAGCCTCTGAGTGCTGAGATTAAAGGTGTCCCCCACCATACCCAGCTCTAAGCTTTTCTTTAGTTTCTTTCCACAAGTTGAAAATTTAGCTAGGTGGGATCTTGCCCTGAAGTCACCACTTCCTTTATTGCATTTTTAACCCATTTATCTCCTTGAACAGGATTTAGCTCCATCCCACTTCCTTGTGACCTTTTTCTCCTCAAAATTTGCTTCTTGTAATTTATTCTTCTCAGCTTGCTCTTTTTCATTATAAATCTTCACTAGAGTTCTGTAATGGTTAAAGTAAAGTGCTGCAGATCCCCAAGTGGCTGCAGTGGGCAGCGGGCCATGAGACCACAAGGCACACACTGTAGGTCTCTGAAGTGGCAGCAGGCAGCGGGCCTGAGATCAGCCAGTCCCAGGCAGGGCTGGCACAGTTCCCCAAGTGGCTGCAGTGGGCCACGAATCCCAGGCAGGAAGCTGCGTGGTAGGTGAGAGACCTCGATGGAGCAGCCAGTCCCATGAGAGACAGACAGATGGGCACACCATGAGACCACGCCGCAGGTCTCCGAAGGTGACAGATGAGAGATAGAGACATGGATAGGCATGCCATGCAGAATGAAGTTGGATATTTATTTAGTGGATTATGGAAGGGAAAGGGAGAAGGGGGGAAGAGCAGAGAGAGGCAGAGAGAGACAGAGACAGAGACAGAGATGGGAGAGAGGAGTAGTGGGGAGAAGGGAGAGACAGAAGCTACCTCTTTGAGTAGGGGTGGAGGTGTGGGCGTGGCTTGTCTCTTAAAGGGCAGAGCAGACCCTTACAGTTACCACTAACAATGATAATCCCATGACAGAGTCTATACTAGGTTGATTTGAGGATTTCCTTTGCCAATCGAACTAAACCAGAACTCTTTACTTTAGCCTTAGGCAGACTCTTCAGACAAGGACAAAGGGCAATCATTTTCTTCACCAAAATAGCACAAGAATGACCTCTAGGCTGCATATTAGTCTTCTCTTCTGAAACGTCTTGAGTCAGTCTCCTACAGTTCAAGTCATTCTAAGTACCTTTGTCTTTGATGTTCATGCTATTATGGCCCATTAGGCAGTGCTTAGAGCATTTCCTAAACCCAAAGCACTAAAGTTCAAATTCTTCTTAAAACACAGCACACACAGTCCCTGGTAAAGACTTACTTTTGTGAGGGTTTCTATTGCTTTGAAGAGACATCATAACCATGGCAACTCTTATAAAGGAAAACATTTAATTGAGGTGATGGCTTACAGTTCAGAGGTCCAGTCCATTATCATCATGGCAGGGAGGATGGTAAAATGTGGGCAGATTTGGTGCTCGCTACACCTTGATCATGAGGCAATAGGAAATGGACTGGGAGTAGATTGGATGTTTATGAAATCTCAAAGCCTACCCTCACAGTAACATATTTCCTCCAACAAGGCCATACCTATTCCAACAAAGCCATACCTTCTAATAATCCCACTCCCTATGAGTTTATGGGGGCCAATTACATTCAAACTACCACAATCACCCACTGATCCATTGGAGCCTGTGGACTCAAAAGTGAAAAAAGTAATTGCTTCTACCCAGAATCCACCAGCATCCAATAGTTGAGGAGGTGGTCTTAGCATTCATAACCCTTTTTCTGATCGTCTGGCTCTTATGTGTTTTCTTCCTACTCTTCCTCAACATTCTCTGACTGCAGAGGTGTTGACAAAGGTTTCTGTCCTGCCTGGTTCCACAGACATCCAGTTCCAAAGAAACACACTGAGGTCTACACTAATCATAAATTGATTGGCCTATTAGCTCAGGCTTATTATTAACTCTTACATCCTACGTTAATCTTGTCTGTGTTAGCCATGTGGCTTGGTACCTTTTATCAGTACCTTTTGTCATTCTCATCTTGATTCCTCTGTGTCTGGGTTATGACTGCAGAGTCAGTCTTTCCTCTTCCCAGCATTCTCTCCTGTTCTCATCACCCTGCCTCTACTTCCTGCCTGGTACCCTTCCTATACTTCCTGCTACTGGTCAATTAGTGTTTTATTAAAGCAATACTATATAAGTGACAGGGTACAAGACCATTGTCCCACAGCACTTCTCCCCCCCGTTCTTCTTTTTTCAAAACAAGATTCTTCCTGACCATTACCCATACAACTTGTAACCAACACTCTAAACAAAGGAAAACATTCATAATCCATTTTTTTGGGAATGTGGGTGTAGTTTTTCAGACTGCTTTCTGCTGTTTGGGGGCACTGATAATCTTATGCGGACCTAAAGAAAATTTAGGATTATGGTCAAGTCCTGATTGGAGTATTCTGTGAGGCTTGATCATCTCAGCCAGCAGTCTTGAAACTGTTCTGGATACAGAACTCAGAGGGAACTCCCACAGAGGTCTTCTGAAATGTTGGATCATCTGGGTTATCTGCTTTTATCAGAGATTTCTCAGGTGGTCTTCCTTGGTCAAACCTGATTTTTCTTACGCCAGAATGAATCCAAATGTTATAATTTCTTTCTTCGTTATGGCTGAAAAAAAAATTCTATTGTGCATATGCACTAGTGTTGTTATTTTTTAAGTGAGGGCTCTCCACGGGGACAGGTCTTCACGGTGAGCCCAAAGGCTTATACTAGTTTCCTATCAATGCTGGAAAGCTATCACCATCTTGATGGATCTTGATTAACCAATATTCACGGATTATTTTACAGCTGGGTGAGTCACATGCCCGTCAGATCTCACTGGATCGGTTTTTCACAGGGGTCCACAGGTTTAGCCCTGTGGAGCCCCCTGCAGGCCAGTCTAATTGTAAGATTAGGCTGCTCCTGTCTTGCTCCAGATGCCCCTGCCTCCTTGGGCTCACAAGCAGCAGCTGGCTCTGAGCTGTGCTACTTGTGGCACTTCCCAGCTGGGATTAGTGATGGGGTGAAGAGTTGGGCGAGCATTCCTCCCCCTCCCCAGAGATGGCTTGGTCTCCTAGGCCTACTTCAAGGGCTTGAGTCATCACTGCAGAAGAGGAGGCTGGAGACAAGAGAAGAGGCACCATGACCAGACAGACTGGAACTGGTTCCAGAAGGTTCCGGAGGGTTGTGGCTCAGTCAGCTGGAGGCATAGCCTGCTGTGTCTAACACAATTTTCTAAGGTTCAAATGGTCAAATGCCCAAGGAGAGGATGGAGGATACTGGATAGTGAACATGTTTCGTAGGTTGGAGCCAGATCGCCTATGACAGGTGACACATAACTAACTTAGCAGATGGGACTGTGTGATGATAAGGCTATGGATCCCTTGTGACCCCCTTTGAGCCAGCTCAGTTCTTTCGAGGGAGACATAGTCTTTAATAAAGTCAAGGAGATCCTCAACTAACAGCTACCTCACATGTCTAGCCAAGAGCAGGCTGCTGGTTCTTAAACACTGGGGCATTTATTCAGTAGCAATTCCTCTTCCTACACCTGACCATGCACACACACACATGCACACACACACACACACACACACACACACACACACACACACACACACGGTGGGGTCAGGGAGGATGGGTTGGGGACTGAAGGCTAAGAATAGCAGTATGGTTGTCAGACACACAGACCCTAGGACCTGAGAACCCATGTTTAAATGATGGTTCTTCCATTTTCTGTTTACACAACCTTGAGCAGACTAGTTAACTTCGGCTGCCTTGTTACTAAACAATGACACACTTACTTCACAAGGGTTAGTATCTGTAATCACAGACTTATGCATCGGCACAGCCATCATGTGGTTTTAATAACTATAATGGTTAGTTTTAAAGAAAATACTGTTTTCTGGATGCGTGGGCATCTGTGTATGCTCACACACTGGAAGAGGCCAGAGTGATGCCGGGTCCCTGGGATCTGGAGTCACACACAGTTGTCAACTGCCTGTTGTGGGTGCTAGGAATCAAAACCAAGCCATGTGCAAGAATAATATACTTTCTTAACTGCGAGTCACCTTCCCAGCACCTTACTGGCTCATTTAACTTTCAATTTGACATACCTAGACTTAGCTCGGAAGAGAGTCTTAATGAGGAATCATTTAGACCTGATTGGCCCGTGGACATTTAGGAGTGGGAGCTAACTGCCTTCTAATTAATAGGGAGACCTAGCCCATCATGAGAGGCGCTTCTCCCTATGCTAGGCTCTGAGCCATGGAGGATCAGACAAAGCCTGGGTTGAGTTCTAGAGCAAACAAATGAGGATCTGTGTGTTTATTCTCTCTGCTCTTAACTGTGGGCATCACAGTTCTTCAAGTTCCTGCCTGGACTCCCAGGGAATTGTGGGCTGTGGGCTAAAAAGGTAAGCCAAATAAGCTTGCCTCCATTGGCTTTTGTCAAGACATTTTCTCACAATAGAGATGTAAAGCTAGAACATTAACTAGTGACATTATATAATCCGCCCTGGAGGCAAACCTTGAAGCCTATTCTTTCCTCGTGTATACTCTTGGTATACTCATGCTTTTCTGCTAGGACAGAATAATTTCTAGAACCTCACTCTAAAAAGTTAGAGTCAAATTCTCAAGTTAATCACCATGAAAACAACCTAGGCAGGGGGCTGGAGAGGTGGCTTAGAGGTTAAGAGCATTGACTGCTTTTCCAGAGGTCCTGAGTTCAATCCCCAACAACCACATGGTGGCTCACAACCATCTGTAATGAGATCCTGGTGCCCCCTTCCGTCATGCAGGCAGAACACTGTCTACATAATAAATACATACTTAAAAAAATCTAGGCCACAACCTGGACTGAACACATATGGCGGTGGCCACTGGGACATGGCACTAGTAATACACATTTATGATCTAAAGGAAGAGGGCTATTCTACTGCATGCTATACTGCTGGAATCATAGTTATGGAGAGTCCTGCTATGAGCCTAAGTTATATTTTTAACCATCATCATCATCATTATCATCATCATCATAACTGTGTGTTGGGAATTGAATACCGGCCCTTTTGGAAAAAAACATTTTAGGCAAGTATTCTACCATTTGTCATATCCCTAGTCCCCGAGTCATTTTTAATTATATTTAATTGTTTTAACACATGATTTTCATTATTAATTGTGACAGTTCTGTGTGGTGAGGCTGGCCTGTCTTCATGTCCAGAGTGCTGGGATTACATACGTGTGCCACATCTGGATTGGGCTCTTGGCTCTAATAGGGAACCAATGCATTTTGGTCAGAATCAGCATTGCTTACGAAGGCTCCTCTCTGTCCCTTGAGTAAATGTGTCCTCAGAGAAGACCACATTTTGAGTCCCCAGCTGAGGAGCCTGCTTTCCTCTCACCTCACAGGTCTCCCTGGAAGGTCAGGGTCTGTAAATTCTCTGCTTGCTCCACGTAGGGAGAGACGCCAGTATCAGCAAGGCTGGTGGGGTAAGTGGACATATGACAAATGCTGATGATAGAGAAGAAAGAACTAGATGATGGTGTGAAAGTACTGGACCAGGAGAGAACCACGTGAGCTAGGTTTAAACCAGAGGACTCTTTGTCTCAAGATATGGAGTAAGTGTAAGAGATGATGACAGCCCCCATGGTCTCCTAGTGGCTGAGCTTAACTCTTCCCTATGAAATGACCACAATAACCCCACAAAAGGAGCCAGAACTACTGCCTGTAAACAGGACTTAGAGATGCTGAAGTCTCTGGAGTGAGGGCGGGTTGCATGGTTTGAGGTCAGCAGAGGTGTTCAAGCACTGGAAAAGTGAGTAGAAACTTAGAGAGTAGGGGGCTGGAGAGATGGCTCAGTGGTTAAGAGCACTGGCTGCTTGCCTGGAGGACGGGGGTTCAATTCCCAGCATCCACATGGCAGCTCACAGCTGTCGGTAACTCCAGTTCCAGGGGATCGGACACCTTCACACCAATGCACATAAAATAAAGTTAATTAAATCAATAAGAAAACTTAGGGAATTGAAACACAATCCGTGGAGGCGCCTTCCGACCTTAGACGTCTGTGCTTTATACTGGGATACGTGCTTCACATGTAAGTGACTTGAACATTTTTAGGATGTCTGTTTATCCGCACGTGACTGTGTGTGTGCTACAGCGGGCCCACGGAAGTCAGAGGACAGCTTGTGGGGGTTGACTCTTTTCCTGCCTTTATATGGGTCCCAGGATCAAGCTTAGGTCACCCAGGTTGGTGGGAACTGCCGTTACTGGCGGCTGAGCTGTCTGTCTTGCTGGCTCATTATTTATTCTCCCTGTACGTTTCACTAGCATGTCTGTCTGACCTCTTTCCCCATTCCAACAGATACTGAGCACACTTTTCATACTGAGCACACTTTTTGCTTGCTTGCTTCCTTTCTTTTCTTTTTCTTTTCTTCTCTCTCTCTCTCTCTCTCTCTCTCTCTCTCTCTCTCTATCTCTCTCTCTCTCTCTTTTGGCAAGAGTTGTGGTGGTAATCTGGCAGTTGAGATAGTACGCCGTTCTTCCTGAATGTCTGACATTTTTTTTATGAAGTTTACCAAGGTTACCTCTAAGGGAAACCTGGAAGGATTAGAAAAGAAACAACTGTCCCTTAATACTTTGGCTCCTGAAGTAGGACACTTAGGGCTGATCTTGATTTAAGATGGATATTCTGTTGTTTTATCAGCCCGAGGGGACAGAGGGACGTACCCTTGGAAGATGTAAGACGCCTCTCCTGGGCAGCATCCAGAAGCCGCTGCGACCTCAAGATTTTAGTCCTCTGCTGTCCCCTTGTGGACAAGTTAGGAATAGCGCCTCAAGATTTCATAGGGCTCCGTAAGAATTGGTGGAGGGAAAATGAGTGGGTAAGAGAGACTGGGGTGCCCAGAAGAGAGGAGTTAAACTGTTAATGATGCAAAAACACTCTCATCTTTTTCAGATCTTTATTTTTACTCCAGACACATGGTTTTCAGTGAGAATATGACCACCTAAAGACTCACAGCCATTCACCGGTGTGCCTCCTTTGACCTTGAGCAGCTCCCCTGGGGTGTCACGTCAGCCCTCCCACACCTCCTCGTCCTGGAGTTGCACGCCTGTAAGTCTCTCCCTCTGGCTTTGTGGCTTTCACACCACTCCATCCCCGACTCTGTCTCCACTGTTTTCTGCAGCCTGTATACCTTCCTTTACATCCCTGCTGCTGCACGCTGACACCCCCGGAACCTCACACTGCTCAGGTACTGCACAGCAGTGGTCCCTTTGTTTGGAATGTGAGAGAGGGGAACACTTGCACACAATGAGGGGAAGGGGTTCTGAGTCACTGGGCCCACCCTGTTGGAATCTGGTGCTGTCCGAATCGTAGAACCAGCTTCTACCCACAGCCCAGCTGTTTCCTTCCCAGGTTAGCAGCCCCCACCTACCACAATGCCCAACCTGGGTCTTCATCCCCTTCCACAAAGAGGACAGTGGCCTGGGGGCCCTTCCCTCTCCTGCCACTGGGGGAGGGTGGGTTGTCTGACCTTTCTACCTCCTGCCACCTGGGTCTCCTCTTCCCAGCTGGGAGCCAGGAAACCACCCAGGAACCTGGCCTGATTTCCCTTCCCTCAAGCCTCCAGACCCTGCCGCAGCCTCCGGTCCAGGGCTAGGAGTTGCCTCAAGAATCCCCGGTTGGGGATGATGCCACGGTGATCCTTGACTTTCTTGATGGCCTCCACAAGGGTGAAGTGGTGGTACAGCATGAGGTAGGCCAGCACCAGGGTGGCCGATCTGCTCACTCCCACAGCACAGTGTACCAGGATCTTCCCTGTGAAGAGGCAGGAACAGAGACATCCGAGAGACTGCTGAGTGATGGCCTGGCAGAGGCTGGGGAAGAGGTCAGCATAAGAGGGTAAACCGAGGCACGCAGAGGTAGGAATGGATGCGGATGAGTGGGGCGTACAGTGGGATGGTAAGATGCCTCAGCAGGGAAAGACATTTTACATACAGGCCTGTTGATTTGAGTTCTGGCCTCAGAACCCATGTAGAGATCAGAGAGACCTGACTCCACAACGTTGTCCCCCGACTTTCATAGATCCACCAGGGCACATAGTGAGTGCACACCACACACACACACACACACACACACACACACACACACACAGTAGCAGAGTGTGTGCTTAACATGAGCAAGGCCCGGGGTTTGATCCCCAGCACTTCCAAACAAATAATGAAGGTCCCTGGCAAAGGGGAGAGACTTGGGCAGAATAGGATGGAGAAGGAATTCTGAAGTTTAGTGTTCATGAACCTGAGCAGGGCTCAGCGGTCCGGTCTCATTCTTGCTGTAGACCGGAGCTTTGAATAGAGCAGGGACTCCGCTGCCATGGGATGCATCAAGAGGAATCCGTCCATGTTGAATCTAGTCTCAGGTCTTCCCCAACCCTCCTTCTGTGTACATGTGTATGGTGGATGTAAGTGTGTGTATGTGTGTGTGTACACAGATGCGAGTGTGCTTGTGGAGGCCAGAAGTCAATGTTGGGTGTCTTCCTTAGCTGTTCTATTACTATTATTATTATTATTATTATTATTATTATTATTATTATTTTGACCTGTACTCTCTTGCTGAACCTGGAGTTTGCAGAGCAGGCTAGACAGGCTGGCCAGCAAGCCCTGAATAGCCTCTTAAGCTTTTTCTCACCAGTGCTGGGAGACAGTGCCCTTGTATGGCAAGTCCTTTCCCACCAGAGTCATCCCCTCAGTTCCTCCTTAATGCTTCTTTTGGTGCTTGAATATTTGGTGTCTGAGGCTGGGCCTTGCTATGATGCCCAAACGAAGCTTGAGCTTTTGTTCAGATAGGGCCTCAGTCCCTGGAGTAGTTGATGGAGTAGGGCACACTGCATCACACCCTACTTCCCCACCCTTCTATCTTGCTTTTTCTCCACTGACTATATTTTCTCTCTCTCTAGATGGTTGCCTCTTGCTATTCAGAATGGATAGATTCCCAGAAAAACCTTCCCATCACCAACCCCCATGGAGGCTCAGTTCCCGCATATAAAATGATACAGCAATGGCATACACCCCGCCCTCTTGTATGTGTTTGATGATCCCGGATTTTTATGTCCACTAATGTAATGTCAATTCTCTGTAGATAGTTGTTACGCTATATTGTCCATGGACTAATAAAAAGAAGTCTAAACACATTCTGTATGTATGTCCACCCCAAACATTTTCAGTCTGTGGTTGGTTGAATCCAATGATGCAGACACTTGGCAATACAAAGGCCCACCGATTAGCTAAAGCATTTTCAAAACCAGTTTCAGCTGGGTGGTGGTGGTGACACCTGTCTTTAATCCCAGCACTCGGGAGGCAGAGGCAGGCGGATCTCTGTGAGTTCGAGGCCAGCCTGGTCTACAAGAGCTAGTTCCAGGACAGGCTTTAAACAAAAGTGTAAAAGCTACACCATTCATAACCTCAGCATCCGGGAGTAGCTTTCCACTTTAAATGATGCTTAAATGAGCTTTCCACCTTCTGAGCACTGATGGAGGAGGGTTATCTGTCTATTGTGTTATTTTCATTGGTCAATAAAGAGACTGCCTTGGCCCCTTGATAGGACGGAAAATTAGGTAGGCGGAGAAAACAGAACAGAATGCTGGGAAGAGGGCTATGAGGCAGAAGCCATGGAGCCAACCACCAGGTCAGACATGCTGAATCTTTTCCGGTGAGTCGCCACCTCGTGGTGCTACACAGATTATTAGAAATGGGTTAATCAAGATGTGAGAGTTGGTCAGTAACTGGCATTCTGGAGATGGTGGGCCAGGCAGTGCTTGGGTGAATACAATTTATGTGTTGTTGTTTCTGGGACTGGGCTAGCCGTGCGGGAGTCGGGTGGGGCGAAGGGCAGGCCTGCCTGCAGTCCCTCACTACATGAGCACCGTACCTATTGCCCCCCCCCACTTCTGCTTTCTCTCCTACCTCCTGGCTGGCTCAGTGCCCGATGGATGAAGTCCGCAGCTGTCTGAAAGTGAATGCTCATGTCAAAGGCTGGCGAGTCATGGGCCTCTACACCCAGGTAGCGGATGCCCAGTCCCTCGTAGGCCTCCGGGGTGCCTCTCCACCTGCTGTGTGAGGCATTGAGGACGTGGGTGATGCCCAGGCGACGGAGCTCACGGCGGTTGTTGGCCATGTCCCTGTGTTAGATAGATGTTAGAAGGGAAACGGGGAAGCCAAGATGCTAGAAAACTTCAACCTAGATACTGTTGTTGGCTACAAACCTCCGATGTACTCACTAATGCCCTCGATCAGAGGAAGGTGGCAGACTTGGGGTCATGCCCTGTGAGCAGTGTTTGAGAGGTCTGGAAATGATTGGGCTAGGGAAGAGTCTGAGGGGGTGGGGTCAAGATGACTGTAATCAAATACTGGGACTGCTCCGAGGAAGTGGAATTTTCCTTGATCTGTCCAACTCTAAAGGGTGGACCCAGGATCAAAGGATTCAAGATTCGGGAAACCAATGCCGAGGTTTCACGTGAGGACAGTGCACATTAAGAGAGAACTCTAGCGGAACCGGGTTAGAGCAGTTAAGAAAGCAATTTTCCTGCCACCAGGGTGTCCAGGCAGAGAGAAGTCCTTGATGGACAGAGCCTGGAAACTTGGCGGATGTGTGCATCAGGGGAGTTGTGGGGCCAGCTTCTATGTTAGGTCTTAGCTAGGGCCATGTGGGTACTTTCACAGTCGCGTGTGTACCCAGTTTGTGCAATACTCTAGATTTGGTTCCCAGAACCAATAAACAAATGCAGGGTCTGGAGAGATGGCTCAGCGGTTAAGAGCACTAGCTGTTCTTCCAGAGGTCCCGAGTTCAATTCCCAGCTTCCACATGGCAGTTCACAACTGTCTATAATTGGAGTTCCATGGGACCCAATGCCTTCTTCTGGGGTGCAGGCAGACATATATGCACACAAAGCACCCATATGTATAAAACACACAAATAAATACATGCATGCATGAGTAAATAAATCCCTGATAAACTCTAGATTATATGGATCTGCTTTATATTCTCCTGGACACCTAGAAACCTCTTTTGTTTGCTAGTTACTCTAGGGCCCTTGTGTATTCTGATCTATAGTCATCCTCAGACACCATCTGGCCCATTCCCTAGCGGCTTAGTGGTAGAAACCCCTCAGACAAGATGGTCAGATACTAGGCAAGCCATCTAGAAAGGCCACCAAACCCAAGCCACAAACTGTTGGCATTCCCGTTTCTAACCTGGGTGACCTTGGTTCAGTCACAACTTTTCCGAGTGCCTCTTTCCTCCTCTGTAACCCAAGGAGAGGAGCCCCCCTCCCCCCAGCTCACAAAGCTACCGGGAGGATTAAGAAAGTGTCCTTAAAAAGAAAAAGCTCACATATTAGGGAGTGCACCCCCTTTGATGGCTCTCTCTCTTCATGACTCTTGACTGTGGTGGCTTCTCTGGGTCTCCCCTTCGGCTTACTGTCTACCGTTTCTGTCTTAGTGACTACCTTTTCTCGGAGCCACGCCCCAATAGCTGGAAGGTCAAAACAACCTGTCTGGTCTATACTCTTGGCATTTCATATGAGATCTTTTCTACATGAGTACTACAATTTCCTCAACAGAGTTTCTCTGTCCAGAGTGGAGTATTTTAATAAATCTGCCCCCCGCAAATCCCTCAAGCCCTCCAGTTTCTACTCTTTGTTTATGTTTCTACGCCTTCACTCTTCAACCTGGAACTGGCAAGGTGAGTCCGTGTCTGCCTGCCACCTTTCTGCTTGTACACACACACACACACACACACACACACACACACACACACGCGCATGCACCTGCACACACTCAGGCTTGGTCCCCCCTGCCCATTACATACTGGTCTCCGAGGTAGAGGCCTGGCCAGACCTCGTCGGCATGGTTACAGGCCGTCTTGCCTGTGTAGAGGAGCCTCTCCAACTCAAAGACATTGAGGAAGGGATGGTGGGCGGAGGACATCTCCTCCAGGCTCCCTCGAGTACGCACAGGAGACCTCGAGCTGCTGCGGGAGAAGCGGGCCATAAACGTCATGGAGGCCCAGAGCCAGTTGCCGGGACACATCTTCAAGGTGGCAGGCGTTGTGACTTGAGGGACGGTGGGCTCGGTCACCAGGAAGCTGTTGCTGTAAGCAAAGGAGGGTCCGGTATACTCAAGTGAGTCCAGAGAAGCCTTTCCTCCCCACGGGGCTGGGTCTGGAGGAGTAGGGCCTTCAGCAGCAGAAGGCAAGGCCAGCCTAAGAACTTAAATCCCTCCTTTCTCTAGCTGCTGTGGGTCCCTGGCTAAGCTCTGGCTCTGTCACCCAAGGAGGTGGGAGTCACATGTCCTTGTTTACGAGAAGGAGTTGCCCAGCTGCTGTTTCTCCTCCATCTCCCCACCCCCACAGCCAATAAACCCAGAAACACACACACATACGTTGGACACTTTGGTGCTTCTACACACTGCCGGGACACTTGCCAGCCCAAATCTGGGTCTCATCTGGCTGGGGTGATAGGCAGAGCATCTAGGGAACTGGGGATAGGGATGGAAGCGGCGGTAGAGCCAGCCAGGGAGAATTATCAGGAAGATAACAGCAGCTGGGGCCATGACATGTGCCAGACCTGCCTCCTGGGTGCCGGAGAGATGAAGTACCTTAACCCATCCCTGCCCTGCGTGTGGCCAAGCTTGTCACGGGGAAGGCTATCAGGAGGGCGAGAGTAGGGAGCGATACAAAGAGGAAAAGGGACTTTTGGAAAATCGTTGCTGACTGAGAGCCACTGGAGGAAGGCTTCAGGCTATGCACACAAGCCTGTGAGTGGGAGGAGCAAGCCCCTCCTTTGGCTAAACCTCATCTCTAAGGAGAGAAGTCTGAGTCAAAGCAGGGTAGGAGCTTTGTGTCTGTGTCTGGTGGGGGCGGGGTAGAAGTGGGAGAAGCAAGCCGGAGATGATGGGGCCGGGGAGATAAGAGATCCCGCAGGGCCAGGGGCAGCTGAGAGGCTCAGGATGGTCACCTTTGCTGCTGGTGGTGTCAACTGATCCTGGACACTACATGGAGCAGTGTCAGCCATGAGGGGCCTAGCAGGTGTGTCTCAGAGTACCTGTAGAGAGTGGGCCCTTGGGAAATTGGGCTCCTGCCTCAGCCTCCCCTGAAAGAGCTTGCCTTTGAGGCTTGCCCTAGGACATTTGGCCAGCCCGACAACTATAGGAGACCCCAGTCTTCAATTCCAGGTGTGGTCTTGCCTTTTTGCAAGGGTGGGCTAACCTGCTGAATTCCCTCCCATCCCCTTTGCTGCCGTCTGCCTTAGGGACCTCAACTGAATGTCCAGCAGTAAGAAGCCATCTTGGCCCACGGCCATCTAGTGATCCCATCCCACACTCCCAGCCAGGCCTATCTCTCTTTTCTCCCAGGGTCAGGAGCCACCAATCTCCCAGGAAACACCACAAACTAGGACAGGGGGATTGCTCCTAATAAGGAATGAGTCCATATTCAGGAGTTCAGGAACAGGTAGGTTTTCAAAGGCTGGGTTAGAAGAAGCACAGAAATCTAGCACTACAGTAGACACATCCACCACCACCACCACCACCATCAGCACCACCACCACCCCTAACATCTGTATCTCCTCCTGAGCCTCAAAGACACCCCCCCTCCCCATCACCACCACCACTACCACTACCAACAACAACAACCTTCCTCAGAATAGACTCCTTAGTGATGATGAAAGGTGAGGAGCTGGAAGGAGAGCCGAAGCAAGGAGCAACATTCCTCGGGTCTGTCCCTCCTGGTGTGGAGGAGTCAGGCTCAGTCCGGAATACACCCCTGGGCCTTCTCCAATCCCATTAACTCGCCGCCAGAGGCTCTGGCCCCTGCCCCCCTCCCTGCATCTGCTGTCGCGGTAGTAACAGGTTCCTGGCTGTCGCCTTAGCCCTGTGACAACCCAGACAGTCAGGCACTGAGAAGAAACGAGACGCGTGGCAATGCCCCTATGTCCCTGTTCCGCCCCGACCCCCGTCCCCTCTCCCACACGTCCCTACCTCCTGGTCGCGAGGGTCTCAGATCCCGAGGTGACCGGCGCGCTCCCGCAGTCCGGCGCCCATGACTCCTGCGCGGTTCCCCGCCGCTGCGCCGCCGCCCCGGCGCGCAGGTGGATCGCAGCTATTTTTAAGCCATGACACGCACATCGAGGCAGGTTTCTATCGGTGTGCGACCTGGTGACACCCAGGGACACCGTCTCACGCAACGGTGGGAGCCGCCACAGCGCAACGACACAGCCCGCCCCTGTTTACAGCCCCGCGCAGCCCCGCAGCCCCGCCTTGTCGCACGCCAGGGCTGCTGCCCAGCAGACCAATGGCAAAGCCTTGTGCAAGCCTTCTCAGGCAGGGTCTTCATGCTGCTCGCTCTTCCCAGACAGAATTAATGAGTCACAGACAGGGCCTGCTCTCCTCATCTGCACACTCTCTCTAGAGAACAATCCTCAGCCACCCTTACTATTAATAGCGTTTGCCATATGCTAAGTGCTTCACCTGCCTTGAGTGAGTTTTACATCTTCATCTGCATTTTGTGAAGGAATAGACCAAAGTACAGAGAGACTAAGTCCAGATCACCAGCTAGGTACTGGCAGAGCCGAGCTTCCAACAATGGTGGCAAGACTCTGAAGTCCATATCATGACCTGTCCCAACTGTGCTTCTTACATAAAGAGTATGCATCTTGGGTTTCATTCAGAAAGCCACTTCCACATGTTCAGTGCACGGTGCTCTTCCTTATCCTTGAAGAAATTAATCTTCAGTTCTTTCTCACAAGCTTGTCTTTTGGTGGTGTTCACCAACACCTGCTTCTCTATGGGTCAACACCAAGATCTTAAGCATTCTGAGTCAAGGTTGGTATTGCTTTCCTAAATGTCTACCTCACTGCTTGTCTTAGGGTTTCTTTTGCTGAGATGAAGCACTATGACCAAAGAGCAAGTTGGGGAGGAAAGGGTTTATTTGGCTTTACACTTCAACAGTACTGTACTCGGACAAGGTAGGAACCTGGAGGCAGGAAATGATGCAGAGGCTATGAATGGATGTTGCCTACTGGCTTGCTCCCCATGGCGTGCTCTGCCTGTTTTCTTATAGAGCCTAGGACTCCCACCAGGGATGGTCCCATTCATGAAGGGTTGAGCATTAATTACTAATTAAGAAAACGACTTACAGACTTGCCTATAGATCAGTCTTATTGGAGGCATTTTTTCATTAAGGGTTCCCTCCTTTTCAGATGACTTTAGCCTGTGTCAAGATGACACAAAACCACCCAGCATGCTGCATAGAGAGGCTCAGGATGGGGAACAAGAATGAAGGTGATCAGACGGTGCCGTTGGGAAGCAGGCAAAGATCTAGCTGCTTTCTGGAAGGAAGGCAGGAGCCAGGTAAGCAGGGGTAGGGCAGGTAGGATGTGAAGACAGCAAGAGCTACGGTTGAGGTTAGGAGCTGGAGCATCCCCAGTTGTGAGAATAGATGAGACTGTATCTCTGGACCAAAGGAAGCATCATCAGTCACAACACCAGCTGCCCCAAGTCTTGGGGACAGTTGGGCACCTCCATAGGCTACCCTTTGACCCAGCAGGTAGTTTACACCCTGTCCTTTTCTTCCCTAAAGAAGCAGGCTTTCATTTTAAGTTCCTCCGTCTCTCCTTGTCCTTTGTCATCATGGCATTTTTCATAGAGACAAAATCCTCATTGTCTGAAATTACTGACCTGAGAAGTCTGAGATTTTAATGATTAGGTCTAGGAAAACACCCCATGAGGTAAGTTGTGAAAGGCCTCTTAGTTTTGGGAGCTGGAGGCAAGAAGATCAAGAGTTTAAGGCTAGCCTCAGTCACATCGTGATTTTTTTTTTTTTTTGAGGTCAGCCTGGGTTACATGAGACCTTGCCAAAAACAACCAAACACACAACGGCAACAACAACAAAAACAAATGGCCTAGGAATGTAGCCCAATTAGTAGTGTGTTTGCCTGGCATGCATGTAATCCTAACATTCAGTTGGATCAGAAGTTTATGGGATTGTTTTTTGCTCCATCGTAAGTTGGAAGTTTGTGGATAAAGCTGTTCTCAGTTTTGTTGCTGTTGCTTGTCCTGATACAGGCTCTTGCCTACTGTGGCCTAGGCTGCCCTCCAAGCTTCCAGTCTCATCCTCCTAAGTGGGGGATTACAGGTGTATGCCACCATGCCTGGCTCTCTGACCCCAGGGTTTTTTTTTTTTTTTGAAAGTAATTTTATTAAATTATAAAAGTTTCCATTTACGCCCCTCTTCCCAACACCCTCCCACTCCCCCCCCTCTCCTCCTCCCTCTTTGTCCCTAAGGGCAGTCAGGGTTTCCTGCCCTGTGGGAAGTTCAAGTTCCTCCCCCCTCCCTCCAGGTCCAGGAAGGTGAGTATCCAAACAGACTGGATCCCAAAAATCCAGTATATGCAGAGGAAACTAGTCCCAGTGTCATTGTCAATGGCTTCTCAGAAAGACTCCGGGCCAGCCACATTCAGAGAATCCGGCCACATTCAGAGAATCTGGTTGGGTCACGTGCTCGTTCAGTCGCAGTCCAACTGCCCTTGGTAAACTCTCATTAGATCCGACCCCTTGTATCAGTGGGTGATAGCATCCCTCGCAGTCCTTCGTCATTTTCTTCGTCCTTCTGCTCCTCATTTGGACCTTGGGGGGCTCAGTCCGGTGCTCCAATGTGGGTCTCTGTCTGTATCGCCATCCATCGCCAGATGAAGGATCTATGGTGATAAGCAAAATATTCATCAGTATGGTTATGGGCCAAGGCCGGTTCAGGCACCCTCTCCTCTGTCCAGAGAACAATCTGGGGATCTCTCCTTGGACCTGGGATCCCATATATAATCAAGTTTCCTGTAAACCCTAAAATGACTCCCTTAGTTGAAATATATTCTTCCCTGATCCCATATTCATCCTTCCTCCCTTCCCCCCATCCCGGTCAACCGAGCTTTCTCCATTCCTCCCCTACTCCCTTCTCTCTAACCCTCTCCCCTTCCAACAACCCTCCCACCCCCCCACCCCCCATGCACCCAAGGCTACCTGGGACTCTTGACTATTTCTTACCTCCTGGCGGATAGCTAAATAATCTTCATCAGGTTCGTCTTCTTATTTAGCTTCTCTAGGATCACGAATAATAGGCTCAAAGACCTTTAATTATGGTTAGAATCCACTTATGAGTGAATACATACCGTGTTCCTCTTTTTGGGTCTGGCTTACCTCACTCAGTAAAGCGTTTTCTATGTCCATCCATTTGCATGCAAAATTCAAGATGTCATTGTTTTTTACCGCTGAGTAAAACTCTGATGTGTATATGTTCCACACCTTTTTTTAACCATTCTTCTATTGAGGGACACCTAGGCTGTTTCCAGGTTCTGGCTATTACAAATAGTGCTGCTATGAACATAGTTGAACAAATGCTTTTGTAGTATGTTAGGGAATCTCTAGGGTATATTCCCAAGAGTGGAATTGCTGGGTACTGAGGGAGGTTGACTCCCAGTTTCCTGAGAAACCGCCACACTGATTTCCACAGTGGCTGCACAAGTTTGCATTCCCACCAACAATGGATGAGTGTTCCCCTCACCCCACATCCTCTCCAGCATAGGCTATCATTGGTGTTTTTGACTTTAGCTATTCTGACAGGTGTAAGATGGTATCTCAAAGTGGTTTTGATTTGCATTTCCCTGATCGCTAAGGAGGTTGAGCATGACCTTAAGTGTCTTCTGGCCATTCGAAGTTCATCTGTTGTGAATTCTCTGTTAAGTTCAGTACCCCATTTTTTAATTGGGTTAATTAGAGTTTTAGTGCCTAGTTTCTTGAGTTCTTTGTCCAGGGTTTTTTTATTTACTTGTTTTGCAAGATTTCTGCTCCAACCGGACATTGCACTTTTCCTCTGAAATACGTTTCAAAGCACATCACAGAAAGCCAGGGCATCTGATGCTACGAGTCACCAGTCATGGACAGCATCTCCACGAAGGTGATTTTCATGAGCTGACCCAGATGGTTAGATGTTGTGTGTGTGTGTGTGTGTGTGTGTGTGTGTGTGTGTGTGTGTGTGTAAGCAGAAGACCTGTGGTGCTCTCGGGTAACACCTACCTATGAGAAGAGTAGAGTAAGGGAATGGGTGGGTTACCAAGGAAAGATAGGGGAGAAGGTAGGATGTGGAAAGGAAGCCTGGAAAGAGAAGCAGCACAAGTCATCCGTTGGTCCCGTGGGCTTCGTAGATGTCAGTTCGTTTAACCCCCCTCCCATTTTAAGCAGGTATAATCTTCAGCGAATGCTCCAGGAGACTGGTAGTAACTGTGCTCTGTAACCCATTCACAGCTAGCTGGAGCCAGAGCACAGGTTCAAACCGAGGCCATCTTATTTAAAACTTCACTTTTTCAAGATTAGAGGGAAGAACCACACTTTCTTTTCTTTTCCTCCTCCTCCTCCTCCTCCTCCTCCTCCTCCTCCTCCTCCTCCTCCTCCTCCTCCTCCTCTCCCCTCCTCCTCCTCCTCCTCTCCCCTCCTCCTCCTACCCCCCCTTCTTCTTTTTGGCTAATGCTTTTCTAAATGTGCTCTATTCCTTTTTCCCTGGTTTATGCAGATTTCTTTAAAGGGCCAGGGTTTACTTCATGCGCTGAAACCCCTGTCCATTACAGTAGAGGTTATGAGTGAGTGTATGAACAGGACAGAGGTGAATGAGGAACTATTGAGAAAGGGATAGCGCCGGGGTTGGCTCAGCCACGAGGGGTCGCACGCTCTTGTGCGTGCCCTGGAGGTGGAAGGCTGCGGAAGTTCAAGATAGTCTTCTGCTACTTTGTCAGGCTATGATAGCCTGGGCTAGGAGACTCTATGCCAAAAAATCTCCAGTTCTTGCAGGGCAGGGGTGGTGCACGGCTTTAATCCCAGCACTCAGGAAGCAGAGGCAGGTAGATCTCTGAGTGTGAGGCCACCCTGGTCTACAGAATGAGTTCCAGGACAGCCAAGGCTACACAGAGAAACCCTGTCTCCCCAAACCAAACCAAACCAAACCAACCTATCAACCAAGCAACCAACTAACCAAACAAATAACAGAAAACAAAAAATCCCCAGGACTGGAATAGATAAATAAGGAACAGTTTTTTTTAAAGGTTTTTGAAATAAATGATCCTCCTACTTGCATACTTAAATATTATATATAAAGGGAGCGTTTCAATAAAAAAATAACACACATAAAGGCAGATGATCAAGCAAATATAAAATAGTAATTATTGCTGCAACTGTCTGACTTTAGGTGCATCTTAACATACACCAGCTAATTTAATCTCTTAGATGATATCAATTCTGTTTTACAATTGAGTAAACGGGTCCTAACCTGTGGTCATAAGCCCACTCTGAAAAGGCCATGAGCTAAGTGGCATTTGAGTGTGAACTTTAATAAAACCAGGGTCATTTTAAACTAAAGTCTGCCTCAAACCTTTGTATTGAGAGAAAACAGAACAGCAATAGTTAACTGTGTCCGGAAGTACTGAGCCATGCTTTCAGCAAACTTCGAAATTCTCTCAAGAAATTGGAGGTTTTCAACCATTCTCCAGCATCCAGTCCAGTCTCTTCAGAGCATGGCGCCACAGTTGGGGGGGTGGAAGGGGGAGGCGTCTGCAAGGCATGGAGGAGGAGTCTCTGGGGGAAACTCTCCGCCTACACCCCTTCCAGCCATGCCCTAAGAATGCCCCGCCCATCTTTTCCGGGTGAAGTCTGCCATTGTCACAGGTTTAATGGACAAACTTACTTAAAAAGTCAAAGCTGGTTTTATATCACTCTTCCTCCCTCCGTCCCTCCCTCCCTCCCTTTCTCCCATCCTTTTCTTTCTCAGCCTTTCCCTTGCATTCCTTCTCCTCCTCCTCCCAGTTCATCTCCCTAAGATTAGACATCTTACAACCAAGGATATCGACCTTCTAAAGAGGAAACACAAGTGCTGAGAGCATTTTATATTAGCCTGCCTCTAGCAGAAATCAACCGGGATTATTGTTTGCAAATACGACAGCATAAAACCAACCTCAGCATGAAGAAAAAGAAAAGCATGTGTAATAAACAGTTTGGAAAATGTGGCAAGGGAATGTGTCAAATATGGAAACGGGTAAGTCTAGCCAGAGTGGAGTTACAGAATTAATTTTATTTTGTGTCTTCGAACTATAATCTCAAAATTCAGTCTGCAGTTTGTAGCCAGTTTTAATTGCCAGTTTTATAAAACTGCTTGAGATTGCCTTAGCGACTTCATGTGTGATCAATTTTAATAAATGAGTCACACACGCTTAAAAAGAATTGTGCATATATACATGTAAAATATAATCTATTTTTAGTTTTCTATCATATCTTCCACCTGAGAATTCAAAACACTGTGGATCTTCTAATATTTGGTTGGGAGAACATTACCGCCCAGGGGTCTTGGTCTAGTCAGTCTTATCTGCCAATTGAATAATCAAAGGACAGGAAAGATCTCAGACACAGTCAGTAGCCATTGATTCTCAACCCGTGGGTTGTGACCCCTTTGGGGAGCAAATGACCTTTTCACAGGGGTTGCCTAAGACCATCAGAAATAGCAGATATTTACATGATGATTCATGGCAGTAGCAAAATTTTAAAGTTGTAAAGTAGCAACAAAAATAATTTTATGATTCGGGGTCTCCAGAACATGAAGGTCACAGCATTAAGAAGTTTGAGAACCACTGCAATAAGCTATAACAATGTGAAAAAACACACAGAAACACACACACACACACACACACACACACACACACACACACACACACACACACCCGGGGGGGGGGGAGAAAGAGAGAGAAAAATACTCTCAAATAGTTTCTGTACGGCAGTGAGGGTGTGGGAATTGCAGCCCCGAGTTACATATCCCTGCCCCCATTTGAGGTGCTTATCTGCAAAGAAAACATAATAATTTCCCTCTGCTCCTGGAGTTGGGAAAGGAAGTTTGAGGGCACGTGGTGATCATTCCTTGATCCCTGCTGGGGTCAGGTGCACGTGGTGATCATTCCTTGATCCTTGCTGGGGTCAGGTGACAGTCCCTTCGCAGCCCCCTCCTCTTTTGGTGCCATGGTATAAAAGCTAGCCCCAGTAGAACAATAAAGAAGCTGTTCCACCTCAACCTCGTGCTCTGTGAATTCATTCAACCTGGACACCCTCCGCCGAGCCTCTTGGTTCCAGCCCGCGCTGGCACGGTAAGAGGGAACACATCCATTTTTTCCCCTGGAGAGATTAGGGTTTTAAATGTTTTTGATGTCCTGGGATACCTCTGTTCCCGTCTTTTGGGTTGGTCAACTTAAACAAAGAAAGGAAAGTTGATAGGGCCAGTATCAGATAAGCACATTCCAGCCCAGAACTTATTTGACTTGTAAATTGGCGGCGGTGGGGGGGGGGGACACGAGACACACACACACACACACACACACACACACACACACACACACACACGGACCCTACTGGTAGGAGAAGGAAAGGAAGAAACTGGAT